>NW_028319418.1:382500-755637 GCF_062004578.1 Staurois parvus
GATGGGCACTGATAGGCTGCACTGGTAGGTGGCACTGATGGGCATTGACAGGCATCACTGATGGGCACTGAATGGCGGCACTGACTGGCGGCACTGATAGGTGGCACTGACTGGCAGCACTGATAGGTGGCACTGACTGGCAGCACTGATAGGTGGCACTGACTGGCAGCACTGATAGGTGGCACTGAAAGGCAGCTCAGATGGGCACTGGCAGGTGGCATTGAGCACTGACAGGTGGCACTGCTGGGCTACACTGATCATCAGTGTACATGTCCCCTCCTGAGGGATGCCGATTACCGGCTCTTTACTCCTCACGAGCTGTCAGCGTGACAGCTCGTCAGGAGAGAAATGCCGATAACCGGCATTTCCCTATTTATATGCAATCAGCTGTGATTGGACACAGCTGATCACATGACCGAGCCGACATTTTTGGCTTTTTTTCGTTGACACAGCGCACCACCGATCACCGCGTTGCGTGCCCCCGGAGCCGCGCATGTGCTGTTAGAGTGGGAGGATGTCATATGACGTCCTTCCAGAATGAGAGAACCGCCTTGCACCCATCATTACCTTATATGGCGGATGAGAGGCAGTTAAAGAGGTTCTTCATGCTACGAAAAAAAAATTTAAAGGCAGCAGCTGCGAATCCAGGATTTGCAGCTGCTGACTTCCAATAAAATGACAACTGTACAGGCATCCAGCGCCATCCTCATCTGGACTTGTTCCGTATTAGTCTCTGGGTTCCTGATGCCAGCGTCTTTATTGTGGGAAGCCGACTGTGACATCTTGTGGCTTTACATCCGGCTTCCTACTGATCTTGCGTGAGCAACACATACACATGTCCAAAAGCTGCGGGTAAAGAGTGGGAGCTAAATGTCTGCTCAGATCACCTAGGTGATCTGAGCAGAAGTGGGAGCTGGTATAGATTGTAAAGACTCAGTTTTCTTACCTTCATGCATTCTATGCATGAAGGTAAAAAACCTTCTGTGTGCAGCAGTGCCCCCAGCCCCCTCAGTTCTTACCTGAGCCCCATCAAGACCCAGCAATGTGCACAACAGCTTTGGCTCTCCCAGGTCTCTGCCTCCTCATTAGCTAGCTGAGACAGCAGGCAGGAGCCATTGACTCCAGCTCCTGTCAATCACAGCCAGTCAGCCAATGAGAGAGGGGCAGGGCCAAACCACGGCTCCGTGTGTGAATGGACTCACAGAGCAGCAGGTGACCCCATAGCAAGCTGCTTGCTATGAGGGCACCTGACAGAAAGTCTGAGCCAGGAGAGCCTGCAGGGGACCCGAGAAGAGGAGGATTGGTGCTGCTCTGTGCAAAACCACTACACAGAGCAGGTAAGTATAACATGTTTGTTTTACAAAAAAAAAAAAATAACGTTTCATATCACTGTAAAGTGGAACTTCCCCTTTTGGGTGAAGTTCTATTTTAAATTAATTGTATTTAAAATCTAGATACTTCTTTTAGAATAATTATACTTTTTTTTTCTTGTATGGCTTGTTTTCATGTGGATTGCACTTTTTGGTGTGGTGTTGTATGGCTTTTTTCTCTTTTGTCCATTCGTGTTGTCAAACCTGTATTTTCAGGTGTAACTTGTCACTTTCCTTCTTTTGTTTAGTCTGCAGCCAGAGAGTGTGAACAAATCCTTCCAGGAGATGAGATAATTAAAGTGAATGATCAGGTTGTGGTAAGTTAAGAGCATCTTAAAAATCCATTGATGACCAGAACTGGTGGAATGGAACAGTTTCATGAAATGTCCAAAAAACAGATTTGAAGTGGGGTACTCCAACAATCATTTCACTATTTATAAATTCAGGACCCTCATATCATGCCAAAAGAGTATGTAGGCCCAGCATTTCATATTATTGATAGGTGCCTGCTGTACCATGTGCTTGTATGAAAAGGTATCCTGTTTCCTTTGTATTGCTTCTTTTGTGTGAAATCCCTGGTGTTTCTGCCAGTCCCTCTGCTTTCCTATTAAATGTTGACCACACTAGGAATGAGCGCAAAGCGTGGTCAGTTCTTAAGCTGTGCTGGGAACTCAGCCTGCTCTCCTCCAATGATCAGGCTTGTCCTGATACCCTCTTCCTCCTCCTCCTCTTCACTGTGAAGTTCAGTGTACTGCTGTTTCCCCTACCCTAGCTCTCTGTTTCAGCTACAAAAGAAGCTTATGGGTATGTGATCACTTATAAAACAGGGAAAAAAAGATTTGTTTTTTTTTTTAAATGTATACACAATGTTTTGCCTTTAATTTTATATTTAAAACTGAATGGGTTGTTTTACAAGGTAAGTGTTTGCATATGCAGTTAGGTCCATATATATTTGGACACAGGCACAATTTTAGTTTTTTTCAGGTACCGTGTTTCCCCGAAAATAAGTAACTCTTATATTTTTTTTTTTTGGCTCAAAAAAAACACACTAGGTCTTATTTTCGGGGTAGGTCTTATATTTTAAATGTCCAGCTGTGTACAGGAGGTGCAGAGATGAGCTGCAGGCAGTTGTGGATGAGGGTTACTATGGAGAGGGCTGGTTGATGACAGTTGTGAGCTGCAGTCAGGTGTTGCAGGGGTGACTTGACAGGTGAGTTTCAGACAGGGTGCAGATATGAGCCACAGACTGGGTGAAGAGGGGTGCAGAGCTGAGGCTGGGGGGTGCAAAGGTGGGTTTTCAACTCAGCTCACCTCTGCACCCCCCCAGCCGCAGCTCACCTATGCACCCTGTCTGCAACTCACCTGACTCAATTTACCTCTGCAACACCTGACTGCAGCTCACCTTTGCACATTCCCCCCCCCTCCCCCTCCACTGCCCTCATATGGTTAACTAGCTTTGCAAAACACAGCTGTCAGCAGCTGGCCCCTCTACAGTAACTCCCGTTTCGGGTCCTATCTTCCCACACAGTGCACCAAGCACGCTTACCGCTCTGCCTCTTCCCCACTGGCTGGTGATCACTCTTGGGGCATCGGCTTCCATGCATTAGGCTGCAGGAGGAGATGCCCCACCCCTAAACACACTGCATAGTGCACCCGCAGATATCTGTTCCTTCCCTGTCCCACAGTGAGTACAGAGGTAGGGAGGTTCTGTGAGAGTGGATGGTGCTGTCACTTCAGCCGCGCTTCTGTGTTTATAAGAGACAGTAGATATGAGTCTGTGCAGGGCCAGTGCCGGAGGTGGCAGAATGGTGTTCCGCCATGTTCCAGCTGAAAAAAAGCCCTGATCACAACTAGGTGTTATTTTTGAGGTAGGTTTTATACTTTTGCAATTCCCAAAAATAGCATTAGGTCTTATTTTCTGGGTAGGTCTTGTTTTAGGGGAAATGGGGTATTTTACCAAAACGTATTCAAGCTATATGTAAACAGAAGTGCGAGCGCCTAAATACAGATCAAAAAGAACTGCTGTGCACAAAAAAAGGTAACCAATATCACCCTGGAACATCAATAATAAACAAGAAAGTGCAGCGCTAAAAAGTATATAAAGCCCAAGCAAATACGGATAAGATTATGTATATAAATATCCCTTCTCTGATCCAACAATAAGGAATTAGATAAAGTTGCGATATGTAAACAATGTGTAGGGTAAAGTGACTCTTGTGCTTTGGTGACTCTGGACTCGGTATCAGTGCAATATTGATAAAGGTAATGCGCACTCACCGGACACACATGTTATTTGTGCCTTATGTAAATAATCCAGATGTCATCAGATAGGAAGAGGGTCAGGAGATGGGTTGTCTTCCCTCTAAGGCAGCGGTTCTCAACCTGGGGGTCGCGACCCCTTTGGGGGTCGAACGATCATTTCCCAGGGGTCGCCTAAGACCATCGGAAAACACATATTTCCGATGGTCTTAGGAACCGAGACACCGCTCCTGTCTCCGGCGATGTGTGGGCGGGATATGCTGCCCCTGTCACCGCCTCCTCGCCGCTGATTGGCCACCGGAACTGTAGCTCAGGAGAGGCACACAGGCGGCCAATCACCGGCGAGGAGGTGGAGCTTGGAGAGGAGGAGCCGAGCGGCAGCGCGCGGAGATCAAAGAAGATCGAGGGAGCTGCAGGAGCGAGTGAAGAGAGAGGCCAGAGAAGGAAGACAGCTGACAGGTAAGTGCAAATTTTGCTGCTGCAGCCAGGTATGCTGGCTGTAGAAGGGAGAGGGAGAGAGCGAGCCCAGGCTGGAGCAGGAGTCAGCAAGGTAAGTATCATTGGTGTCAGTGGGAGGGATAGTGCCCCATCATTTGTGTCACTAATACCAACGATGGGGCACTATTCCTCCCCCCACTGACACCAACGATGGGGCACTATTCCTCCCCTCGCTGGCACCAACGATGGGGCGCTATTCCTCCCCTCGCTGGCACCAACGATGGGGCGCTATTCCTCCCCTCGCTGGCACCAACGATGGGGCGCTATTCCTCCCCTCGCTGGCACCAACGATGGGGCGCTATTCCTCCCCTCGCTGGCACCAACGATGGGGCGCTATTCCTCCCCTCGCTGGCACCCACGATGGGGCGCTATTCCTCCCCTCGCTGGCACCCACGATGGGGCGCTATTCCTCCCCTCGCTGGCACCCACGATGGGGCGCTATTCCTCCCCTCGCTGGCACCCACGATGGGGCGCTATTCCTCCCCTCGCTGGCACCCACGATGGGGCGCTATTCCTCCCCTCGCTGGCACCCACGATGGGGCGCTATTCCTCCCCTCGCTGGCACCCACGATGGGGCGCTATTCCTCCCCTCGCTGGCACCCACGATGGGGCGCTATTCCTCCCCTCGCTGGCACCCACGATGGGGCGCTATTCCTCCCCTTGCTGGCACCCACGATGGGGCGCTATTCCTCCCCTCGCTGGCACCCACGATGGGGCGCTATTCCTCCCCTCGCTGGCACCCACGATGGGGCGCTATTCCTCCCCTCGCTGGCACCCACGATGGGGCGCTATTCCTCCCCTCGCTGGCACCCACGATGGGGCGCTATTCCTCCCCTCGCTGGCACCCACGATGGGGCGCTATTCCTCCCCTCGCTGGCACCCACGATGGGGCGCTATTCCTCCCCTCGCTGGCACCCACGATGGGGCGCTATTCCTCCCCTCGCTGGCACCCACGATGGGGCGCTATTCCTCCCCTCGCTGGCACCCACGATGGGGCGCTATTCCTCCCCTCGCTGGCACCCACGATGGGGCGCTATTCCTCCCCTCGCTGGCACCCACGATGGGGCGCTATTCCTCCCCTCGCTGGCACCCACGATGGGGCGCTATTCCTCCCCTCGCTGGCACCCACGATGGGGCGCTATTCCTCCCCTCGCTGGCACCCACGATGGGGCGCTAGTCCTCCCCTCGCTGGCACCCACGATGGGGCGCTAGTCCTCCCACTGCAAAATTACAGTTATGAAGTAGCAACGAAAATAATTTTATGGTTGGGGGTCACCACAACATGAGGAACTGTATTAAGGGGTCGCGACATTAGAAAGGTTGAGAACCACTGCTCTAAGGGATGGTGGGTCATCAAACTGGATGTTATGAGGCTCGTGCAGGTGATCCTCATCCTCTAGGGGTCCCCCTTTTCAAGACCTGTTGTTACTCTCTGGGTATGCAGGCATCCACTAGAAAGTAATGATCCGTCCTGGGGTGGTGGGTCTGTAGGTTAAAGAACTCCCCCAGGGGGTAGGAACAAGGATACTCCTATAGTGTAGTAGGTATTAAGATAACTTTATTGTGATGCATCAAAGGGTAAATAGTAAAAAACAGGAGACAGAGATCGATTAGGACTAACCATCTGATATAATAAGATGGCCACTGGAGCTCCACGTTGCTCCGGCGGCTTGACGTCACGGCGTGGTGTGGCTCTTCCTTTTCAAGCTATAGTTCTATAATGGACATGGGCTGAAAGTGCACACTCTCAGGCTTAATTTGAGGGTATGTACATCCAAATTGGAGGAAGGATTTAGGAAATGTAGCTCTTAAGATTAGCCACCCCCCTTTTTCAAAGGACCAAAAGTGACAAAATGTCATTACCTTAACATGGTAAAGATATGAGATTTAGTGATTGGACATGAATACTCTTTAAGTTACTATATTTGTTTTACTTTGAAATAGGAAAAGGAATACTAAATACTACTACCACTTTTTTATTCTTTGCCCTTCCATAAAGGAAACCTATCTTGGGACATATGTGGGATGTCTTTGCCAATCTTCCTTTGAAAATGCTATATTTCTTTAGCACCGTCCTAGTTTAGCTAGGGGGAGCTAGACAGTAATGGTTAGTTAGGAGCTGATTAGCAGCTCAGGTGAGGTAGCCAGAGGGGTCAGATTCTGGTCAAGGCTGTGAAACTCTGCAGGCCAGCTCCTCTGGAATTTTCCTTTGTTCTGTGGCTTTCAAAGGGGGGCTTTGGAGGCAGTGAGTGGATCTGAGGAGTGGCTGGCTACACTCTTAAGGGACTTCAGCCAATCCCCAACAGAAGGCTTGGCAAGGGACTGGACTACCTTTTTAAAAAGTGGAAAAGCTTGCTCAGCAGAAGGAGAGTGGTAGAGGAAGAGGAGTGAGAAGCAGAAAAATGTGAGGCTGGAGGAAGAAGGTTGCCAGGAGGCCTAGTGGGATGGGGCCTAAGGCAGGAAAGGAGGAAAACTCAGGACTCACTGGCCCCCAGAGAAAGGACCACCTGTATGGCAGGGAAGGAATAGCCCAGTTGATAGGCCTGGTAGCAGCAGCCATTCCACAAGCAGTACAGGAGAGTATCAGAGTGAGTATACCTGCACCCCTGGGGGGGTAGGGGAAGGAACACTCTGGTGGGAAACGAAATTAGCCCTCTGCTAGTGACTGTTACCCAGAGCAACATCCCCTGCTAAGGAAGAAAGACTCCAGATGCTGGGTGAAGAGCAGTTCTGGGGTAGTACAACTGGAGCTGCTGGCTAGCACTCCAACAGAGACTGTCAGAGAAAAGATGCTGTGAATAGTTCAGGAAGTTGTCCTCAGATTTTGGTTCCCTTGGGCATCCTATACACCCCTTACTCTGTCCAAGTTCTAATCCCCTCAATAAAATAACAAAACAAACATTCAAGGACTGATTTCTGTCTATGGATGAAAGCTTGGGTGGAAAATGCTAAATGTCTGGCTGTGCAGGACTATAGGGGGACCCAACTTCATCAGCAATCCTTAAGGGAGTAGTGCTACATATCTATGTGTATCAGGAGTTTTTATCACCTACTGCATGTTTGTTCCTGGTCAGTGATTAAGGAAGTGTTGTAGCCTGAGACAAAAAGAGATTGCTTATGATTAATGATTAACCTACTCTTTACATATGTGTTGGTTATGCGGAACAGGTCAAACACAGTCTTACTGTTCATAGCCAACTACATTGAATGAACCTAGCCATGCATTCGGTCTATTAGGTTGTGGATTTCTTTATTAGTATATGTCCTGGCATTGCCCACATTTTACCAAAATTCTTCCTTTCACCCTTTAGTCTAGAACATGTCTCAGCATTAATTTGAAAAACAGCCTTTATTACTCCAAGGGATATCACCAGGATTCTAAAATACATGTATGAGAAACTGCTTGTAGCTCAGTTCCTATCGACGTAGGTAGGCATGCCTCTAAAGTCGCATCTTCCAAGAGCCCTTTTCATAATTGGTGTGTGTACAGCGGGACAGCAAGGGGAAGGGATAGATAGAGTTTTCTAGTCGTTGTATAAGTAGTGTGTTTTTTTTTTTTTTTTTTTTTGTTTTTAAATTTAATTTGGGTGGTGATGGTCACCATATGATGACAGCTGTGACACGTGTACTGTATATTAATTGACACATGAAGCTTAAAGCCCAGCTTCTGACACAGTTGCTTTACCAGGGTTACAGCAGCTACACATTCTGTTGACTCAAAAACAATCTCCTATCATGCTGGCTTTCTTCTACTGTATATCTGGCATATCTGCTTGTTTACATGTCAGGGCTGGTATATATCCCACTGTACTTCAGGCAGCTTGGATGTATGTACTGCAGGTCGTGTCTCGGCCCCACTCTTAGGAGGCAATTCAGAAAACACATTCCAGCCCTCATTTTTTTGAATGGATTTGTGGCTTTTGAGCCATTTCCTGCAAAGACTGTCTAATTCTGAGCTGCCTTGTAAGAAGCACTTCATATGCATGCCCTTTTGAGGGACAAAGCCATTTTGGACCAGCCCCAGATGTTCTCATTAAAGTGACAAACATGTTATGCTTACCTGCTCTTTGCAGTGGTTTTGCACAGAGCAGCCCTGATCCTCCCTCTTCTCAGGTCCCCCGCTGGAGCTTCTGTCACCTCCCTTCTGCCAAGTGCCTCCAGAGCAATCCTCTTTTTTGGGGCACCCAAGCAGGCTTGCTCCTGAGCCACTGCTCTGTGTATCCATTCACACGCACAGCCACGGTTTGGCCCCACCCTCTCTCTCCTCATTGACTCACTGGCTGTGATTTGACAGCAGTGGAAGCGAATGAGGAGGGAGAGTCTCCGGAGAGCTGAGGTTCTTGTGCACACCTCCTGGATTGCTATTGAACTCTGGTCCCAAGGGCCGATTTGCCATATTTCTTCTCTGTGTCAGGCTTTAATGGCATGACTGAGGGGACAGAGGGATTTTTGAGTCTGTGATTTTTATGATGCTCAAAACTAGGATGTCTACTTCCTGCAAATCTATCATTGGATGTGGCAGGCTTACTTCATGTGTTGGGAATCTAGAAGCTTTCTCCCCAGGAGTTTCTCCATGAAACACATTCTCTCCTTCCTGCAGGTCTGGATCAGTGTTTGGCTTTTAGCACTTAAAAATAAATTATCTACTCTTTCCATTCTGTTTAGGGGAGACTGTTGGCCCTGTTGCCAGGGATCTGAGTATGGTTCAGGGTTTGCAAGTTTCTCAGCCATGGCTTAGTTCAGAAAAATGGTCTCAAGGATCAGATTCCCCCCTTTTCTGTTACAACTTGCTACACAAGGCCTGTGAGCTCCTACTGGATTTTTTTGACATTCAGAAACTGTTTCCCAGATTTGCAAGGCTGCCATCTAGTCTTCTGTTCACATGTTCTCTGATTTTCTTTAAGGTGGATGTTTTTGCCTTATCTGATGATAGCTTCAAACATACCGTCCCTTTTTGATTGTTTGCTGTATTATCCATCCCTTAGTAGGACTGTTCTTGGATGTTCAAGCTTGTTGTGTTCCTCAATGGGTGAGAAAGAAAACAGGATTTTTGCATTCACTGTAGAATCATTCTCCTTGGAACCCAAAGAGTTTGATCATTCTCTGTGCTCTGCCTTGCAAAAAACTGAGGCATGTTGATTATTATTATTGATGGTGGTAGTAGTATTAGGGGATGTAACCTTGGCTGACCTACAGCCTGTAGGCTGCAATAAAACCCATAGGTTTAAGACTTTTCGTGTCCCTCAATGGACTCAATGAGTGCAAAAAAACTATCTTTTAAACACATGCACAATATGTATTTTATAATCTCTGAAAACACACAAAAAAAAATTAATAGATCTTTTTGACCTGATTTTGTGATTTAATACTCTTATATTTACCTAGGTTGGATGGACTCATAAAAATCTTGTGTGTAAACTCCAGGAGAAATTAAGCTGTGTGACTCTTATTTTAAAGAAAGTTTCAGTCTCCCCCTCCAAATCTCCTGTCTCTTCAAACACAAGCAAAACACATGAAAGAAACACATCACCATTGATGGCCAAGTCTCCATTTTCTTCACATCCAAGTCATGTTCCTGCTTCACCTAATGGCCGTGACCTATTGAAAACAAATAGTGCTCCAATATCATCACCAAAACACAA
This sequence comes from Staurois parvus, assembly GCF_062004578.1. Classification (NCBI taxonomy): domain Eukaryota; kingdom Metazoa; phylum Chordata; class Amphibia; order Anura; family Ranidae; genus Staurois; species Staurois parvus. The sequence goes on from NW_028319418.1 coordinate 392,270, forward strand.
AAACCTTCTGGAAACACAAAGTGCACCTGGTTTCCAGACAGAGAACAAACTGACAAGCATAAAATTTGATAGTGGCGCTCCACAAAATCTGGAACAAGCCTCTTCTGTTGAAAACCTTCCAGGAGTGAGTCCGAATTGGCCAAGTAGGTTTAGTTCTCAGGGACATCATACTTGGCCCTGCTTAGGCGTTTCATCTGAGTCAAAGCCTCTTACGCCAGACGTTTTTGTTTCTCTTCCTCCAACCACCTCTGAACTACCTGCCCAACCAGAGATGTCTTGCTCAACGATATATGCAAAAACACTCACTCCATTTGAACAGTGTTCCTCAGAAATGGACTCAAAAAATTTAAAGGTTTGTTAATTTGTCTTTTTTTTTTTTTGTTTCCTTGCATGTTATGATTCTTTGCGTATTTCAGCCAAGGCTGAGATATCCTTCATTTTTTTTGTTTCCCTATGATAGTTATGTTGGCTCTACTTTTATTCAGTGGGATGAATATTTTTTGTCAAAATTATTATTTTTTTTTTAATCCGTAATGTGGTTATACACAAGAAAAATCTGAGAGCACCAGAACTGTGACGGTTATTATTTACGGCATGCTTTTAATACAACTTTTTTGAAAAACAATAAGGGCACGTTTAGAAATGTGTCTGAATCTACTGCTTTTCTGAAGAGCTGCTTGACAGGCGGTGAGGAGGCGATGTAATGCCTCCTCACTGCCTGTTTTAACCACATGCTGAAAAACATGTTGCAACTATGTTCATTGCAGACAGTTGTGGGGCGTTTGTGGTGCTTCCCTGTTCACCCAAATGGGTCGTGTTCGGTCTTGCCACTTACATCACTACATGTTGGGTAGCTTTTGCTGTGGGCATGAAGCATCGTGACAGCAACATGTAAGCACCCCGCTCCCATCTGCAGCTTGGTGATGATGGGGGTGGGGGGAGCGCTAAAAAGTGCAGCTCAACCACACATTTTTCCCGAAGCCCCTGCCCCCCATCCTCACATTTAAATGACTCCTTCAGTTGAACGATTTAATTCTGCTTTTAACATATGGTTCTCAACTCTTTTAATCAGTTTTTTTTTTTTTGTTTTTTCAGCTTGTTTATCCATTTTTCTGTATATTATAGACTTGATACCTTTTTGTGTTTCAATGTTTTTTATTAGTTTTAAACAGTATAAAACGGAGGCAACAAAACACGACCACGCAGGGGCTATCAATTGCACATATAAAAAATTAAAAAAATATAGAAAAAAGAAAAAACAGTGCTCTAACACCAACAGAGCAAAAGGTGTGCCCACGCAGGGGCTATCAATGGCACATACATTACAAGAACATTTAATATAACTCTGACTGTAACAAACTAAAAGCAGCTATCCACTATCACGCCAAAAACAAACAGAAAAATAAAAGAAAGGAGGAGTAAAAAGAGAAAAAAAAAAAGTAGAGCAAAACCAAAGAGCAGGGGTCCAAGAACGCCAATACCGAACACCATCACATCCCCAGACTAGCTGGGGGGAGCGTGGGAAAGGCATATTGCAACCACGGCTCCCATATTTTCACAAATTTACGTTGGGAGTTGTTGCAGATACTCAACATCTGTTCATTGAGCATCATAGTGGTCATACGATCCCGCACCCCCTGAACATGATACCTTTTGAGGAAGTATTGGGGAGATCAAATCTATATTTGCACTTCTCTACAGAGATGGATAAAAATGTAGAAATTTCCAACCTGCAGATGTCAGTCTGCTGATACAGTGTGTCATACGTCCACCATCTCACCACTGGGTCCTGGAGCTGAGTGTGTCCATGTTTGGCTGTCTTTGCCACTTTGTTTTCTCATTCATTGTCTGATATAGCCCTTCAAAGCCATCAGTACCCAAGCTTTGCTAAAAGTTCCTAGGGCAAATCTAATTGTATATTTGTTACAAGTATTTTAATAATATACTTTTAATAATTAACAGTACTGGTATATGATACTGTATGAATAAATGTAGTAATTGGTGGTTCTATTTCTTTAGCATTCCGCACGCCCAAGAAGTGGGTCAGATTCTACCTCATCACCTGTGAACAGGTACAGTAAGAAAAAAACCCTTTTATTGAAGGAAAAAAAAAAGACTTTTGGACACTCAAGACATTTATTGCTTTCTATGTTGTAGCCTGCTGGCACCTCCTTCTGCCAATCTGAGGCCCTCCATATATGACAGTAGTCTATCAAGCAAAACAGATGCTGAAGTTCCTCAGCAAGGCAAGAGGCTAGGTGAGAATGAAAATTCTTATTTGAGCAAAACTAATCTGAACATTGGTATCATCTTACTGTGTATAGCTTTAGCTTGAATGCTTTGATCCTTCGCATCCACATAATAAATTAGTATTGCAAAATTCCTGGTTTAGGTATTTTTAAAGCAGTTTCTGCATTTTATTTTTGATACAACTGGATGTGTGTGCAGATACGAGGTGTGTTATAACTGACTGGCATCATGGGTGGCCTTTGTCTAAATCCTGAATTAACAATTAGTTCCCTAGAATTAGATTAGTTATTATCTATGTATTGGCATTATTTCCTAATCTTTTCTTGTTGGTCTTTGCATAGTCTGTGTGTGTGTGTGTGTGTTATTTATATATAATTTTATTACACACACATTTATTAAAAATAAGTACATTTTAAAGCGCAGCTCCACCCAAAAGGGGAAGTTCCGCTTTAAGTCCTTGTCCCGCGCTCCCCATTAAGGATTGGCACCTTTGGGGAGCAGGTACCCAAACTTGACTGGTTCCCACCTCTGCTGCGATTGCCTAGGCGAGCGGAAGTTGTCCAACACCCCCCCCCCCCCCTTCGTAGTCTTCTAGGACATGTGACAGGTCCCCGGAAGACTACGGGGCCAATTCACAAAGTGCAACACTTCTCTCGCATACGTAGTGGGCACCCGGCTGTGAAGCCACAAGCTGTCATAGCTGGCTGCCCACACTGAAGATGCCGGCACCAGGAAGAGAAGAATGCCAGTGAAACCAGCGGTGGTGAAGACCTCGCTGGACCGAGGGACAGGTAAATGTCTGTATGTTAAAAGTCAGCAGCTACAGTTTTTTTGTAGCTGCTGACTTTTATTTATATGGTTTTTTTTTTTTGGTTTTTTTAGTGGAACTCTGCCTTAAGCAAGACTGTATTTAACTCTCCTTTTAATGTCTGGGGATTTTAAAAACAAAAGGGGCTTTATGGTGACTTAAATGTTTAATATTTTTAACATTGTTCTGTATATCTCCTCTTCCCCTCCCTGCCTGTCTCCAGCACCGCACCCGGGAACTAGCAGGGAGGAGAAAGTCCTTGCAGTGTAATGAGGACCGATTGGGTGCTTGTCAGGAAAGGGGAGTGTCGGGCTTATCCTTTATCCCTTTTGCTGCCAGAGCATTTTTTGCGTTTTTTGCACACAGTTACACAGATTACACAAAAGTCCAAAACATTCTATATTTTCTGAAATCAGAGATCCTAGAGAATAAAATAGTGGTAGCTCCAACTTTTTTTCTCACACGATATCACAAAGGTCTAGGAAACGCAAAATTTCAGTACAAATTACACTTCAGTTAATTTTAGCGCACAAAAAGCAATAAATGTATCCATTTTTTTCATAAAATATATAAGACGAGGTTGTGTCGAGTAAATAGATATCTAACATGTCAAACCTTTAAATTTGCGTGCGCTCGTGAAACGGTAACAAAATTTTAGTACCCTATATTTTCTATAGGTGATGCTTTTAAAGCCCCTTATAGGTCATCAGTTTAGTGCTACGGAGGAGGTCTGCTGCTAGAATTATTGCTCTCATTCTGTGTGTATTGCAATCGCCGTTTTCATGTGTAGGTGCCCCAGTGCTTGCTTTTACATTTGTACGTGCTTATATATGTGGGGGTGGGGGGTCTTTAAAAATGTTGGGGGGGGGGGTATATGCTTGGGTGTAACTTGCATTTTTTAAAAAATAAATTTTTTTTTTTTAATTACATAGGGGATAAAGTCCCCTATGTGACGATTTTTGGTGACAGGTTCTCTTTTTTGGGAATCCAGGGTCTGAAAGTCCCTGCATGTCTACCCTGTGCTCCACTGAATGTAATGCAGTGCACATCGCATGGCCGTGAATCTGTCAACAGGTACCCGGAAGTGATGTCACATGACTTCCGGGTCAGGACACGAAGGGGAGGGGAGCAGATGTGTCTGCTCTCCTCCCTCCTTACCGCATCCCGTCATACCCCAAGCAATTACTGAACCAGTCCTGGGCCCGCAGATGGGCAAGCGGAGGCCAGGGACATATAGTGTGCGGGGGCATGGTGGCTGGCACTGTGGGCTGTGTGGCCGCAATCGGGTGGCAGCGCTGCAGGGCTAAAGGTTGGAAAAAAACTACCTCCCCGGCGCTAAATGTGCTGGGGTGTCGGGCGATATGAATTGCACATCTGTGTGTGTGTGTATTCTATCAGATGCACCTCTCAAAAGTTGGGGTTTTTAAGAACTTGGACTTGTTTGACTCCATGTTATATCTGATGCCTCATAACAGTATTTTCACTAGAAACTGGTGGGTTATTCGTGGTGTTGGTACTGATTTTGAGCATCTACAAGCTGTGGAATTCTTTGTAATACCAGTATGACAATACTCCACCCAAAAGTTTTTCTAAAGTAATTATTTGATACACAGTTTTAGTATTGCTTTGTGTGACCGCAGCACAGTGCCTAAGTGGAGTAAAGACTCTGCAGGGTTATCAACTGTGCTTGATTTATAGTTTTGTAAGATTTTGCTTAGTTGAGAGATTAGCTTTTATTGTTTTCCCTGAATGAGTGAAACATAATTACACATATTTATTCTCTGTATTTCAGCTTCCTCCCACAGTTCACAAGGGAAAGCAATAAGCCCAAAAAAAGAGAAAAAGCTGCAACCTTCAGACATGGACAAACACTCCCAGTTTAACAAAGAGGTACTTTTGAATGGTCATGCATAATGTATGAATGGATTTTCCTTTCAATAATTTTTATTATGTTTTTTTAACCACTTTATATACAAAGATCAAACGTGACCACAAACTAGTACATAAAACCAAGATGCAAAAGTAAACATCTGTTAATGGCAGTCGTATGTGAGTAGAACAAAATTGAAATGGGTAAAATTCTAAACAATTTGTCATACGATCAGAAGTAAAACATACTGCATGTGTAAGTTAATTGATACACAAAAGGTATTTAAATATTCATTATTCATCAGCCAACTTTGGTATAAAGAGGTATCGTGAAGGATACGCAAATTTGTGATCCAAACGGAAGGTGCATAAGACCCCTCATGGTTCATATGGTATTCCTGTGGAAGAGCCAGAAAAAGAACGTCTAGGAAAAGGAAGACAGTAAAAAAAAATAAGAGATCAGAATGTGGACAATTGGAATGCCTGGGTTTGAGTTATAAGCGATAATGTGGCTATAGCGTAGTGAAACTCACTGCTGAAATCTCGGGGTGAGCATGTTGGATCCATTAAGTCCAAATTTTGAGAAATCTCTCATGGGTATCTAGGAGAATGCTGAACAGTGTTTCATAGATCAGGAAGAAATTAAGGTGGCGAACTTCTGTATAGGACACAAACTGTTGATTCCATGCTTTCACTATGGTTTGTTTAGCCGCCAGTAATACATGAGGGGCCAATCGTGCTACGTACAATGAGAATAAAGGTGCGATTTGAGCCACCACGTAGTACTTGGAGAAGTTAGGAACTCTCAGGCCTCCCTGTTTTTGATGTGCGAGCAAAGTGCTTTTAGTGACCCAAGATCTTTTATTGGCCCATATAAAACAACGTGGTTTTGGAAGGATTTCAGGGCATAAGAGGGGACTCCTTTTCACCACATTCATCTTACCCATCCACGAAAGGGGTTGGTGTGACCAAGTGACAAGTAATGTTTTTAGGGAATGGAAATTTGGGGTATAATTGCCTTCGTAGAGAGTATGGTACAAGTTTGTAAGATTAATTCTCAAGTACACCAGATGTTTAAGGGGCCAGGCAAAATTTGAATTTTGTTTCAGCAAGTTCACATCTGCTGCAGGGAGGGAAACGTTAAGTGCTGAAAATTTACCTTCATTTACTATTAAACCCAATCTGGTGGAAAATTTGGTTAGAATGGAAAAAAGTGTGAGTAGGGAGGTGTGCGGTTGGGTCAGCGTCAAAATTAGGTCATCTGCGAATGCACTAACTTTAGAAGATTGATGGGCGAATGTGACTCCTTTCACATCTGGGTTGGTTCTGATAAGGCAAAGCAAAGGGTCCTGGGCTAAAACAAAAAGTATTGGAGACAGAGGGCATCCCTGGCATGTTCCTCTTTGGATAGGAAAGGGGGGGGATTGTCTGGAGAGGTAACGAACTGTGGGAGAGGGTCCACGATAGAGGGCTTGCCCCCAGGATCTAAAAATAGGCAGGAAGCCCCATTTTTCTAAGGCATAGTACATATATTCCCGAGAAAGGGAATCAAATGCTTTGTTTATGTCCAGGCTCAGAATCGTGCCAGGAGATTTGTATTGTTGTAACAAATGGATAACTTGTAGACTCCTGTAGATATTGGTTGGCAAGGAGCGATCTGTCTATTCAGCACCAGGTTACTGTCTCCCATTATGATTAGGGCACCCTTTCTATGATGGTAAAGTACCCTCAGTAAGTGAGAGAAGAAGCGAGGTTGGTAGGCTTTTGAGGCATAGTAGTTGACTATAGTCACTTCCATGTCAAAAATTTACCCCTGTAGTATTAGATATTGACCCATAGGGTTCGCAATTTTGAGAGAACATGTGAAGGGGGTGTTTTTATGGCATGCCACAAGGGTGCTTCTCCGCTTCTCCTTTAAATGCTGCCTGGTACACCTGGGGGTAATTTTTATTGGAAGTACTTGGGGCAAGAGGATATGGAAAATCTAGTTTCCTGGAGCCCTATAATGTCGGCTCGAAAGGAAGCGTAATAGGTAAAGGTTCATTAGTGTTTCCAGGGGGAGTTAAAGCCCTGTATGTTGTGGGAAACTGTTAAATTCAGCTGTAGCCATCATGGTGAGTGTAAAGGAAGAGAGCTGAGGGATCCAGCAATAAGCCGTCTTATGTCAAATGTAATATGTACATGCGCCTCAGTGTCCTGAAAATTGATAAAAAAAAAATGGGGGGAGTTAGAAAAACAATAATAGTGAAGTATGACGTAGCAAGCTTGACCACAGGGGTGCCAAACAGAAAATTGTTTAACCAACGAGGGCAGCAGTTACATGGGGTGCCATGGTTGGGGGGGTCACTGGTAACCCTCCAGCACACATTGTATTCTATAATCAGAGAACCTTTACCCCACCCAGTAAATAAAACCGTTCAGGTGCCAGAGAGGGGGGGAGGGGCAAAGGGAGGAAATAGAGGGGACAAAAAAAACGGGGGGGATAAAAAGGGGATGGTGGAAGCGATATAATTACATACCATTACCATAGAGAGGTGGGGAGTTGCCTGCCGCATGGCCCGGACCAGGGAAAGCCACAAACCACCAGGGTGGTGTAGACCAGGACAGTTGTAGATAGGAGGTAGGAGATATGTGATGAGGTCCCACTGCCCACGGCACTGCTTTTGAGCTGTATGGGTTGCACCCAGCTCCAGGCCACGGCAGTGAGCCTACAGTTTCAACCAAAAGGGGGAAGGAAGAGAAGAACCTGAAAGGCAAATGTAAAAGTTAGTACATTGGAGTTCAGAGGTTCAGTCGGAGGCATTCCGTCAAAGGGTGTATCGGTTCTAAGTCTGATGAGACCATTCAAACTTGGGGTGTTCCAAGAAGGAAGTATCGACCAGTATCAGTCCTCTTCCAGGATCTCTGGTTGAGGAGTTTGCTTTGACTGTCTAGGTGCCTGTCGTCATCTGCGAGGAGTGGCTCCCAGAGAGGAGTAAGGCGAGGAGATTTATGGGGTGAGGTCTGCAAGACTCGTGATCTGGTGGCGGAGGGAAGCATGAGTTGTAATCTAGTAAGAACTTCCCGAGCTTCTTCTGGCAAGGAGAGGGTATGAGGGCGACCTTGTTAGGTGTATATTAGTTCGAAGTCTGGTGAAACTATTGGAACTTGAAGTTCTCCAAGAAGGGAGTATTGTCTGGTATCAGTCCTCTTCCAGGATCTCTGGTCAGGGAGCCTGCTTGGACTGTCTAGGTGCTGGTCGTCATCTGCGAGGGAGTGGCTCCCAGAGAGCAGTAAGGTGAGGAGGTTTGCGGGGTGAGGTCTGCAAAGCTTGTGAACCGGTAGCGGAGGGAAGCATGAGTTGTAATCTAGTGAGAACTTCCTGAGCTTCTTCTGGCGAGGAGAAGATATGGGGGCAAACTTGAAAGGAGAAGGTTAATTCGAATGGGAAGCACCAACGGTATTTGATGCGTTGGTTTTGTAGTACCTGGACAAAAGTATTCAGTTCTCTCGCCCCTGAAGCGTTTGCGGGGAGAGGTCAGAAAATATTTGGTATTTGTAGGATTGGAAGGTCAAGTCCCTCTTAGACCAGGCTGCTTGCATAACAGCCTCCGTAGGTTTGATGATATCCTGGGGAGGACCTTCAGGTTTTTTTAGGGCCCAGAGCTCTGTGGATTCTGCCAAATTCTAGTTGTTCAATTGGGGTACCAGGGATTAGTTCCTGCAGCAGCGCTGCGACTGTCGAATTTAAGTCCTCCTATAGATTCCAAAAGGCCTCTGATTCGAAAATTGCCTCTCCTGTTGCGGTTCTCTGTCTTCAAGTTTTTGCAAAGCAGAGGAGAGGTCTAGTTTTATCGTGTCGAGATCTTGTTCATGTTTATCAATTTACTAGAATGGCATCATCCATTTTGTGTTCGAGATAGTCAATTCGGGAACCTATGTCTCTGATTTCATGTGTAATCTTGGTGATAAGTTGTTCCATGGCTGTATTCAGTTCCTTTTTGAAGAAGGAGTTTGAGTTTTTTTCAAGTAGGGCTAAGTCACGGAGCGCCACATCTATAGGTTCTTCGTTCTGTATCGTTGAGAGTCCGTCGTTAGACGAATCATCTAATAGAGAGCCGGTCTCTTGGGAAAGACTTGGGTATTCAGGCCAAGGTTGCGGCGAGGCCATTTTGGAGTGAGATCTTTTAGTAGGATTAGCCTTAATGGAGGCAATTTTAGGTTTGGCTGCCTTGGCCGAGGTAGCTAGAGAGTTCTTCCCCATGACTCCTTAATGGGGTCACCTCCCGGTGGCCAATGTATTGCCTCTCTGACCCAAAACTGCAGGTTCAGGAAGGGGCCTTCAGTGGGCACAGAGTTATGGACCGCCAGATGTGTGAGGAGTGTGTAATAAAAGGGAGGCAGGGGTGAAGTGTACACGTGGTTGTAAACCCTTACGTATATCCAGCAAAGTGACTAGCCTCAGGTTATACACAGAGATTAAACCAATCCTCCTACATAAATTGTATCTGTTTAAATGCAGTTTTTTTTTTTTTTACTCTACATCCATTTAACATTAAGAAATTATACAGCATGTCTGAGCTTCCAGAAAGTAGGGGGCAGGGAACTGAAGTTACTCTGCAGAGCTCATTTAGGTGCTCCTTCCCGTCACCTTTTTACCGCTTGGTGTCAGGAAAACTTGTCAGAAGCAGATAGCAAAGGAATGGGGTATCAGAAAGAAATGAGACCTAGTGCTCTGGATTGGGACAAGTACACACTATAGAAGGATATGCTTTGTTCATAATTTGTCTGAGGGTTTACAATCGCTGTAAATGTCTTAATTTGCATCCAAACATTTTACATGAAACCTACCAGGTCTGTCATAGTCTTCCACCGTCAAGGAGACTTTCTAGCCTTTGTGGGCATCAAGGTTGCATACTTGCATGTCCCCATCTTTCCTACACATTTAATGCTATCTCTGTTATGCTATGAGCACACAGCACTATCTGTTTGTAGCCCTAGCATTTTGTTTTCTGCAGCCCAAATGTTTATTACGTTAGTGCCACCTGTTCTAGCCTTACATTTCCAGGGCATTCCCATTGTGGGATACCAACACATTGCTTGGAGTACCTGGCTCCTATACTAGGCACAGCTTGAGCCAAACTAACTCTATGCTTCCATGCTTTGAACCTATAGTCCATGACCTGTCCAACTGTGATTCTCCATGAAAGTTCTGGGCTGGATGGTAAACACTTCTAAGTCGGTACAATTTACTCAGTTCTATTCTAAACCCCTACAATGGAACATTGTCATTGTAGGACAAATTGGTCAAGTCTCTAGACAAGTTGACTTACGTGACAGCAAAGACCAGCTTATCTCTGGTCTGCTGGCTCAAGAATCCAGTTTCTTAAGAGATCATTACAGATGCCAGCCTAAAGCATAAGACACCTTACTGGTGCAGGTGACTTGGTCAACAGAGGAATCTCATTGCTCCCCCAGAAATAGTTTGTGGGAAGTATTGTGACATTTCTGCATTCAAGGCAATTTTCTGCCCTTGTGATTCATTAGCCAAGACTTTTGCACAGGGTGTCTTCATTTGGCCCCTCCTGTACAATCTCCTGTGACCCTGTGGATTTTAAATTTTTGGTTCTGCGTTAGGATTATGTTATTCTGAGACAGTTGGGACATCTAATTTACTTTAATGAACAAGAAAGATGATAGCATTTAATACTTACCATGAAATGGTTTTTCTTGGAGTTCATTAAGGGAAACAAGTCCCCTCTGTTCATGACCTACGCCTCATACTGACTTTCTTCAAAACCTGAAGCATGATGCGAGTGGGAGGGGTTATATCTAACTGGCCAATGGCTTTTTTTTTTTTTTTTTTTGCCAGTGCCCAGTTACTTGGCTGTATCCTCATTGGTTCTGAATAACCGAATTCTGTTTCTTCTTAATAAACTCAAATAAACAAATCTCAGCATTTTTGTACTTGCCATAAAATCATTTTTTTTGCCCTGAACTTAATAAAGAAAAACTATATATAAAGCACTATACACACCCTTTTAACAGCAGTTTGTGTCCATTTACACCCACCTACCTCCAAAGTGGTCCACCAAAAATAAACGGAAGGGGATCTGTTCTATTCTGTCTGGCCAGATTGGAGGGCAGTCAGGTGTAAACGGCTGCCAGACCATTTACATCTGACTGCTCATAGAACAGAGAGGGCTGTGTTTGTGTCTGCTTTGCATAAGTGCTACTATGTTGAGTATAGTGTCCCTCCTTTCTCCTTCCTTTTTTTTTTTTTTTTTCTTGTGTCATCCAATAGGCTTTTTTCCTGTACTTTGTTATAAATATGCTTGCAGTGTGTATGTACTAAATAAAGGATAATAAAGCAAGCGCTACCTTAAAAGAAAACAGCCGCTGGAACACCAAAAAGGCAACCAAACAAAACCTTCCAAAGAGTATATCAATATAAAGGTGCAGTGTTAAAACATAATGTGCAAAATAATACGTAATAGCATAAAGTACAGAATAATAAAGTGCAAAATGAGATGTCACCAAGTGCTGAGCTTAGTGAATAAATGTCCCAAATGAAACAGCCCACGTGAGGATCCTGTACGATCCCGATAAGCATGCGTGGAAATCTGATCCGGGGTGGCAGATGATAAATCCGATTTAAGTAAATTGCACACTCACCAGAAGTGTGTAAATACATGCATTTGAGATATAGCCTGTCTCATCAAGTGTTACTCAGGTCATCCGCTTCCCAGGTCAGGTCCGGTTCCTATACACCTTCTGGTCACATCTGAATAGGGTGCTCAGGGGTCCTTGATGTGTATCCCCATCTGGGGTCACCTTTAAAGCAGACTCTGTGGATGAGGGCCCTCACAAAGAGAGGCCAATAAGGGACACCACATAGCATGATACTGTAGGGAACTTTATTCCATCAAAGAGAGGTGCAAAAACAATAACAAAATAAGATAAAGGGAACTGACCATATAAAATTCAGGATGGCCACAAGCGGTGGCTAGACATACAGTTGCTGTAGTGTGTATGTACTGTAATGCAATCTGCCCTATCCTATTGTCAAATTATTTTGTACATGGTGTTCAAATCTTTTTCTCTTACCACTGTATTTCAGACATCTGATCGAGCTCCCCGAAATCAAAAAGGTATATATGATCCTCAGCTTTTCTTGTGATGTATTTCTACTGTCTAAAGCATTTTGTGGAAGTATTTTGAATTCTTGTGACATGCAGTATCTTGCAAGGCAACACATGATTGACACCCTTTTGTTTTTGACATCCCATTCTGTCACCTACAGATCAGCTATTTGAGATAGAAATTGGTATTAGAGGTGTTAACTTTCTTATTTGGAAACAGGTTTAACTTGGAGTCAATTTTAAAGGTTTGGCATGTGATATAGGAGCAGTTTTGTTTGCATTTTATTTCTTTAAAGATGAAGGTTTGTAGAATTTTTGTACAGTTACATTGGTACAGCTTGGACCAATGTAAGTATGTATGTGTGTGTCCATAGCAGGCTAATATCCTGTGGAAGCTGGAAAAAACTGTAGTAGGCACCACTACTATAGTGATTGCCACTAGCTTCCTGGGTCCCATATTGAACAGCTGTCCTGCTGATTGGTAACTATATTAGGTCACCTGCTTAGAATGGGCGACATTCAGAAATCACTTTACATTTTCTCAATGAACGCAAAGCGTTCACTGATTTAGATGAGGTGATCATGTTATTGCCCTACCTCTCCACCTCAGTCAGAAAACGCTTTGCATTTTCTCAGTGAATGCAAGCGTTCTAAGTGGCACCTGTGCTGAGCGAGTAACCTCCTGTCTTCACTAAGCCGCAAGGCAACTGCTTGGTACAGGATGCAGAAGCAAGCAGTGATCACTGTAGTTGTGGTGCCTACTACAGTGATTTCCAGCTTCACGGGGATTGGCCAAGTATGATACTTGCGTACTTACATTGGTCCATTCATTCCCATTCTGTGATTGGGAGAACTGCAAGTACCGACACCCGCGATCTGCTTCTTTTTACAAAGGTGAACTTATGCCGGCCATACATGGGTCGAAATTCGACCGATTTTTTTTTTTTTTTTTTTTTTTTTTTTTTTTTTCGTCCGAAGATTGGACCTAAGACCAATCGGCTGATTTTCACTCTGTTAGTGGGTCAATGGCACCGGATGATTTTCGTGGTTCCTCCCCTTTTTGGTGATCTGGCATGTTGGAAAATTCGTGCAAAACTACAGATTTTCGACTCAATGATGGTCAAATCGTACAATTGTTTTTCTGAAAAGAATATGCTCATGAGTCGTGACTTGGAAGGCACAGAAGTTTCGCCTGTTATATGGAGTGAACTTTATGACCGATTTTCAAAATCATTGATGGCACCATCTGGTTACCGAGCGAACAACGTTTTTGGTTTTCGGCCAAAAAATCTTTCGGAATTCGAACCATGTATGGCCTGCATTATTTTTTTAACATAAATCCTTATTTGCATACTCCTTATGAGTCAATGGGGTTGATTTACTAAAACTGGAGAGTGCAAAATCTAGTGCAGCTGTGCATAGAAACCAATCGGCTTCCAGGTTTTTTTTTTGTTTTTTTTTGGTCAAAGCTTAGCTGAACAAGCTTAGAAGCTGATTGTCTACCATGCACAGCTTCACCAGATTTTGCACTCTCCAGTTTTAGTAAATCAACCCCAACGATTTAGAAAGCATTGAATACAGATAATCCTGATTACCTTTCAAAGATGTCATCAATTGTAGTTTTATATGTAATGAGATTTTTCCTTTCAAGTTTACTACTAGATTGGTGAAAAAATAAAAATTAAATTTACACACGCCGTTCCCAATAGAAGGTGTAAAGATGCATAGAAGAAAATTGAACTGTTTTTTGCTTTATTATGTAATTATTAATTTCCTTTTATTTTATTATACATGCTATTTCAGCACTTATCTAGCCAAAACTGTGTTTGCAATTCATAAATAATGAATTCACATGTAACGTGACATAAATGAGAAAAGGTTTATCTTTTCCTACATCTGCAGCTATTCTACCCATAGCTTTGTTTTCTTGTTTTAAAAGAAGACCAGATTCCTGCAAATCTAAAGTATCATTTAGATTATTTACAGGCATTTGATCTTCTTTTAAAACAATACTTTTTAATACTTTTTTCTAATTTGTTTTAGCAACTAAGCTGAGCCGCAGAAGAGTGTCTTGTCGAGACTTGGGAAGTCCAGACTGTGATGGCTGGCTATGGAAGAAGAAAGAAAATATCAGTTTCATGTCTCAGAAATGGAAACACTGCTACTGTGTCCTAAAGAAAGATAAATTGTACTGGTACAATGGACCTCAGGTACGTGTGTCAGGGGCTTGGGAACAATCGGCAAATTTCTGAGATCATCTATTTCCTTCATATACCAAAATGGCGGTCACATACACACATTGAGGCTTCTCCACACTGCAACAGCAACATCAGTCCTTGGGGAACCAGCATTGTCAGAGGGAGAGATCTGCAGTAACATCCTACTTATAGTATTTTCTCTCATGACAGGTTTTCTTTAACCTCCCCTTAACACCTAAATGGGTATCTTTTTAAATCTCCTGTGTTTTTTTTTATTTTCTTCAAAATTATGTATGTTTGTATGCATCTTAGCAGCCTGCTGCTGTTTCTGACCTTCTCTCTCACAAACACAATTTAGGATGAGAAAGCTCTGGGAATGTTAAAACTCTCTACATATTATTTGGAGAGCCCATGGGAATCAAAGCACAGAAAGAAATAGTAAGTGTATGCAGTAACTGCATTATATGTGTTCAAGTATGCAGGGTAGCTGCCAGTGTATACACAAAACTTCTCTTCTTGTGTCTTCTCAGTGAATTTCAGCTTACGCATCACATGTACAAGCCATTTGTATTTGCGGCAGATAATTTGACAGATATGAACAAGTGAGTGGATTGAACTGTTTTTCTAAACTTCAACTTTAATCAGATTTGATTGATGAGAGATCATACACATATTGTGCTGCCTTTCATTTTGGTGGAGTTAGAATTTGTATAGCTAAACCCAAAATCAATAATTATTTAACCTGGCTCACGTTCTAAACCCACACCTCCCTTTTTTGATCTCTATAAATCTTGGTACCTCCACTCTTCCTCCCTACCCATGTGTAGGGCGGTATATTTCCTTTGGAGCATAGCAAACATCTTAAAGGGTTAGTTCATATTTACAGAAAACTGTAAAGGTAAATCCTCCCCCCCCGGTCACTTTACTTACCTCTAGGGTTGCCCAACCAGCAGTCCGGGGTTTGAAATCACTGCTCTTCTCCCTTTTCTCTGCACTGCAAAGTCAGTTCAGATCGATTCTCTGTGACAGTGCTGACCAGTAAGAATCGATCTGTTCTGTCCCAGAAGCTCTGCACAGAGAAGAGCAGGAATTTCAAGTCGACGGACCGCTACAGTGACTACTGACAGCTTGGCAACCCTAGGTAGGTACACTTAGGTTTGGGAGGTGGGGGTTGTGGGGATTGTCTGGTGTTAGTTACACTGATCTGTACCTGTACATCTGTAAAGGGGAACTCACACTTTGCATGGGTCATACTTCAATATTGATCCTTTTTGAGAAAAGTTTTCTGTAACATTATAAGGACAGGTCTTCTGGATTGTTTTTACTCAGTTACTAGTAGCTCTTATCATAGGATATCCCAGTACCTGCGTTTTATAACTCTGAAATTAAAATATAAACATCACTGTACTTTAAGGCTGGTTCACACAATTAAAAGTGTGTCCGAATACACACGTTTCTGTGTGGTACATTTTGGTCAGCCATAAATTTTAGTGGGCTGCTAAGTATGAGGACATGCAAAAGTACAGGCACAATTTTAATAATTTTAATAATTGAGCTGCACCAGACTGCATGATATTGCAACACCATGAGTGGCCAGAAATGCATATGTGTGTTAGATGCATGGAGCTGCCATTAATTCTTAATGGCACCCACAAGCATCTGCAGAGTGCAGCAAGTTTCTGTGTGGTGCGGGAAACATTTGCGTAAACACATTTCCTGCACCCAAGTTTTGCGAACCAGCCTTTATACTATGTATACCATTCGGATTATCCTCTATTTGTTAAGCATGTATTGGTTGCCATTTAATACAATAAAGATTCAACCATAAGCCTTAAAACAAAATTTTTATATACTGCAGTTTACCACTCTTTAAATGTGCTGGCTGAATTTTTTTTGTCTCTTTAGTCTTTTTTCTTTGTTACCTGGTAATTCAGCCAGTAACAACACATCATAATCCTACAGTACAGGACACAGGTAACATTCACACACCATGGGTTATAGGTGGGGATCTTCAGGTGATTGGATACTGGAAAACTTTTGGAGGACACGCCCCTCTGGGACACCTTCCTTATAACTCGATCAGCTTTTCAAGTTTATTATTTTTCTTATTTTCTTCGAGCTCTTCAGTCAACATATCTGGACCTCATGTTGTGGGCAGGGGTGTGGTAAACTGTTTAAAAAACTACTTGTCCAGAGACTAAATTGGGTCCCAATCTACTTGTCCAGATAAAAAGAAAAATACATTTTAGCCAAAACCGTGTTCAAATCTGAGGTGCTTTTAGGAATGTCTGGAGCTTTTAAAATCAAACGGGGCTTTATGGCAAACGTTCAATATTTTTAACATTGTGCTGTTTGTCTCCTCCTCGCCTCCCTGCCTCTCTCCAGCACTGCACCTGGGGACTAAACAGGGAGGAGAGAGACCTTGAACCGGTTGGGTGCTTGTTAGGAAAGTGTTGGACTTATCCTTTTATCCCTTTTGCTGCCAGAGCCATTTTTAATTTTTTACACAAGTTTAAAAAATTTATTTTAGGCTTGAAGATTACACAAAACCCCCAAAACACATATTTTCTGAAAGCAGACACCCTAGAGAATAAAATAGTGGTAGTTCTAATTGTTTGTCGCATATTACTGCAAAATTTCAGTAAAAATAAAACTTGGGGTAATTTATTGCTTTTTAGTGCCCTAAAATTAACTTTTTTTTTTGTAAATATAAAAGATGAGGTTGCACCGAGTAAATAGATACCTGGCATGTCAAACCTTAAATTTGCATGTGCTCGTAAAATGGCGACAAACTTCAGTATCCTATATTTTCTATAGGTGATACTTTTAAAGCACCTTACAGGTCATCCGTATAGTTTTACGGAGGATGTCTCATGCTACAATTATTGCTCTCATTCTGGTGTGCGCAGCAATATGTAATGTGGGTATCGCAGTCGACGTTTTCATGCATAGGTGCCCCACCGTGTGCTTTTATGTTTGAATGTGCGTATATGTGGGGGAGGGGGGGCGACGTGCCCTTTTTTTTTTTTTTTTTGAGGAGATGTTACGTGCTTGGTTGTAACTTTATTTTTTTTAAATTTAGTTAAAAAAAAAAAACAAAAATGAAGAAAACATTTTTTTTCTTCACATAGCCCACAGCGCCAGCCAGTCCCCTATGTGAAAGCAATTGGGCTGCTGCTTGCCCGCAACAGGGCTAAAGGTTAAAAAAAAAAAAAAAGACCTCCCCAATGCCCGGAACTACATGTCCTAAGTGATATAAATTCAATATCCCTGTGTGGGCATGGTCTGTAATATTGCTTCAGGTACTGGATCCTGTGTGGGGCAATCACCTTGGCAGTTGGTACAACACGTTGAGTCAGCCACAAGGTCCGAGGTAGTGGTCCTTCGCTATGGAACGCAGTCCCTAAAGACCACTTTGGGGGTATGTCCACTGTCTCAGGTGATGCTTTGACATTTTATACACAGTCCAGCGTCATGGACAGGTAGGACAGGGTCACCCTATATTTGACCATTACAGGTTAAACCGGGCCAGTGTTTGAAAAGTCTGCACTATGAAGTGAATAAATTTCAAACTTAGTGTTAAAATCCAGCCACTCAGTCTCCGGTCTCTCGTGTTAATATCCAACCACTCAGTCTCAGGTGGATGACCAGCTGTCCTGGGACGAAGCCCACCTGGTCCACATGAATGTATCTTGCAAAAAAATGTATTAAGCCAATTGGCATAGATTTTCTTCAGTAATTTTAAGTCTGTATTAATGAATGATATTGGACGATAATTGGCCACATCACTGTGGTCCTTCTCCGACTTTGGCAGTAGACATACTGTTAGGTCCATATATATTTGGACTCGGGTACAATTTTAATTTCAGGTATTTACCAAAACATATTCAAGCTATAGTTACATAATGAATATGAGCTGAAAGACAATTTGAGGGTATGTACATCCAAATCGGAGGGAAGATTTAGGAATTACAGCTCTTAAGATTAGCCATCCCCCCTTTTTCAAGAGACAAAAAGTAATTGGATAATTGAATCATAAGCTGTTTGTTGGCCAGGTGTGGGATAGTCCTTTGTAATTTCTTCATCAATTAAGCAGGTAAAAGGTCTTCAGTAAAAGGTCTAAATGTTGTATTTGCATTTGGAATCTATTGCTGTGAACCTACATCATGCGTTCAAAGGAGCTGTCCATGCAATTGAAACAGGCCATTGTAAGGCTTCAAAAACTAAACAAATCCATCAGAGAGATAACAGCAACATTAGGAGTGGCCAAATCAACAGTTTGGTACATTCTGAGGAAAGAAGATCGCACTGGTGAGCTCAGCAACATAAAAAGGCATGGACGTCCATGGAAGACAACAATGGTAGATGATCGCAACCCATTCACAATTCTAGACAAGTGAAGGACACTCTACAGGAGGTGGGTGTATCATTGTCAAAGTCTACAATCAAGAGAAGACCTCACGAGAGCAAATAAAGAGGGTTCACCACAAGGTGCAAACCTTTCATAAGCCTGAAGAATAGAAAAGCCAGATTAGACTTTGCCAAAAAATATTTTAAAAAAGCCAGACCAGTTCTGGAAAAGCATTCTTTGGATGGATGAAATGAAGGTTAATCTGTACCAGAATGACTGGAAGAAAAAAGTGTGGAGAAGGCTTGGAACAGCTCATGATCCAAAGCACACAACGTCATCTGTAAAACATGGTGGTGGCAGTGTGATGGCATGGGGATGCATGGCTTCCAGCGGCACTGGTCATTGGTGTTTATTGATGATAAGACCGAAGCAGCCAGATGAATTCTGCAGTGTTTAAAAATATGCTGTCAGCCCAGATTCAGCCAAATGCAGCAGAGTTGATTGCACGGCGCTTCACAGTACAGATGGACAATGATCCAAAACACACTGCAAAAGCAACCCAGGAGCTTTTGAAGGAAAATAAGTGGAATATTCTGCAATGGCCGAGTCAATCACCTGATCTCAACCCAGTTCAGCATGCATTTCACTTGCTAAAGGCAGAAAGTCCCATAAACAAAGAACTGCAGTTAGTCTGGCAAAGCATCAGAAAGGAGGAAACCTAGTCTTTGGTAATGTCTGTGGTTTCCAGACTTCAGGCAGTCATTGCCAGTAAAGGATTCTCAACAAAATATTAAAAATGAACATTTTATTTATGATATTAATTTGTCCAATTACATTTGAGCCCCTGAAAATGGAGGGACTGTGTATAAATTGGTTGCAGTTACTAAAATTTGTACTTGATATTAATGTTCAACCCCTTGAATTTAAGCTGAAAGTCTGCACTTCAAATTCATTTGGATTGTTTCATTTAATTTATTCTGTTGGCATACAGAGCCAAAAGTATGAAAATTGAGCCAAAAGTATGAAAATCTCTATCTCTTGGGAAGTCATTCCTTCCGTACCACTGTAAAGTCCTTGCAACAGACGTAAGTCTGTCAGGCTGGGGAGGAGTCTTCCAATCCTTGACAATTCATGGGACATGTTGAAAAGAGGAAACCAGACTCCCTATCAACATCCTAGAGCTCAGAGTAGTCGGGTTATCCCTGCAGCTCCATATCCCCTTCTGAAAGGACACCCAATCCAAGTGCAGTCAGACAATGCCACCACAGTGGTGTATATATCAACCATCAAGGGGGCACAAGGAGCCTGGATGCCTTGAAGGAAGCAAGCCAGATAGTCTTGTGGACAAAAACCCACTGTTCAGCTATTTATTTATTTTTATTTATTTCTTTATTATTTTTTTTGCAGTCCATATCCCAAGAGTGGACAACTGGCATGTGATTTTATCTTCGCCATCTCCACTTGGACCAAGGGGAATGTTCTCTTCATCTAGGTGTGTTCAATCTGATATGGCAGAGATAAGGAATTCTAGATATCCTAGCCTCCAGATTTAACAACAAGCCACCTCTGTTTGTTGTCAGACCCAGGGATCTTTTAGCCCTGGCCTCGGATGCCCAAATTATGCCCTGGTTTTAGTAATTTATGTCTTCCATCCAGTGGGAATTTTGCCTCGCTTACCACACAAAATATAGCAAAAGATAGAAACAGTGACTCTAATTGCACTAAAGTGTCCCAGTAGAACCTGATACACAGGTGTAATATGTGAGTTTATAGAATACTTAATTTTCTGTATGGTGATATAAGGTTATTTGGTTTGTATACACATGTATTAATGGTGCGTTCTATGTTTGGTACACAGATGTTCTCAGACTTCTGTCAGACAACCCCTGCTTCTTCAAATCAAGCCCAATCTGCTGTCTCAAAGCTCCCTCTATTACATCCTGCTTCAGTCTCTGACTGTAATGGCATGGACGTTGAAACCCAAGATACATGGATTTTTGAGTCTCATTCCTTCTTTCCTGACAGCACAACTTGAACTTCCATCTATAGATATAATTATGCCTGGAAATCTTTTTTTTGCCTGGTGGGATCAGTCAATTCAGTGCAAGAGATCATTCTGTGTCTTGTATTCTGGCCTTCCTATAAATGGGTCTTGACCAGAATTTGGGTACCCTTGACACCCTTAAAGGGTAGATATCGGCCATATCCATCTTTTTCCAAAGGCCTCTGGCTTTGCACCCCCTCATAAAAACCTTTTATTCAAGATTTTGCTTATATCAGACCCCCTGCTTGTGCTTCCCTGGGACCTTAATTTGGTTATCTCTGCCTTTTTAGAAACAACCCTTGGAACCCATCAAGGCTAATACCCTGGAGATTTTTGCAGCAAAGTAGCCTTTTGGTAGCTATCACACGAGACATGTCGCTAAACTGGTGGCCCTTTCCTGTAAAAAGGGCATTCCATTTCAATGAGGACATTGTTCTGCCATCCTTGTGCCCTGTTCCTTAGCATCCAAAGGAATTGCATAGTAGTATTAGTAGTACGTAGTATTAGAGTATACCTAAAAGCTACTGCTTTTATTAAACGAATAAAAGACACCCTGCTTCAAAATCTACCATTGCACGGTGGATAAGGGGCTTGAGTGCAAGAACTTATGCTCTTAACCAAAAACCTTCTCCTGTGTTGTTGCCCACTCCACCAGATCTGTAGGAATTTCCTGGGCATTTGGGCACTAAACCTTCCAGTCATACTTTTCTCAAAGTTTTATCAGGTGGATATCTTCTGCAGATGCAGCTTTTGGCTACAGCACTTTGAACTTGGGTCCTTTAACTCCTGTGTTTTTGGCTTGTTGGCACAGTTTGTTTGCCTAATTGTTGCCCACATTTTGTAGTCCTTGTTATGGGGAAGTATTATATGAATATGTTGCCTGGGTCTTGTACTGTACAATGAAGATAAAAGGATTTTAACTTGCCATATATTGGCGTACAGGACACCCCTTTCTTTTCAAATCCTTTTTTTGGTTTACTCTGCATTGCTTGCTATAAAATTGAAGACTCACTGAGTGGGGGAGGGTTATGGGGAATTCACCCCAGGGGAGCATATGCTTCAAAAGTTTGCCAGTGTCCAATCACCTGAAGGTATACGCCGATACTGTACAACCCCAATTCCAAAAAAGTTGGGACGCTGTGCAAGATCTATATAAAAATTGAATGCAATGATTTACTAATCTATTAAATCCATATTTTATTCACAATAGAAAATAGAAAACATATTCAATGTTTAAGCTGAGAAAATGTACACTATTAAGAAAAATAAATAGGTTCATTTTGAAAGTGATGGCAGCAAAACGTCTCAAAGTTGGGACAGGGCCTTGTTTACCACAGTGTATAGCCCTGGCCAAAAGTTTTGAGAATGACACAAATTATAATTTTCACAAAGTCTGCTGCTTCAATGTTTTCAGATCTTTTTGTCAGATGTTCCTATGGTATACTGAAGTATAATTACAAGCATTTCATAAGTGGCAAAGGCTTTTATTGACAATTTGTCTGACCACTAAACAGTTTTCCAATTAGCAACAGACCATTTTAAATGCGGTTTGCCCCAGAAAAGATGGCAGAGTTTACATATCAAGTTCAGATATGTCTTCTTCTTTGTATGAGAGAGAACCTTTAAGGTGGAACTTCACTCTGTCAACATTGACTATTTTAATCCTTATGCTGCTACCTTTAGTAAATGGATAGGAAAGTATCATATTTTTCTTTAAACTTTTTTTATTTTATTTTTTTTTTACATTTCTTCAGTTACTTCCTGGTTTCCATGCCTAGGAAAATGATGTCATACATCCCAGCTGTGTTTAGGAGAGGAGGGAGGGTCCTTAGTTCATCCTATGCCTGAGCCAAGGGCAGATGGATTCCAGGATATAATTGCTACATGAATCGTCTATTACTCAAGATGGCCACTGCCAGAAATGCCAGGGGTCTTTTTAAAAATTATTTCTCAGCAAAATAAAGCATGGAGACATGGATGGATGGGGGAAGTTTGCTTTGAATATTAAAAATGAATTAAATAGCATTTTTGGTTTGTGGTGCTCAGATGCAGGGCAGTCCCACTTTTAACTTGCATTTTTGAATAGCACAGCTAACTGTGTTCAAGGACACCTGTGATTTCAGCTGCAAGAATCTACTCATTATTGCAGCAAGAATCTACTGAATCTTGGAGCAGGAATCCACAGTATGGACCAAAAAGCCTATGCAAATGAGGCCTTAAGTGACAGTAATCCCTAGTTTAGAAAAAAAATCTGTACCTTCTCAAAGTGTCAACATTAGCACTCCCCCCCCCTTTTTTTTTTTTTTTTTAAACTTTGATCTGCTTTACTGTTAGAGAGTCGCTATGTTTGTTCTCTGCTGTATATAGGTTCATAACCCTTTCCTTCTCACTCCTGAGATGGACTAGGGATTATGAACTATAGAATGTGTATCGTTTATGGAGCAATCCACATGGGCGAAACAAATGCCCACTGCTCTTTCCTAAGAAATGTCACAGGAAATGTTAAATGGAGGCAGAAGAACACAGTAAAAAGCAATTTAATCAAAATTAGATTAACTGCTTTCCTGCCGCCTTATAGCAGAAATACTGCTAAAGGGCGGCAGGAGTGTGCAAAATGTGTATATATACATGTGATTTTTGCATTTCCAGGTAGGGGGTGCACGCCGTCATTGGTGGCGTCACCTGTTGATCACCAGGTACCGTCGCCCCAGATAATAACCCCTTCCTGCCCAGTGTCAGTGCTTTTTATTAGCACTATTGGTGTCACTGGAGATGTCAGTGACAGTCAGTTCCCCCCCCCAGTGTCAGAATGCCAGCCGCAGTCCCGCTATAGATCACTGCCATTACTAGTATTTAAAAAAAAAAAAAATTCCAGTATCTATATCGCCATTTGTAGATGCTATAACTTTCAAATAAACCAATTAATTTACACGTATTGGGATTTTTTTTTTTTTAGCAAAGACTTGTAGCGGAATACATTTTGGCCTAAATTTATGATGACTCTATTTGTTGGGAAAAAAGGACATAAATTTAATTTGGGTGCAGCGTTGCATGACCACTCTATTGTCAAAGTAATGCAGCATCGTATGAAAATGGCCTGGTCAGGAAGGGGGTAAATCCTCTGGAGGGCCAGTGGTTAAGGAGTTGATCTGTATAGATTATTTTTGGAGAAAAAGGTTATAATTTAGTGTAACTTTAAATGGCCAGCCTACCAATAGTTCATGAAAAGATCGACTTGAGCTAGTCTCCTCCATTTGCCTTGCCATCTGATGCTTTCTCTCCCCATGGGCTTAATCGCAGAGGTTTCGAACCTCTTAACTGCAACATTTTCTGGACTAATTGGTCTGTTATAGGAAGTTTAAAAATTAGACCTACTGGCCAGATGAAAATAAAGTTAAAATAAGAAAACTACTGTAGGCACCACATTGAAGGCTGGTTCACACCACCATTTTTTGCTTTATGGATGTGTTTTTGCATATGCGTTTTACACGTTTTTGATGCGTTTTCAATGCTTTCCTGTGCATTTTTCTTTTATTCTGGCAAATGAAAACTCTCGGGATAATGTGTGTTCTGGTGAATTTATTTGCATTTTGTGGCGTTCCAAATGCGTTCTAGGAAAACTGCAGCACGCTGTACTTTTTGGGTTTAGGCATGCTTGAAGTATAACTAAAGGCAACAAGTAAGTAAAGGGAGATTCACCTGACAGGTGTTATAGTCCTCCTTTACTCTCTCCAAAATACGGGGAATAGTTTTGCCTTTAGTTCTACTATAATTCAAAGCTATGCAGTACATATGAAGGGCAAAGCAACAGATTCACTTCAATGCAGTCCTTTCCAACACAGAATATTAACCTTTGCTTCCTCACTACTCCATCCAACTATTAAGAGCCAGGAAAAGAAAGCAAGCACTGTTATCTGCAAATCATTCTATTTGGAGGCTACACAAATCTAAAGGCGGTTTCCCTGTCCCCATGTTAAGCGCTGAGCCAGTCACAAAGCACTATGGCTGTCACGTGCTCCTCCATACCTGGATCTACTGGGTATTTTTATTTGCTTTCCAAAGCTGCAATGGGAGAGCAAAGGAAAGATGTACATATGAGATGATGGGAATATGGACAATAAAGTGGAATTGTTGCTTTGCCCTGCCTGGGTAAACCAAAGTGTTTCTCAAAGGCATTCCACACTTTCAAATGTTGTGTTTTTTTTTTTTTTAACTAGGTATAGGTGTAGTTATATTTCCTGTCTCTTACCATGTTACGATGGGCTCACTTGTCATGGCTGATTCCCTTATGTCCGTGTATCTGGTCACCTAGTGTGTCCCTATTTGCTGAAGGGACAAGACAGCTTCCTGTTCTGGGTCACACAGCATCCAATAAATGCCTCTAATTCTCTCTGTACTGCATAAGTTATAGGAGTGCTAATATAATGAAAACACATCTCTTCCCTTCATTGCGCTGTGTCAGTTCTTAAACTACAGACACAGGTAACCCATTAACATGTGCAGTGCCATGCAGCGTGGCATGTGAAGATTTACTCTACTGTATAGGCCAACAAATGACACTATGAAATTGCATGATCAATGCATATCTTATGCAGGTGAAAACATAGGGTGCAGGTAGTAAAGTTTATAATGCCTTTAATTTGGTGCATGAAGTTTTTTATTCACTTCTTCTTCTTTTTTTTTCTTTTTTATTTGTTTTGTTTTTCAACTGAATATGAGTATTGTGGTATCAGTCGTTCGGAGCCCCTTTTTTGTTTTATTTAGGTACTTCTTTATATATTTTATAGGTGGGTGACCTGTCTGGTTAAAACCTTACAGAAATATAAAAGTCACGCAAACGCCAATAATTCACGGGAAGAAGGTATGTAAGACCATGGTGAAATGACAGGCATGCCTGAGGCTTCCTGTATTGGAGACTAACATGGAGAAAGGGTATTCATGTCATGCCTTGAGGCCCTCTGTCATCCTTTTCTATCTGTGTGATATTAAAGCTGTGGGTTTTTTTTTGTTTTTTTTGTTTTTGTTGACATTTTTGTCCAACATTCACAAAGTTTTTCTTTGTGTGTGTGGGATTCATAGTGAAACAGAAATATTTAGTATAGACATTCAGAAGTACAGATGTGTTTAAAATGCATTGTATGTCGATTTTTGTGCACTTAACATTCATTTCATTAGCTGTTCTATAGCTTTAAAAACTATGCTAAGCTGCAGCATGTTAATGTGAACCAGCCGAGTTCTGTGACTTCTGCTTTAAATTCATCTTTATGCAGAAGGTGTGAATGTCTGTCTGTTTTTTTTGTTCTTGTTTTGATAAAATAGAACAATCCTATATTCCTATGTCACCTTTTAGATATGTCTTTCTGTGACAGCTCAATGGGTGCAAAGTAATTTGCTTCTTTCTTCCTAAGCATGGACAGCTTATGTAAGGAACTGGCAGAACCCGTTTCCGCAGATGAGCAAATGATGTTACATAAGAATTGTGATAGTGAAAAGGAATACAGAGGGAAATAGTTGACTATGGATATTATGATATGGTGTATATGTTTTGTAAATGTACATGTTTTTTTCCATAGATTGTTACAGTGAAACAGAGGCAGAGGATGATGATCAAGCCAAAGCTCAAGATGCGGTAGGTTGTGGTTTGTTTTCAATCATATCCTTTCCTATGAAATAACCCTATAAAAAATTAATTGCTGTGCAAATGAAAATTTTCCCCAATCTAGCGAATCATAGTCTGTCTGCACACCCTTTTTCCAATCTCCTAACTATGTCTGCTCAACAGCTGTATATATATCTTAAAGATATATAAGCTACAATATATGATTTAAATAGTGTGATATCCTCTATTTCTTTCGATCTGTGTGTTGGACTAAAATATGGAAACGCTACATGATTTGCAGGTGTGAAAGTGACAACATGTTTCAGGTCGAAAGTGTAAATGATGTAACTTTCTTTTGCTTCTGCTGTGTGATGAGGCACTTAGTGAACAGGTGGGAAGGCCCACTTTTGTCATTCACTGCGTGCGCTGCTAGTAATACAAAGTCATATCAAAGCTTACAGAGTTTCAAAGAGGGCAAATTGTTGGTGCCTGCTTAGCTGGTGACTCTGACTTGAGTTGCCAATTTATTTGCCATGTTGTGAGGTAAATTATCAAAGATTATGACGGCATATACAGTTTTCGGGAAGATGTCTGATAAGAATATGCTCTGTCAACATGGTCAACTGACCAAAAGGACATTGTGCAGGATTGTGACCCAGAATAAGAAAACAACTGCTGCAAAAAGGACTGCAGAGCTCAATCTCAGTCTTCCAAAGTCCGTGTCCACAAAAACTATGCAGAGGGAACTCCATAAGCAAAACCTTTTACGTGCTAGCTACAATTGCCAAACCACTAATGACCAATAATAATTTTCAGAAGAGAATAGAGTGGTGCAACACCCATAAATAATGGGACTATTGATCAATGGAAGACTGTAATATGGTCAGATGAATTGAGCGTCACACTGTTCCCAACCCAGACGTGTTTAGGTGTGGCAAACACCATTCCAAGCCTATCACCAGGACATGATTGTGCCAGTCATGGTTTGGGCAGCCATATCTTGGTGTTCTGCAGACCCATAGTCACCTTGAAAGATGGTCACTGCCAGCAACTATGAACAAGTTTTGGTTGACTATGTACACCCCATGGTGCGGACATTGTTTCTCGAAGACGGTGCCATTTACTAAGACTTACTACTAACCTTACCCTTTAATGGCTATGTCCTCTGAATCCTAGCCTGAGACTTATCTTAACCTTACCCCCTAATGGTTAATATCTTCTATGCCATACTTATTTTCTCTCTACTGAAAATACTTTTCTTTCCCGAGGTCATTGCCTAAAGCAGCTTCTTCCTGCTTTAAAACAAGGTACCACCAAGATGTTGTCACCATGGATCCCTTCATGATTGAAACCACTCTGTAGTAACACAGCAGTCCACAATTCTGTCTTTTTTTTTTTTTTTTTTTTTTTTCTCTCCACAGTGAACCTGGTGGAGCTTTTTTTGCAATGGTCAATATGTTGAATGTGACAGTTTTTTTTATTTTATTTTTTGCATATTTTGTTTAAAATGTTTCAGTAAACATCTAAATCCCTTGTTTTTTTCTAAATCCTTATTTCAGGTGAAAAAACAAACTGCGCAATCACCAGTGAAAAACATGCCTGACGCAAGTCCAGTCTCCACTAAGGAAAAGGGGGCAGAAGGTGTACAGATGCCAAATTTTAGCAGTCCCCAAACTCAAGGTCTGATAAGTACAATCAATAATTTGTTTTATAATTAAGGCTGTATTTAAATTTACCTTTAGACCGGCCATAGACTGTTCAATTCTCAGGCGGTTCAGCAGAAACCAGCTGAGATTCGAACCGTGTGTGGGGAGGCTGAATGTCCCAAGTTGACTGATCGATCAACTTGGGTACAACCAGCCTGCCGGATTCACTTTCAATTATCGCTAGTGGCTACTATAGCCTCTAGCAATAATCACTGTCACCATGTGAACACAGGAGGTTGGTCACTCAACATGGGCACCATTCAGAAATGCTTTACATTTTCCGAATGAACGCAAACCATTCTCTGCATGAGGTGGTGTGGTGGTGTAATGATGATTTATCTTGTCCAATCAGAAAACACGTATTAATTAAGAAAATGCAAAGAATTTTCTGAATGGCGCTCGTGCTGAGCGGCTGACCTCCTGTATTCACAATGCATCAGGTTGGCTTCTAAGCACAGGACCTGGAAACAAGTGGAGATCACTGAAGTAGCGGTGTCGCCCCTCATGTTAACCCCTTCCTGCCCAGTGCCATTAGTACAGTGTCAGTGCTTTTTTTTTTTTTTTTATGACACTGATCACTGTATTGGTGTCACTGGGCATGTCAGTGACACCAAGTCAGTTCCCCCCAGTGTCAGAATGTCCGCCACAGTTCACTATAAGCCTCTGATCACCGCCATTACTAGTAAAAGTTAAAGTCCAGTGTATATATACCGCCATTTGTAAACGCTATAACTTTCACGTAAACCAATGAATTTACACGTATTGGTTTTTTTTTTTGTTTTTTTTTTTAGCAGACATGTAGCAGAATACATTCTGGTGTACATTTATGGCAAAATTTGATTTTTAAAATATTTTTTACTAGACCTGTTTAATAGCAAAAAGTAAAAAAATTATTTTTTCTCAAAATTGTCAGTCTTTATTTTTTATGAATTTTATCAAAAAAAGAAATGCACAGGCGATCAAATACCACTGAAAGAAAGCTCAATTCGTGGGGGAAAAAAAGGACATAAATTTCATTTGGGTGCAGCTTTGCATAATCGCGCAATTGTCAGTTAAAATAACATCGCTGTAACGCAAAAAAATGGCCTGGTCAGGAAGGGGTGTAAATACTCAGGAGGGCAAGTGGTTAGTTAGTAATTGCTTTATGGAAGAACTCCAGGAGGAGAGTTAAACAGCTGTAATACACATATGTGACTGTTACTTGGCAAACTATTCTTTTCACACCTCTGCCATCCTGCATAGCCAGGAGAGTGGTTCAAAAACCAAATAGAAGATATAGGAACTTGTATAATTTAAATCCCTGTTAGGCTTAATTTAGAAGAGAAGTAGGCGCTCAATGGAGCATTGAACTGTGGAGAGCGAGGGAGTGGCTGGCTCAGGCTCTCAGCGGGTTGCTGAGATGCTGAGCCAGGTGCTGCTCCAGGCATCTGGATGGATCCCGACTTTAAAGAGATCTGTCCCTAGCCTGGACCGGCTGAGTGATGTCAGCTGACAGTGGACTTTAGCCCGCTGTTGGCTGAAAATGTGTGACAGGAGTGCAGAACGAACTGCACTTCTGTTACACATAGAAGTACAGCCACATGAGCTTTAGCTGTACCTCTCTTTTTAATATTGTTGATTGTGATAGTTTTATATTTATTTTATTAAGAATTGGGGAAGTGGATGATTAACCAACTTCTTTTTCTCATTAGTAAATGATGATCTTGAGTTAATGATGACTTGTCTGAAACAAGGAGGGGTGTCACTCATTGGTAAAAAGACTGCAATGACTCGAGATGAATACCGCAAATCATTCATCAAACGAAATAAAAATCCAGACATAAATCACAAAGCACACACCTTGCGTGTTCTACAAAGTACACTAAAAGTGAGTATGTATAGATGCATAAAGAAACTAGTCCAAAATAAAAAGTTCTCTTTCCAAAACACAAGTTTTGTTTGCTTTTGAAGTACATTAGGTGCATGTGTGTTTGGGCTCTCACGAGATTTAACAAGGTGAGTCTTTAAAGCCCGGCTCCAGGTTTTGTGCCTGTCAGAGGGATCATTGTATTTTTATGAATAAATATCTTTTTTTATGAATAAGTGCTTCATCTTATTGGCTGAGGTGGAGATTGCGATATCATCTGCCTGTATCTACTCCTCTGCCAATCAAATGAAGCCTTGTATTTATTTAAAAAAAAACTTAACTCTTCATACTGCTGCATACTGTATATAGCTAAAGCCACATTCGGTTTTTTAAAGTATTCCCTTAATAAAGGAAAGCGTTTATAAAGCTGCATCCCTTAGCAAAGGAAATGGTTTTGTTTGGGACAACTTGGCCCAAATGAACAATCTAATGTAACAGCCTGGAGTTGGGTTTAAAAACAAGGCTATTTTGATGGACCACAGCCCACCTTTATAAAAAAAATTAAAGAAACACTTTGAAAACACATCAGATCTTGATGGAGAAAAATATATCATGCTGGATATCTATACTGATATGGACTGGGTAATGTGTTAGGAATGTAAGGATGCTCCATCATTTGATTTTTACGGCGTCTTTGAATTCAGTCCTCTGTAGGTTGATAATTTTCATCAAAGTGAAAAAATGATGCAACAGGCTAGTCCATTTTGCTGAAATTTGATTGCAGCAACTACTCAGTAGTTTGTATGGCCCCCACATGCCTGACAACAGCGAGCCATGCTCCTAATGAGATGACGGATGCTGTCCTGGAGTATTTCCTCACAGACCTAGACCAGGACATCACTGAGCTACTGGACAGTCTGCGGTGCAGTCAGGTGGTGTCGGATGGACCAAAACATGATATCCCAGAGGTGTTCTATTGGATTTAGGTCAGGCGATCGTGGGGGCCATTCAATGTTATCAATTCCTGCATCCTCCAGGAACTGCCTGCATACTCTTGCCACATGAGGCCGGGCATTGTCGTGCACCAGAAGGAACCCAGGACCCACTGCACCAGCGTAGGGTCTAACTATGGGTCCAAGGATTTCATTTTCATACCTAATGGCAGTCAGGGTGCCATTCTCTAGCCTGTAGAGGTCTGTGTGTCCCTCCCCAGTCCATCACTGACTCGCCACCAAAACAGTCATGCTAAATGATGTTACATGCGGCATAACGTTCTCTATGGCTTGTCCAAACCGTTTCACGTCAGTCACATGTGCTCAGGGTGAACCTCCTCTCATCTGTGAAAAGCACAGGGTGCCAATGGCGGACCTGCCAATTCTGGTGTTCAATGGCAAAAGCCAATCATGCTCTATGGTTCTGGGCAGTGATCACAGGGCCCACTAGAGGATGTCGGGCCCTCAAGCCGCCCTCATGAAGTCTGTTTATGATTCTTTGGTAAGAGACATTCACACCATTGGCCTGCTGGAGGTCATTTTATAGGGCTCTGGCAATGCTTATCCTGTTCCTCCTTGCACAAAGGAGCAGAGACCGGTCCTGCTGATGGGTTAAGGACCTTCTACGGCCCTCTCCAGCTCTCCTAGAGTAACTATCTGCTTCCTGGAATCTTCTCCATGCTCTTGAGACTGTGCTGCCTGCTGAAGTCTCCTCCCATGCTCTTGAGACTGTGCTGGGAGACACAACAAACTTTCTGGCAATGACACATATTGATATGCCATGCTGGAGGAGTTGCCTGTGCAACCTTAATAGGGTCCATGTATTGCCTCATGCTACCAGTAAGGACACTGATCCTAGCCAGATGCAAAACTAGTGAAAAACAGTCAGTCAGAAAAGATGAGAAAAATGTCAGTGGCCTCCACCCTGGGGGTCGTCTCATTGTTACCCACCTAGTACACCTGTTGTTAATTTCATTAACACCAAAGCAGCTTAGACTGATTAACAACCCCCTCTGCTACTTAACTGACCAGATCAATATCCCAGGAGTTTGACTTGAAGCTATACTCTAATTAAAAAGTGTTACTTATATTTTGTGTGTGTCTAAAATTTATGTATGTATATATGTGTGCATGTATAATTTAATTATTTTCTTTTGTATTCCCCATTAACGCGCAAGCACACTATTTTTCTAAGAAGTATGATTTGACCTTCAAATGCATTTACTAATGAGTGTTGCTTTAAACTGATTTCTTTGTAATTGTTTTATTTCCCAAAGGCAAAGCTGCAGGAGCTTGAAGTTCTGAATCAAATCCTGGAGCATCCCAACTTGGACGCTGCTGCATTCCGAAAGTGGAAAGCTGAACATGACCAGCTGTATGGCAGTGTAGAAAAGGGCTCACAGGCCGCTGCAGAGAATGTGTTCAGCATGGATGTAGAAGGGAGCAATGACCAAAAAAAGCAAGAAAGTGATGATAGTGAAGCAAGTGAATAAATGCCACAAGTCTGGCATACTCTTCACCACATACTGTTATCATAATGATTACACTGAGTAGTTCAGTGACTGAAAATCTACAGATTATAGCTGGCCGCCATTTTATATGAAACATTGTCTGTCAGATATAAATGTATAATATATATTTGATTGTGCTACGTCTAGTTATTCCAGGCAGGCGGCCTCCTGCTGGACCTGTATGGGGTGTTTGCAATCAACCTAATATGAAACCTAAGTGAACTCGGACACCGAGTACGATGTGCCAATAATATTGTCAGTATTTGATTGGAAATTTGCCATACATTTTTATCAGGTGTTTTACCAAGCAAAATGAATGGATTACTTCTGGCACACTGAGGTAAAACTTCATTCTCATGTGAGAACTGGAAATTGCATACTGTATACAGCTGGTATTTCAAGTGTACATGATTCTTTGTCACATAAAATCATAAAATACACAAATCTGTGTCTGTTAATGATAGAAGTTATCTGGGATAGCCAATGATTGTTTTATATTTGTTTGCTTATATCAAACTGAATACATAGTTTAGGCTGATTTGTAATCGTACAGTTTTGAAACACCGTATGAATGATTTTGTTGAACTGCAGCCAAATAATGCAGCAAATATATATATATATATATATATATATATATATATATATATATATATATATATATTATTTATATATTATTTATATATATATATAATATATATATAAATTTTTTTTTTCCTCTTCATAGGCTTACAGAACTAATTATGGACTGGAAATAAGTGCACACAGTACACTTACTATGTACTGTATTCACTGAATTCCCTGCAAAGTATGACTGATACCATTTCCAGTCTGTAGAAATGACTACCAAGTTTCCCAAGATCATTTGGTAATTAGAAATAACACATGCTAAGGCCCCCATGTTTCTGTGAAGGGCCAGCCCTGTTTCTCACCAACTCAGAACAATTGTATTTATTTAAATTGAAGTGGCAGCAGCTTACCTGGGACAATGATTTCCTGTCCCAGTCCTTCAGGTTTAACAATGACAATAGCATAACCCCCTGGACTTCAAAATTAGAACAATAGTATAAGGGATTTCTTGTACTATGGTACATAAAAAATACACCAATCAACTGTAACATTATGAGCACCCACCTAAATAATAAGTAGGTCCCCTTTTGCCACCAAAACAGCCCTGACCCATCCAGTCATGAACCCCACTAGATCTCCAAAGGTATGCTGTGGTAACTGGCTACAAGCCATCAGTAACAGACCTTTAGGTCCTGTAATGTGGTGGGGCTTTAATGGCTCGGACATGTTTCGCTAGCACATCCCACAGATGCTTGACTGGATTGAGGTCTGGAGAATTTGTAGGCATTGTCAACACCTCAAACTCCTGAGTTTCTCAAACCATTGTTTGAATAATTTTTGCAGTGTGGCAGGGTGCATTTTCCTGCTGAAAGAGGCTACTGCCCTCAGGGAATACCATTGCCATGAAAGGGGTGTGCTTTATCAGCAACAATGTTTAGTTAGATGGTACGTGTCAAAGTGAAGTCCACATAAATGGCGAGACCCAAGGTTTCCCTGCAGAATATTGCCCAAAGCATCACACTGCCTCTGCCAGCTTACCTTCTTCTCATACTGCACTCAGGTGCCATTTCTCCCCCAGGTAAGCATCGCACATGCACCCGTCCCTCCATATGATGTAAAAGAAAATGTGATTTGTCAGACCAGGCCACCTTCTGCGATTGCTCCGTGATCCAGGTCTGATGCTCAGGTGCCCATTGTAGGCACTTTTGGCTATGGGTACAGGTCTGCATGGGTGCCCTGACTGGTCTTCAGCTACGTAGCCCCGTTCTCCTCAAACTGAGATGCATTGTATGTTCTGACACCTTTCTATTGGAACCAATATTGCCTTTTCCAGCAATTTGAGTTTTTCTGTAGGATCGGACTGTACAGTCCAGCCTTTGCGCCTCATGTGCATCAGTGAGCCTTAGCCGCCTATGACCTAGTCAGCGGTTTTCCTTCCTTGGATTACTTTTGGGTAGATCATGACCACTGCAGTCTGGGAACATCCCACAAGAATTGCCGTTTTGGAGATGCTCTGGCTCATTCGTCTGGCCATTATAAATTGTCAGTTCTCAAGTTTGCTCAAATTCTTATGCTTGCCCATTTTTTTTCAACACTTCATCTTCAGGGACAATGTGTTCCCTTGCTGTCTAATATATTGCACCTGCTTTCAGATGCCAATGTAATGAGATAATCAATGTTGTTCATTTTGCCTGTCAGTGGTTATAATGGTATTACTGATCGGGGCATTCTCGTATAGCTGGGAAAATGAGTATTTTTCAAATTGCATATGCATTATATTTATTGAAAACCATTTCCATAAATTACCCAAAGATGCTTTTATATTTTCTACTGTTCTAGTAGCTTTTATTTTTATTCAAATTATTTTTATGTACTTGTTTGTTTATAATATGCTAATATTATTATCCATTTCTTAATATATTTTTCAATACATGCATGGCAAAATAACCATTAATAAACAGTGCCTTTTAACAAACCTTTACACTGTTTTCACAACTTTTCTCTCTTTTGCTGCAACTGCATAGCAGTGCCCACAATATATGCATAAAAGCAATATAAGCTCATGTTGAACTGGTATTGACTTTGTTTATTTAACCCACAAGATGTTGTAAAGGTATTTATTTAAGTTTTACATAAGGCAAAGGTAAAAGACAAGAAGGCCCAATAAAGCACAATGATCCTTAATATACATACAGTGAAATATGCATATCCATAGTTGGTATATGAAACCCAGACACATGAGATGTTATAGCATTGCCTTATTCCAAAACAAAGAAGACATTCCATCCATAAAACACTGAGCACATGCACACTTGATCCCTCCCCTCCGTACCCACAAATGAAAACAATATAGTGAAGACATATGGGGAATTAGGAATTGATAGAACCCAGCCACAGAATCCAAATTATGTGAAACTTTTTAGGACATTCTCTACCATCATATATAATCTTCTATTTGGGCAAGTCTGCATTACGCACACAAGATTTGTATCCGAGTCAGGGGTTTGGGTTCCTTCAATTGAGCAGTATAGCCTTTCTAGCTTTAAAAATGTCATTAAATATGGTATGTTCTTGGGTCAAAGGAACAGTAATTCAGGATACCCAGAAGATGTATGGTAATTTTTGACCAGAGCAACCCAGATTTGTTTCTAGTGCAGTATATAGTGATACAGTATAAATGAGGACAGGCCAAGAATATGTGATATAAAGTAGCTAGAGTCTTCACACTTTACACGCTGGCCCATATGATGTAGCCTATCCAGCATATATAGTAGGTGGTATATAAACGTAAACTGTATAGATTTGTCTTCTGTACTAATTAAATCTTCAAGCCAGGTGTCCTAAGGAAAAAACAGAATAAATGTTTGCTGTTTTTAAAACAGATGGCAAACAGTTTCTTTTAGCTTCAAGCATTTATAGAAGGTGGTGGTCAGTTTGGTGTGATTGTTTCATGAAAAGAGATTACTCCATAGGAAAGGGGGCTTATGATGTTGTTGGGGTGGTAAATTGAGTCCGTATAGCATGACGTATCAACAGATATTTAAAGAAAAATTTTGTTGGGAGAGGTAAACCTGTAGTTCCCCATAAGAGAAAGGAATTCCTATCAAACCGATATATGAGTTATGCCTTTGGAAGTCCACCAAAGGGACAGAGAGAGGAACAGTGTAGCCTACTGTATACATGCGTAAGCTGGGATACTAGGAAATAAATATAGAGATTATAGGTAGCTAGGCCACCATCTTCTGTTGTGACCTGCAAAGAGGACATGGCAATACTAGGGTGTGAATTTTTCCAGAAAAAAAAAAGTATAACGGAATCAATGCATTGGAAACGTTTGCAAGTGCTGCTTGGCGAACGTAAAGGAATATCATCTTGATTAGAGTAATATGATCATGTTTTGTGTTTGAGCACGTTTTTATTTAAAATTGACACTTTTTTTTTTTCCACTTTTGACAAATCCAGCTATTACGTGTTATGCCCCAGATTCTGGTTTCCTCAGTAGGCCAACTGAGGATGCTCGTATCTGGGGTGCAATGAGTAATAGGTGAAAGGAGCTGAGCCCTAGATGTTTTGAACTGATGACTATCCAGGCAAGCAGGGTGGTGAGCCATGTAACGAAATATACATTACATGCTGGCTTGTTTCTTACATCTTGTATGTGTTTTTAATATAAGTGCTAATAAATTGTTTTATACATAGAGGGCACTATGGTTCCACTTTTCTGTTAGCCATAATAAGTATTGTATGAGAGCGTTCGCTGGAGGAGTGTATACTGTGGTGGAGTCGGGAGAGGAGCTGGAGGAAGACCACTGTGGGTGTACTTAAGTGTGTCCATATATTGAGCGCATAATGATCTATTACTGAGGTCATAAAGTGAGGTGAGCAGGATTTTCACCTAATGGTGTTGGCACTGAAGAAGGGGCTTTATTTTACACACATTGCACAGTGGTGTTATAAGAGGCTTTAATTATTGTTTTTGAGATTAGTCTATATCAGTGATGGCGAACCTATGGCACGCGTGCCAGAGCTGGCACACAGAGCCATCTCAGTGGGCACGCCAGGAAGAAGAGGAAGAATGCGCTCTCCTGCGCACCCCCGGGGGCGCGCACAGGGCGATCTCTGTGATCGCTGTGTCCTATGGACACAGCCGGTCACGTGACGTGGTAAAAGGCCAATCACAGCGGCCTTTTACCACGTGATCAGCCGTGTCCAATGACACGCTGATCATGGGAAATGCAAATGCCGGTTCTCAGCTGCACTTTCCTCACGCTGGCAGATCGTGAGGAAAGTACTGCCGAAAACCGGCAGTTGTCAGAGCAGGGAACGGCACCGATCATCAGTGCCACACACAAGTTCCGCCCACCTGTGCCCAGCAGTGCACCCACCTGTGCCACCTACCTGTGCCAACCCACCTGTGTCCACCAGTACTGCCCACCTGTGCCCAGAAGTGCCACCTACCTATGCCAACCCACCTGTGCCACCCACCAGTGCCCAGCAGTGCAGCCAGTCAGTGCCACCAGTCAGTGCCCAGCAGTGATGTCAGTCAGTGCTACCTATCAGTGCTGTCTATCAGTACCCATTATCAGTGCCACCTATCTGTGACGCCTCATTAGTGCTGCCCATCAGTGCCACCCATCAATGATGCCCAGCAGTGCCGCCGGTCAGTGCCGTTTGTCAGTGCCTCCAGTTGGTGCTATCAGTCAGTGCCGCTTATCAGTGCCCATCATTTCCTGCATATCAGTGCCTCCTCATCAATGCTCACCAGTGCCGCCTCATCAGTGCTACCGATCTGTGCCGCCTCATCAATGCCCATCAGTGCTGCCTATCAGTGCAGCCTCACCAACGCACATCAAAGAAGAAATATTACCTGAGAATTTTAGAATAGAAGCAAAGGAAACCTTTTATGTTTTAAATTTTTTGCTCTTTTTTCATGTATAGTGCAAAAAATAAAACACCCAGTGGTGATTAAATACCACCAATAAAAGCTCTATTTGTGTGAAAAAATGATAAAAATTGCATGTGGTTACAGTGTTGCATGACCGCACAATTGTCATTGTTAAGTACAACAGCACTGAAAGCTGAAAATTGTCCTGGGCAGGAAGGGGGTAGACGTGCCCGGTAGGCTAGTGGTTAATTCCAGTGTTGGCACTTTGAAATAAAAAAGTTGGTTTTGTGTTGCAGTTTGGGCACTCGGGCTCAAAAAGGTTCGCCATCACTGGTCTATATTGTAATTAATTTTGGTAGAGGTTGTGAAGTCACTAACAGTTATTTAGCAGCAAATATTTAGAGCACTGTTGTATTATTTTAGGGTGTGTTGTGCTGATTGAATAGGGTTCAGATATACACTATATTGGCAAACATTTTGGGACACCCCTCCAAATCATTGGATTCAGGTGTTCCAATCACCACCATGGCCACAGGTGTAAAATATCAAGCACCTAGACATGCAGACTGCTTCTACAAACATTTGTGAAAGAATGGGTCGCTCGCAGGAGCTCAGTGAAATTAAGCGTAGTACCGTGATAGGTTGCCACCTGTGCATTAAGTCCATCTGTGAAATTTCCTTGCTACTAAATATTCCACAGTCAACTGTTAGTGGTATTATAACAAAGTGGAAGCAACTGGGAACAGCAACTCAGCCACGAAGTGGTAGGCCATGTAAAATGACAGAGGGGGGTCAGCTCATGCTGACCCACACAGTGCGCAGAAGTCGCCAACTGTCTGCAGAGTCAATAGTTAAAGACCTCCAAACTTCATGTGGCCTTCAGATTAGCACAACAGTGCATAGAGAGCTTCAAAGAATGGGTTTCCATGGCTGAGCAGCTGCATCCAATCCTTATATCACCAAGTGTAATGCAAAGTTTCGGATGCAGTGGTGTAAAGCATGCCGCACTGAACTCTAGAGCAGTGGAGATGTGTTCTCTGGAGTGACGAATCGTGCTTCTCTCTCTGGCAATCCGATGGACGTGTCTATGTTTGACGATTGCCAGGAGAACGGTACTTGTCTGACTGCATTGTGCCGAGTGTAAGGTTTGGTGGAGGGGGGATTATGGTGTGAGTTTGTTTTTCAGGGGACTCAGCGATCATCGAGCCCGATGATCGCTGAGTCCGACGGACACGGTGGATTACGTGACATGGTATCGGACCAATGAAATCGGTCCCATACCATGTGATCAGCTGTGTCCAATAAGGACACAGCTTAAGTGTAAACAAAAGCCGCATGGTGCGGCTTCCGCCTCCTTCTCCTCACACGGAGTTGTTTGTGAGCGGAGAAACATCGAAGAAGAGGTTGTAGCTAACTGCCCTCCACCTCAGTGACACCTGATTGCCCCTAAAGTGGCCCTGATTGCCCCACGTGTCCCTGATCACCCCAATAAGTGGCCCTGATTGCCCCAACAAGTGGCTTTGATTGCCCATAAGTGTCCCTGATCGCCCCCACAAGTGTCCCTGATTGCCCCAAGTGTCCCTGATCGCCCACAAGTGGCCCTGATCGCCCCCAAAAGTGGCCCTGATCGCCCAACAAGTGGCCCAGCAGTGTCCCTGATTGTCAGTGTCCCTGATCGCCACATAGTGGCCCAGCAGTGTTCCTGATCGTCACAGTGTTCCTGATCGCCACACAAGTGGCCAAGCAGTGTCCCTGATCGTCACACAAGTGGCCCAGCAGTATCGCCACAGTGGCCAAGCAGTGTCCCTGATTGCCACACAAGTGGCCCAGAAGTGTCCCTGATTGCCGCAGTGGCCCAGCAGTGTCCCTGATCACCGCAGTGTCCCTGATTGCCGCACAAGTGGTCCAGCAGTGTCCCTGATTGCCGCAGTGTCCCTGATTGCCGCAGTGGCCCAGCAGTGTCCCTGATCGCCACACAAGTGGCCCAGCAGTGTCCCTGATCGCCGCACAAGTAACCTAGCATTGTCCCTGATTGCCGCACAAGTGGTCCAGCAGTGTCCCTGATCACCGCAGTGGCCCAGCAGTGTCCCTGATCACCGCAGTGTCCCTGATTGCCGCACAAGTGGTCCAGCAGTGTCCCTGATCGCCGCAGTGGCCCTGATTGCCGCAGTGGCCCAGCAGTGTCCCTGACCACCACACAAGTGGCCCAGCAGTGTCCCTGATCACCGCATTGGCCCAGCAGTGTTCCTGATCACCACACAAGTGGCCCAGCAGTGTCCCTGATCACCGCATTGGCCCAGCAGTGTTCCTGATCACCACACAATTGGCCCAGCAGTGTCCCTGATCCCCACATTGGCCCAGCAGTGTTCCTGATCACCACACAAGTGGCCCAGCAGTGTCCCTGATCGCCGAATAAGTGGTCCAGCAGTGCCCCTGATCACCGAAGTGTCCCTGATCACCGCAGTAGTCCAGCAGTGTTTCTGATTGCCACACAAGTGGCCCAGCAGTGTCCTGATCATCGCAGTGGCCCAGCAGTGTCCCTGATCGCCGCAAAAGTGGTCCAGCAGTGTCCCTGATCGCCGCAGTGTCCCAGCAGTGTCCCTGATCACCGCAGTGTCCCCGATTGCTGCACAAGTGGTCCAGCAGTGTCCCTGATCACCGCAGTGTCCCTGATTGCCGCAGTGGCCCAGATCACCACACAAGTGGCCCAGCAGTGTCCCTGATCACCACACAAGTGGCCAGCAGTGTCCCTGATCGCCGGACAAGTGGTCCAGCAGTGCCCCTGATCACCGCAGTGTCCCTGATCACCGCAGTTGCCCAGCAGTGTTTCTGATCGCCACACAAGTGGCCCAGCAGTCTCCTGATCATCGCAGTGGCCCAGCAGTGTCCATGGTCGCCGCACAAGTGGTCCAGCAGTGTCCCAGATCGCCACAGTGTCCCTGATCGCCACACAAGTGGCCCAGCAGTGTCCCTGATCACCGCAGTGGCCCAGCAGTGTCCCTGATCACCATACAGTGGCCCAGTCAGTGTCCCTGATCACCTTACAGTGTGCCTGTTCATAAAGTGTCCCTGATCTCTGCCACACCAGTGGATCCTGTTCACTGCCATCGTCTGTGAGGAGAGAGATCCAGTACAGCTAACTGTGAGTAATTTTCAGCCTTTGCACAGACTTTACACACACTCATAAAACATTGCCAGCCACCTCACTGTATCTCTGATTTTTGCCCAACAGTGACTAGTGTGAACCAACTGCAGCCAGATATCTGTCCCTCACTGCAACACCATCCTGATCACTGCCATACCAGTGGGTCCTGATCAGTGTCAAAAATATGGCCAAAAGATCATATACAAGCGAGGAGGCATTTCAAATTCTGAGTATGACAGATGAGAGTGACGGAGAACTTAAAACATACCTTGGGGTGTTTGCTTTCCAAAATGGGGTCTTTTTGTGGATAATTCCATTGTCCTGATGCTCCAGGACCTCCAAAACAGCAATAGGTAGTTAAGAAATTAGATGTGCGATCCTTGCCCTTAGAACGCTAACAGGTGCTTATTGGATGTGGAACCCCTCTATGTGGCCAGACTGTGAAAAAGTCTCACACATTTGGTATCGCCATATTCAGCAGGAGTTAAAGAATGCGTTTTGAGGTATCATTTTAAGTATGCCTATGCTGTGTAATAGAAATATCTCATAGATTGACAACTTTGCGTAAAAAAAAATACATTTTCATTTTCTTTTCACATTTTCCAAAAACATGTGGCAAAAAATGAAGTCTTCAGAGGACCCCCCATGCCTCTTAAAACATACCTTGAGGTGTTTTCTTTCGAAAATGGGGTCATTTTGTGGGTAATTCAATTGTCCTGGTGCTCCAGGACCTCCAAAACTGTGATAGACAGTCAAGAAATTAGATGTGTAATTTTTGCCCCTAGAACGCTTAAGGGTGCTTATTGGATGTGGGGCCCTTCTATGTGGTTAGGCTGTGAAAAAGTTTTACACATGTGGTATCACCATACTCAGGATGAGTAGCAGAATGTGTTTTGGGGTGTAATTGCAAGTATGCCTATGCCGTGTGAGAGAAAGAACTTGTTAAATGACAACTTTGTGGGAAAAAAAAAAAGAATTTTTTTTACTTTCATCATTTCCTTAAAAAATTGGCAAAAAATGACAACTTCAAAAAACTCTCCATGCCTCTCATTAAATACCTCAGACTGTCTACTTTCCAAAAAGGGGTCGTTTGGGGGGTATTTGTACTGTCCTGGCATTTTAGGGCCCCAAGAAATTATATAGGTAGTCCGTGCATCAGGATTGATACATTTTCAAATATATCAAATATATATACCGTGGTCTGTGGACTCTATAACTTTCACAAAGACTAAATAATACACACTGATTTGGGTTATGTCTACCAACAAAATGTAGCACAATGGATTTTGGCCTAAATTTATGAAGAAAGTATATTTATTTGCAAAATTTAGTATCAAATACTAAGAAAAACATGTTTTTTTTCAAAATTTTCAGGCTTTTTTCATTTTTCTAGCAAAAAATAAAAACCCCAGTGATGATTAAATACCACCAAATTAAAGCTCTATTTGTTTGAAAAAAATTATAATAATTTCATTTAGATACAGTGTTGTATGCCTGAGTAATTGTCATTCACAATGTGAGAGCGCCGAAAGCTGAAAATTGGCCTGGACAGGAAGGGGGTAAAAGTGCCCGGACAGGAAGTGGTTAAAGGTAGGCATCCCAATACTTTTGGCAATATAGTGTATGTGTGTATAAAATGGGAATGCCATCTGATCAGAAATGGGTCTCTTGCAGTTCAGAGAAAATAAGGTGAGATAGTTACTATCCATAGTCAATGGAACATGGAAATAAAATGAGATTTCTAATATGAAATACCAGACCAGGTCAAAACAGGATATACCAGACAGATAAAGAAAAGATGAGAGGAGAAGAAAAGGACAAAATAGAACAAGAAAGAAAAAATCAGTAATAAAGGAGTACAATATAAAATCCATTCCAGGTTTTAAAAGACGTTGAAAACTGGAAAGGTATTGCCATCTAGTGGCTGAACAAAGTCATGATATTAAGAAAACAAGTAGCTTTAACAGCCTTGTTCAACATGGAAATGTGCAGTGCATTATGTAGCATTGAAAAACCTAAGTGGTGGCTTGACTGACAATTACACCGTCGCACAACACTGTACTTGAATTAAAGTGGTTCTAAAGGCTCAAGGTTTTTTTTACCTTCATACATTCTATGCATGAAGATAAAAAACATTCTGTGTGGAACATTCCCCCTTAATACTCACCTAAGCCCCCTGTCAATCCAGCAATGTGCACTGGAGTTTCGACTATCCAGGGACTCCCTCTTCTCATTGGCTGACACAGCCAGTGAGCAAATGAGGGGAGAGGGGGCGGGGCTGAGCCACGGCTCCCTGTGTGAGTGGACACACAGAGCAGCGGGGTGCCTCCATAGCAAGCTGCTTGCTATGGGGGCACCTGACAGGAGGGAGGGGACCCAAGAAGAGGAGGATCTAGGCTGCACTGTGCAAAACCACTGCTCACAGAAGGTAGGTATAGACATGTTTGTTATTTTTTCTTTACAAAAATGAGACAAATA
This sequence comes from Staurois parvus, assembly GCF_062004578.1. Lineage (NCBI taxonomy): Eukaryota > Metazoa > Chordata > Amphibia > Anura > Ranidae > Staurois > Staurois parvus. The sequence continues at coordinate 435,640 of NW_028319418.1, forward strand.
GTAATTTCTTTTGGTGGTATTTAACCTCCCTAGCGGTCTGATTATGTCCATATTTCTGTGCTGAAAGCGGTATATTTTTTTGCATGGAAATGTTTTTTTTATTGTAGGCCTGTAATTTTTAGGAATAACTCATTGAAATCTGTCCGAACAAGAGTCTAGTAAACATCCCAGGGATGTTAAAATTTGAAACACGAAATCATAAATTATAATTTAATAAATAATCATAAAAAATAATATAATAATAATAAATTTAATTCAATAATATATTCAAACCAAAAACACTGAAATTTGAAATATAGCGCCAAGTTCGCACATCGCTGAGCTTAGTCGCAAAATCGTTTTCAGTGTCTGATGACGAATTTCCCCACAAATCATTATCACTCAGTTCTGCAAGTGGTTCTGATTTACTATCGCTGTTCTCTAGCCGGTCTAAAACCGCTTTTGACCTAAAGGGACGCTTTTTGGACGCCATGGACGTTTCTCAGTTTCCAGGCAGAAAGAACAGTAAAAATGCAGGCAGGGCGCCGGACAAAGCACTCGGGACAAAATGTATGTGAAATGGTTTGATACAGTAATGTTTTACTATGTTATTTTAGTGTATTTTGTGAATGTCACTTTTAAAATTTTTGAATTTCCCTCCGGATCCGCCCCTGTACGTCCCGACGCTCGCAGGGAATGGAACCCGGAAGACGGATGCCGGCATCGGCTGGAGGAGATGGCCGGGGACGCTGCAGGGGGGACATCGTGGGAGCGAAGGACAAGGTAATTGGGGGATCCCGGAGCAACGCTGCAGGGTATTCCTGAGTGTAGCTCGGGATTGCCGCTTTTGGTACTGAAAGTTTACCCCGAGCTACACTCGGGAATACAGCCAGGGGGGTTAATAACCTCTGAATTAAACTGGGGTTTAGACTGGCTAACACATTTCTTCAGGCCTGAAATGCCAGGACAGTACAAACCCCCCCCAAATGACCCTTTTTTTTTTGGTGGGAGGCATAGTGAGTGCTGTTGAGATCTCATTGTTTGCCAAATTTTTTTTGGAGGATGAGGAGAAATGCTGGTGTTTGAGGAAACTCTGCTCTTTGTATGATGTTTGTATATCCAGTACTTTAACTGGTTCCGTGCTGCCCTATAGCAGAAATACTGTTACAGGGCAGCACGGGTACGAAAAATCACATGTACAGTTGTGTCCAAAATTATTCAACCCCCACTGAAATTGAGTGTTTTGGCCAGTTTGACATTGCTTTTGATCATTCAGTCATCTTGCTTACATTTACATTAAAGAGGCACTTGTAGGTCAGACAAATATAACATAACAGTTATAATGAAATAACCACAAATGTCTTTTCTGTGCTCACAGCATTATCAGTTTTATTCAACCCCCAAGTGACATTCAATCTTAGTACTTAGTACAGCATCCTTTTACAGTTATAACAGCTTTTAAACGTGAAGCATAGCTTGACACAAGTGTCTTGCAGCGATCTACGGGTATCTTCGCCCATTCTTCATGGGCAAAGGCCTCCAGTTCAGTCACATTCTTAGGCTTGCGCACTGCAACTGCTTTCTTTAAGTCCCACCAGAGGTTCTCAATCGGATTTAAGTCTGGTGACTGCGATGGCCACTCCAAAATGTTCCAGCCTTTCCTCTGCAACCATGCTCTAGTGGACTTGGAGGTATGCTTGGGATCATTGTCCTGTTGAAAGGTCCAACGTCTCCCAAGCCTCAGGTGTGTGACGGACTGCATCACGTTTCCATCCAATATCTCCTGGTACTGAAGAGAATTCATGGTACCTTGCACACGCTGAAGCTTCCCTGTACCTGCAGAAGCAAAACAGCCCCAAAGCATGATTGACCCTCCACCATGCTTCACAGTAGGCAAGGTGTTCTTTTCATCATAGGCCTTGTTCTTCCTCCTCCAAACATAGCGTTGATCCATGGGCCCAAACAGTTCTAATTTTGTTTCATCAGTCCACAGAACACTATCCCACAACTTTTGTGGTTTGTCCACATGGCTTTTGGCATACTGCAGTCGACTCTTCTTATTCTTTGGAGACAGCAAGGGGGTACGCCTGGGAGTTCTGGCACGGAGGCCTTCATTACGCAGTGTGCGTCTTATTGTCTGGGCTGAAACTTCTGTACCCACATCTGACAAATCTTTTCTCAGTTCCTCAGCAGTCACACGGGGACTTCTCTCCACTCTACGCTTCAGGTAGCGCACAGCAGTCGAAGTCAGCATCTTCTTTCTGCCACGACCAGGTAGCGTTTCAACAGTGCCCTTTGCCTTGAATTTGCGAATGATGCTTCCTAAGGTGTCTCTTGGTATGTTTAACATCTTTGCAATCTTCTTATAGCCATTGCCCTTCCTGTGAAGAGAAATCACCTCTTCTCTTGTCTTCCTGGACCATTCTCTTGCCTTCACCATGTTTGTAACCACACCAGTAAATGTCTAGAAGGAGCTGAGTATCACAGTCATTTTAAAGCTGCCTAATTGGTGCTTATTATGCTTGATTGCTGCTCGGTGACATCCACAGGTGTTTTCAATACCTGATGGAAAGCACCTGTATGAACCTCTGTTCTTCAGAGTGGTAGTCTTTAAGGGGTTGAATAATTGTGGCAATGAAGAAACCACATAAGAACCATTTACTACTGTATTACATAAACAATTGATGTCATTTTAGTTGCATTTGGGTAGTTACAACGTCCTTGTAGGATTTGATTCTGAATACAATTCCAAATGTACACTATAGTCCCTAAACCCCTTTACAGCATTGGGGGTTGAATAATTTTGGACACAACTGTATATATGTGATTTTGCAGTTCCGGGTAGGGGCGCATGTGCGCCCTACCCACGCTGCCCTTCAGGACCATGCTGTCAATCCCCAGGTCCTGGCCAGCACACGGTGATCGCCAAATATCTTCGATGGGGAGAGACCTGTGTATAAACAACACAGATCTCTCCCCTGTCAGCACCTGCACACTGCTTTGTATGGCACTGCATAGCACAGTCATGCAAAGCAGTGTGCTTACAGTGAAACAGCACACAGGTAACCCTTTAATTGCCCCAGATGTTAACCCCTTTCTGCCCAGTGCCATTAATACAGTGTCGGTGCTTTTTATTAGCACTGGTCACTGGGGATGTCAGTGACACAAAATGAGCTCCCCCCAGTGTCAGCGTGACAGCTCGAGAGGAGAGAAATGCCGATAATTGGCATTTCCCTGTTTACATGTGATCAGCTGTGATTGGACACAGCTGATCACATGACCGAGCTGACAGCTTCGGCCCTTTCCTTGATCAGTGATCCGCTGTGTCCGAGGGACACAGAGCACCGCCGATCGCTGCGCGCTCCCGGAGCCGAGCATGCGCGGTGAGAATAGGAGGACGTCATATGACATCCTCCCAGAACGCGAGAACCACCTTGCGCCCGTCATTGGACTATAGGGTGGGCAGGAGGTGGTTAAAGTAACACAGCGCTGTATCGCAAAAAATGGCCTGGTCAGGAATGGGGTAAATCCTCTGGAGAGCAAGTGGTTAAGGAGTTGATCTGTATAGATTATTTTTGGAGAAAAAGGTTATAATTTAGTGTAACTTTAAATGGCCAGCCTACCAATAGTTCATGAAAAGATCGGCTTGAGCTAGTCTCCTCCATATGCCTTGCCATCTGATGCTTTCACCCCCCATGGGCTTAATCGCAGAGGTGGACTAATTGGTCTGTTATAGGAAGTTGAAAAATTAGACCTACTGGCCAGATAAAAATAAAGATAAAATAAGAAAACTACTGTAGGCACCACATTGAAGGCTGGTTCAAATTTTTGCTTTACGGATGTGTCTTTGCATATGCGTTTACACATTTTTGATGCGTTTTCAATGCTTTCCTGGGCATTTTTCTTTTATTTTGGCAAATGAAAACTTTTTTGTTTATAGCGCAAAAAAAAAAAATGCACAGGCGATCAAATACCACTGAAAAAAGGCTCTATTTGTGGGGAAAAAAGAATGTACATTTCATTTGGGTTCAGTGTTGCATGACAGACTGCACAATTGTCAGTTAAAGTAACGCAGCGCTGTATCGCACAAAATGGCCTGGTCAGGATGAGGGGGGCGGGTAAATCCTCTGGAGGGCAAGTGATTAATTTGGTGACTGAGGGTGAATTGTCTGCAGTGTTGGCTATTGCCATATAATACAGGAGGGGCATGGCCAGGGGCGTATTTACCACAAGGCATTTGCCTAGGGTGGCATTTTTTCAGGGGGGCTGCTGCATTTTTCAGGGGGGCAGCGCCACCCCCCGAAAGAAGGGATGGAGGAAAGAACACACACAGCATGGGCACCAGGTGGGATCTGAGAGAGGCTGAGGGCTGCCTGATGGTGTATGCAGAGCCTGACTCTTGTTCCCGGGGATGTCCAGAGCTGTGAAGGTGAGTGTCTTCTTTCTCACCGGGGTGGTGGGGGGTTGCCAGTGCATAGGGGGTGGTGGTAGTGGAAGGCTCTCTCAGGTGGGGTGTTGTTGCTCAATATCAGGCTCTTATAGTGGGGGATGGGGTTATTTGTCAGTGTCAGGGTCTCTCCATGGGGGGGGGGACTATTTTTTTTTGTTGCCTAGGCTAGCACGAAACCTAAATACACCACTGGGCATGGCTACTGAGCCATGGGGAAGGGAAGAATGGCTGCTGGGCTCAGCCTTTTCCTGGCATTGGATCTTTTGCTGGTTTTTCATTTGGTGCCTATTGGCGGGCACCATGGGCAGTGTTTTGTTGGCTTTGTTGCTGCTTGTGGCAGGGTGTTGGGTGGATGTGATCGGTGGCAGAAGGGGACGACTGCATTTACATTTGTGTTTACACTTTTGATCGCCGTGATTGGTTAATAGCAATCAAAAGGCACAGAGCCACTCCCATGGGCTTTGTACATTTTGCTCGTGATCTGCATTTTTTGGTGATGGTACCATCATATGCAATGGAAGCATGCCTGGCATGCCTACCCTCTGTGTAAACAAGAACATTTATTAGCATCCTGTTGGAAGAGCCGGTTCCCCTGAATTGCTGTTTAACTACAATGGCTGCTTGGGAGGTGGTTACAGGATATCAAGTATTACATATACATTGGAGCATGTTTTCTAATAAATACTATTTAAAAAGAACATCAAAATGCACAGCTTTGTTACCAACTACAAGATCAGCTAAAGACCATCTGTATCTTGGGAAATGGAGAATACATTGTGTGCTACAGAATGTCATTTGACCAGTTTGCTTTAATAGCTGTCCCAAGAGGTGCAGCTAAAGGGAAGAGTTAGCACTGATGCAGCATGCCACCTATGGTGAGCCATGCAACTCTATCTCCATCTGCTGACAGATTTTTGACATTGCAACATAATTCTTCAGGCGGAATTCACCATTCAATAATGAACAAGCTTCAATCCAGAACTAAAAAAAAAAAATTATATTTTTTCAACAGCCGCAATGAACATAAATTCATTTGGAGTGCACCAGATGTCTTTGCAAACCCATTTATTGCCTTTACTATCTAAGGCTCCGTTCACACCAATGCGTTTTTTAGTGCTTTTTGCAGAAACGCACTACAGTACATTTAACATGGTTTCCTATGAAACATGTTCACATCTTTGCTTTTTTGAGCTGCTGCGTTTTTGGAAAGGGTCAGGAACTTTTTTTCAAAGAAAAAAGAAGCGTTTTTGCTACATTAGAGTCCGATGAAGAAGCTGCTAAATGCATGGTAGTGCATTTTTGCCGCGTTTTGCATTTTGAATTTTTATTCTGCCTAGCAATAAAAAAATATCCACTTTAACCCCTTCACGCCGGATTGTCCCGGCATGAAGAGGAGTTCCTGCGCTGGGAGGTGGGCGGGATGGGGCGGGGCTTAGTGTCATGTGGCCGCCATGACGTCACGGCCAGTCACATCATCGGGAAAGGTCCCGATCGAAAGAGCGGACTGGGACCTTTCCGTGAGTACTGCACATGTGTGCTGGGAGCGCGCAAGACGCGCGCTCTCAGCACATATGTTTTTTGTTACATGAACGCAAATGTGCGGCCACTCGGCGTCTAGGCCCAGACGCCGGGAGGCCACACATTTGCGTGCGGCCAGCGTGAAGGGGTTAAAAAAAAAAAAAGACCTGAACAGAACACAAAACACGTCAAAACGCATGTAGAAAAATTCAAAACAAACTGCAAAAAGCATCAAGTGGTGTATTTGAATTTCATGCTGCGTTAGGCAACACAAAAATCGTCTCTACCCCCCCCTCCACCCCAAACAGAGAGACCTTGACACTGACAAACACCCCCCTCCCCCACGATAGGAGACTGACATTGATCAACAACACCCCACCCAAGAAAGCCTTCCACTACCACTGCCCCATACACACTGGCACCCCACCCTGGCAAGAGAGAAGACACTCGCCTTCACGGCAATCACCGGGAACAAGAGTCAGGCTCTGCATACACCATCAAGCAGCCTGCAGCTTCTCTCAGATCCCAACTGGTCCCCATGCTGTATGTGTCCTTTCTTCCATCCCTTCTTTCGGGGGGTGGCGTTGCCCCCCTGAGAAATGCTGCTGCCCCCCTGAGAAAATTCCACCCTAGGCAAATGCCTTGTTTGCCTTGTGGTAAATACGCCCCTGAAAGCATCAAATGCAAAATGCATATATGTGAACCAAGCCTATATGAGAACTCAACTTTCATGGGAAAAAATACAGCAAACTAAAAAAAATAACATATATACAATTACTACATAAGGTACATTGAAAAAAATAATGTCATTTTTGATGACATTCAATTACAATCTGCAGTGCTGTTATTTTCTGTAAAATCCTGTACACAGTTGGCGTATGGCAAGTAATTTCCTGCTTGTGTGATTAGCTCCTAGTCTACACTAAGATACCAGTCAGTTTTTAGGCATTCTCTGCAATATAAAATCAATTTTTGGTGAGATCCTCCTAAAGGGCTAATTACTTCAAAAGGGATGCAGACCGTGCAACTTTTCCTATTAGAACATTGCAAATACATGTTCTACCCACAAATAAGAATAAAGATAGGTCACATTTCAGTATGTGCACGAGCCAAATATTATTGCTGGAGTTAGGTATTGAAGAATGGAGGGCTTGTGGTTGGGGGTCCAAAATTGCCATCTTTAGCCTAAACCCAGCTCTGCTCCTCCTGATCTTATGGAAGATGATTTTTGTCTTGCCTGAAATCTCCCTTTTAAGTGAAACTACGACAATTTTATTTAACTTTTTTTTCTTTAGATTTATGCATTTTAAACTAATTGATATGTTATTTTCACTATCCGTATAATATATTTATTTTGTACCCACATTTATAATAGGAGGTTAATAGGAGGTTAATGTTTGATCTTTGTTAACAAATGGGAGGATTGAATGGAACAGTGGGGTTGATTTACTACACCGTGTTCCAAATTATTATGCAAATTCTATTTGTCACAAAGATTAAATATGTTGTTTTTCAGTTTAACTCATGGATGTCTCTTTTGATCACTGAAAACAATCACGGACACCTGTGATAATTAGATTGGCAGGTGAGCCCAATTTAAGGAAAAACTACTAAAGGAGGGTGTTCCACATTATTAAGCAGAGCACCATTTTCAAGCAATATGGGGAAGAAAAAGGATCTCTCTGCTGCCGAAAAGAGTGAAATAGTTCAATGCCTTGGACGAGCTATGAAAACATTAGATATTTCACAAAAACTTAAGTGTGATCATCGCACTATTAAGAGATTTGTGGCTGATTCAGAGCACAGACTGGTTTGTGCAGATAAAGGCACATTGAGGAAGATTTCTGCCAGATCCATGCATCGGATCAAGAGAGCAGCTGCTAAAATACCATTACATAGCAGCAAACAGATATTTGAAGCTGCTGGTGCCTTTGGAGTCCCACGGACATCAAGGTGTAGAGTCCTCCAGAGTCTTGCAACTGTGCATAAACCTTCTATTCGGCCACCAATAACCAATGCTCACAAGCAGAAACGGCTGCATTGGGCAGAAAAATACATGAAGGCTAAATTTCAAACAGTCATGTTCACTGATGAGTGCTGTGCAACCCTGGATGGTCCAGATGGATGCAGTAGTGGATGGTTGGTGGATGGCCACCCTGTTCCAACAAGGCTGTGACGTCAGCAAGGCAGTGGTGGAGTCATGTTTTGGGTCAGAATCATGGGAACAGAGCTGGTCGGCCCCTTTAGGGTCCCCGAAGGTGTAAAGATGACCTCTGCAAAGTATGTGGAGTTTATGACTGACCACTTTCTTTCCTGGTACAGAAGGGAGACCTATGCTTTCTGTAATAAAATCATCTTCATGCATGACAATGCACCATCTCATGCTGCAAAGAATACCTCTGCATCAATGGCTGTTATGGGGATAAAAGGAGAGAAAGTCATGGTGTGGCCTCCATCCTCCCCTGACCTCAATCCTATTGAGAACCTTTGGAGCATCCTCAAGCAAAAGATCTATAAGGGTGGGAGGCAGTTTACATCCAAACAGCAGCTCTGGGAGGCTATTCTGACATCTTGCAAACAAATTCAAGCAGAAAATGTCCAAAAACTCACAAGTTCAATGGATGCAAGACTTGTGAAGCTGCTATCAAATAAGGGGTCCTATGTTACAATGTAACGTGACCTGTTAAAATGTTTCAAAAGTTAAAATGTTGTTAAAAGTTTGATTGAAATAGCTGTTGATTTCAGTAAATATGCTGCAAACACAACAAATGACAATTTTCAGTTCTTTACAACCTATAAAGAGTTTTGAAACTTACTGTAATAATTTGGAACAGTGCATTGTAAGTGTTTTATGTTTAACAAAAATCCTGTTATCATTAGGAGGTTTGTTCAATAAAATGTGAATTGTACTCTTAATAGTTGTAACATGAGAATTATGCTGACTGTTATTTACATCAATTATTTAGGTAAACAAGAAAAATATAATTTGCATAATAATTTGGAACACAGTGTAAAGGCAAATGGACTGTTCACTTTGCAAGTGCATATTTACATTCTACAAGGGAATTATCCCCAGTAAATGAGGTGAAGCTCTGTTGACTTCATCATCCAATCATATTGAATTGCTTCCACACCGTGCTATAGCAGAAATACTGCTACAGGGTGGCACAGGTGTGCAAAATCACGTACAGTTGCAAGAAAAAGTATGTGAACCCCTTGGGATTACGTGGAGTTTTGCATGAATTGGGCAGAAAAATGTGCTCTGAACGTTATCTAAGTTACAACAATAGAAGAACACAGTCTGCTGAACATAATACTACACAAACATTAGATGTTGCCATGGTTTAATTGCACATAACATGTAAACATTCACAGTGCAGAGAGGAAAAAGTATGTGAACCTTTGGACTTAATAACTGGTTGACCCTCCTTTGGCAGCAATAACCTCAACCAAACGTTTCCTGTAGTTGCAGATCAGACCTGCACAACGATCTGGAGTCATTTTGGACCACTCCTCTTCACAAAACTGTTTCAGTGTAGCAATATTCTTGGGATGTCTGGTGTGAATCGCTCTCTTAAGGTCATGCCACAGCATTTCAATCGGGTTGAGGTGAGGACTCTAACTGGGCCACTCCAGAAGGCGTATTCTGTGCTGTTGCAGCCATTGTTTTGTTGAATTACTTGTATGCTTTGGGTCATTGTCCTGTTGCATCACCCATCCTCTGCGGAGCTTCAGTTGGCGGACAGATGGTCGTACGTTTTCCTGCAAAATGTCTTGACAAACTCTGGAATTCATTTTCCCATCAATGACAACAATCCGTCCAGGCCCTGAGGCAGCAAAGCAGCCCCAAACCATGATGCTCCCTCCGCCATGTTTTACAGTGGGGATGAGGTTTTGATGTTGGTGTGCTGTGCCTTTTTTTCTCCACACATAGTGTTGTGTGTTCTTCCCAAACAACTCAATCTTGGTTTCATCTGTCCACAGTATATTTTGCCAGTAGTGCTGTGGAACATCCAGGTGCTCTTTTGCAAACTTCAAATGTGCTGCAATATTCTTTTTGGACAGCAATGGCTTCCTCCGTGGTGTCCTCCCATGTACTCCATTCTTGTTTAATGTTTTCCTTATTGTAGATGTGTCAACAAAAATGTTAGCATGTGCCAGAGATTTCTGTAGGTCTTTAGCTGACACTCTGGGATTCTTCTTTACCTCATGCAGCATTCTGCGCTGTGCTCTTGCAGTCATTTTTACAGGACAACCACGCCTAGTGAACTTTCTCCATTTGTAGACAGTCTGTCCTACCGTGGAACCATGAACATCAAGGCTTTTGGAGATACTTTTGTAACCCTTTCCAGCTTCATGCAAGTCAACAATTCTTGATCGTAGGTCTTCTGAGAGGTCTTTTCTATGAGGCATGGTTCACATCAGACAGTGCTTCTTGAAACCAGTAAACCCAAAACAGGTGTGTGTTTTTTAAGGGCAGGACAGCTGTCAGCAACACATCCAATATCATCACACTGATTGGAGTCCAGGTTGGCTCACTCCTGGATCCAATTAGCTCTGGGAGAAGTCATTAAGCTCGGGCCTCACATACTTTTTCCTCCCTGCACTGTGAATGTTTACATGTTATGTGCAATTAAACCATGGCAACATCTAATGTTTGTGTAGTATTATGGTCAGCAGACTGTGTTCTTCTATTGTTGTGACTTATATGACATTCAGAGCACATTTTATGCCCAATTCATGCAAAACTCCACGTAATCCCAAGGGGTTCACATACTTTTTCTTGCAACTGTATATCATTTTTCCACCTCCATTAATAAAAACAATAGCCCAACTCATCCTTGTGAAACTGTGAACTTAAAGCAGAGCTACACTTCATCTGAGCACAACAAACCAAAAGTTCTAATCAATTCATTTTTAATATTCAAAGCAAACACCCCAATCCATCCAGGCCTCCATCTTTTATTTTGCTGAGAAATCACGTTGAAAAAAACTGTATAATTTCTAGCTGAATCTACCTCTTGAGTAAGGGCAGATGATTTATGTAGCATTTACTTCCCTGGAATCTATCCGGCCTTAGGTCAGTCAAGCAGACAGGAGGGTGTGCTTAGCTGAGAAAGCCCCTCCTCCCCTCCTGAAGACTCCTGGGATGTATGACATCATTTGCCTAGGACTTGAAACCAGGAAGTAACTGAAGAAATGAAAAAAAAAACAGGATATACTTTCCTATCTATTTACTACTGCTAGCAGCATAAGGATTACAAATAGTCCATGTTGACTGAGAGAATGGTGTTCCATGTTAATGCCTCAATCGCACCATGTGCAGAGACGTGAGTTTTTCTGCATGCCTTCTGCCAGGGCACAAAAAAAACAATTGTTCTCTGTGTAGCCTGTTCACTCCACAACACTAGTGTTGCATGCAGATTTTTTTCTGTGTTGCATGGCTAAAATAAATAAGATCCTTATATTAACCCCCCTGGCGGTATTCCCGAGTGTAGCTCAGGGTAAACTTTCAGTACCAAAGGCAGTAACCCCGAGCTACACACGTTGCTCCAGGATCTCCTCCGGCGGATGCCGGCATCTGTCTTCTGGGTTCCGTTCCCTGCGACGTCAGGACGTACTGGGGACAGAACGGCGGGAAATTCAAAAATGTGAAAAAGTGATATTCACTAAGTACACTAAAATCACATAGTAAAACATTACTGTATCAAACCATTTCACATACATTTTGTCCCTAGTGCTTTGTCCTGTGCCCTGCCTGCATTTTTACTGTTCTTTCTGCCTGGAAACTGAGAAATGTCCATGGCGTCCAAAAAAACGTCCCTTTAGGTCAAAATCGGTTTTAGACCAGCTAGAGAACAGCGATAGTAAATCAGAACCACTTGCAGAATTGAGTGATAATGATTTGTGGGGAAATTCATCATCAGACACTGAAAATGATTTTGTGACTTTGCTCAGTGATGTGCGAACTTGGCGCTATATTTCAAATTTCAGTGTTTTTGGTTTGATTATATTATTGAATTAAATTTATTATTATTATATTGTTATTTTTTATGACTATTTAATTATAATTTATGATTTCGTGTTTCAAATTTTAACATACCCAGGATGTTTACTAGACTCTTGTTCAGACAGATTTCAGTGAGTTATTCCTAAAAATTACAGGCCTACAATAAAAAAAATACATATTTCAATGCAAAAAAAGTACTGCTTTGAGCACAGAAATATGGACATAATCAGACCGCTAGGGAGGTTAAAGAGAACAACTAAAAAACTCTTGTATTGTGCTGTAAACCGCTTTATATGTTTTTTTAAATATCAGTTTACAGAAACTTGTAAGTGAAAGTCTTACTGATACATGATACACCTTAAAAAATTCTTATGAACCCAAAAACCATAAATTTATAGCTAGATTACATAGCTGGGAGAGACGACAATGTCTACATTCCTTTTCAAATAATTTTAAATTTTACTAGGTTGAGGCAATATTTTCCACTCACTGTTTATGTATATTGTGATTGTGTTTGTATAAAAGATAATCATTTCTAGATTTTTTTTTTTCTTTTCATTGAAATGAGAATGTAGGTACAATTTGGCTATGGAGCGACAATGGCGAGGTTAATGATATACAGTATATGTAATGTGAAGCTGTGAGGATAAAAATATGGAGGTACCATTGCTCATTTGCTTATTAACAACTTAAAGTGATATTAAACTCCCTGCAAAAAATTATTAAATTGTAGCTCATTAATTCTTGGATGTGGTCAGGGGTTTATTTACCACAAGGCATACAAGGCATTTGCCTAGTGCGGCGTTTTTCAGGGGGGCAGCACCTCCCCCTAGAAGAAGGGATGGAAGAAGGGACACGCGTGCCATGGGAACCAGGTGGGATCCGAGAGAGGCTATGAGCTACTTGATGGTGTATGTAGTGCCTGACTTTCGTTCCCGGGGATGTCTGGATGTGTCAATGTGAGTGTAAAAACAAAATAAAATTTATAATACTCGTGAGCCAAAATGTGATACTCTCCTTGTGCAATAAATTATTACAAAAAAACTATTTCATCAAATTATGGTGCATCAACACTTAACACAATACTCATTATCTGTGTAAAAAACAAATTATCAAAAAATTATATATATATATTTAAATACATATACAAGTGCCGCGCTCCACAATATAAACATAAAATCATATACAAGTGATCATATAAATAGTGACGTGAAAATCCTTGTGCTTCAAAACAGTGCAGTGTTTAGTGCTTTCCACAATATTACTGCTTAATTACTCAAGAATAAATTCATATACAGTCCTCTTTGTGCTTTAAATCTTTGCAGTGACAAATTCAGTGTTGTGCCACACTCCCCGTGCTCTAGAGATAGGTGTGCGCTCACCTTCTTAATTACCCAAGCAAAGTGGCTAATAACACTTTTGTCCTATCAGGACTAGATGGTAATCTCCATGCTATATATTTGTTTCCATCCACGAATAGGATTGTACTGCCACTTTTCTGCCACCAGAGGTCTCCCTTATTCCTCTCTTTCCACACTGAGCCTCAATGGATGAATAGGGTTGGCCTGGGTGTTACTTCCTCCTCCCAATATGTTGGGATACCATGTAAGAAAGAGCCACAATAGTGCCTTATCCTTTATAAGATTTAAATGCCTTTTATTGAAAAAATGAATGGCCACTCACATTGTTCAGTGTCCAACAGAACTTGTGCCCAGATCCTGTGCTTGTAAATGCCACTCGACCACCGCGGCGTCGTGACGTCAGAGCCCCTCCCCTACGCGTTACACCACAGGGTCACGTGGTTTCATCAGGGAGAAATCAATTGGACGTCACTCAGCTCTGCTCTATTTATATAGGCATTGTGCGCGGCCATTTTACTGGGGTCTAAGTACGCTTACCTACTGCTGATATATATCCACATACCGTCAGTTCCATTTCATATTCTTAACTATGGTTTCCTATACCTTCATTGTCGCTGTTTACAAACATACAGGATCCCGGCACATTTACAACTTTTCCATTTATAAAAATATATATTTATTACATTAACAATTTTATTCAAATTATGTCTATAATAGTTTATTAAAAAGTTTATTTAAAATTGTAAGATATATGTACCCATTAAAATCAAATAATATAAAAATAAATAATAATAATAAAAAATAAATATAATCATTAAAAAAATCATAATAATCATTCTTAAAATAAATATAAACCAAATCCATATATACAACACACAATTATATGTATATAGGACTAATATATTACCCACAATTTATCCAGTTCTTTATTCTATTATTATCTATTTTTCCTCATTACAGATATCATATTTCAAACCTAACTATTCACAAAAAATCTTTTTTACTTTCATTCCTTTACTCTTCTACCATGATTTCCTTCATCTTAATTTATTATAACTATATCTCTTAATTACAAATGCTTATAAATACATTCTTTTAATCCAATTGTGTATACATGAAATCATTAGTGATACTGTAAATATATATGTGTAATAAATACAATCTATTTATAATCTTTAAAATCTGTCAACACTAATAAAATTATTCCTATTTAAAAATTAGTAATAAAACAAGTTAGGTCAAATTCCTTGTTTAGACCATGGGGGGTGTGGGAACTCGCTTCAAAGTGGTAGAGCTTTTCATTTAAAGCACACAGCGACTCGCTTCTTTAAGGGTCTTTTTGCCCAATTTTATTTAAAAGAAAGTTCAAATAACAAAAATGCTTCCCACACAGGGGTATCCACCATCAAACAAAACAATGATTCAGCCTCCTGGCTTACACTCAGCTTGATGTCTGCCTCCTGCAGACGTCTTCAAGAATTATGGCTCTTGCTCACAGCTGGCCACTAGCACACAGCTAGTCTCTAGCAGCCCCTTGCTGCTTTTGGCTTCCACCTCCTAGGTGAAGCCCACCTGACTCCAAGGCAGTGACCTCCTGCCTGCCGGGGTGGAGCCCTCCTGACTCCTATCTGCCGGGGTGGAGCCCTCCTGACTCCTATCTGCCGGGGTGGAGCCCAGAATCATGGCCTGGCCTCCACAAAAAGGCCTGCACACACCTGTGCAATCAGCGCACTGGCTGCTCCCAAAATATGGGCCCAGGATTGGAGATTTCATCCCTCCCAAATCTCTTAGAAATCTCCAGGCTACAGGTCCCAAAACAGGCTTTACAAACCAAAGAGGAAACTTATAAACCAGTTTCCTCTGCATTATGAGAACTGCCTGGAGCCCCTCAACCTTTATGGTTGAGAATCCTGGGTCTCCATCATGATTTCCACCGTGGCAGGATACCGCACTGCCACAGGGGCTAAACATCTCATTTCATAAATCCATTTGGATTCTTTTTTACTTATCTCCCTCACTAGATTATCTCCTCTCCAATGTATATTGTGTTTCTCTATTCCCCAGAATTGCAATTTCGACGCATCTTGATTATGACATTGTCGAAAATGATACGAAACATGATGGTATCTGTATCCTCTATTATTATTATATACATGCTCCTTAATGCGTTCTTTCAGTGCCCTTTTTGTTCTGCCAATGTATATTAGATTACATGGGCACTTCAACGCATAAATTACTCCCTTTGTTTCACAGGAGATAAAAAGCACTAAACACTGCACTGTTTTGAAGCACAAGGTTTTTCACGTCACTATTTATATGATCACTTGTATATGATTTTATGTTTATATTGTGGAGCGCGGCACTTGTATATGTATTTAAATATATATAAAAATTTTTGTCAGTGTGAGTGTCTTTCTCTCTATCGCTGGGGCAGGGAAGTAATGCAAGGCTCTCCCGAGTGGGGGGCAGGGGTGTTGTTGGTTAATTTCAGGCTCTCTCCATGGGGGGGGGGGGGGTTGGCCCATGTCCGAGGAGGCAAACAATTTTTGTGTTGCCTAGGGCAGCGCAAAACTTAAATACACCACTGGATGTGGTGGCTGCATATATTTTCTTTTCTGTATTTTTTTTTCTTTTATTTCTTTAGCCTAGTGATCTGGACAGTAAGTCTGCTATTTTTCAACTTACATCAACGCATCACGCTGTCCAGACAAAGTAACAGAGGATTGAGACAAACCATTTACCACTAACGGGGTGCTTACAATGATCATGATTCATTTATTTAAAACCTTTATCCAAAAAGGAAAAAAAACAAACAGTTTGCTGTAACTGCTTATAAAATGTTAGCTAGAGTTCAGCTTCAATTTGTTAATCAGGACCATCCAATTCTACAGGTCTAACCTTCTCAGCAGACTGACAACGCTGCTGCGCAAAGGTGTCTGCATCCAGAATACAGACACTCTAAGACAGGAAACATGTTGGATCACTAGGTGAAATAAAGGAAAAAAATGCCTAAAAAACAGAAAACTAATGCAACTACCACATCTAAGGATTTGATATCTGCAATATAAAATTTTTGTTTCTGGGTTTAATACCGCTTTAAGCTCTTGCATCTGTATATCCTCTGTGGAGTAGGGAAATGTTTACATTTCTGCTATGGGCCTATGTATTCAGTGATAATTTATTTTACTTAAAATAAAAATAATACATATCTTGATTTTTGGACAAACAAGGCTTCCTTTGACTGATAATAAGGTTGAATAAATTGTTTTGAATATTGACTTCATTTATCCAACCATGTGCAGATGAAATAAGTAAACAGGGCTTTTCTTTTCACATGATAGAATGAAATGCAAGTGAATATTCTCAAATCATTGAGTAAATCAATGTAAATGTTTGGCAAAAAATATTTTATTTTCTATGCAATCTATAGAAAAAAGAATCGTAATTTGGACAGAAATTATGAAAAATGTGTTACTGTAAATAAAAGGTATTTTAAAGGCAAATGTGTCTTTATTACGTTTTCAACAGTTTAACAGTACATGGCATGGAGGAAAAATGAAAAGAGGTACAAGTGTACATACATAAGAAAAGCCATCGCACAAATGTAACAATGATTTATATGAAAAGGTGAAAATAGTTCCATATATATAAAAAAAGAGAAACGTAAGGATCAATAACATAATGGCATGTATTATGGAGATATGAATAAATATATTGTCGAGGAAGGTATCCACGATGAGATGTAGGAGACAAAATGAGCTAGTTCCCTATAAACTAGAATATGAATCAGAATCCAAATGAAAACAAAACAAAACAAGAACAAAAAAAAAAGGGGGGGGGGAAATAGGAGAAGAGAAAAAAGGAGAAGTCAGTTGGAGAGATAAAGAAAGATAAGAAGAGAGGGGGATCAGGAGACGGCAAAAAGCAGGACTGAGGCTGTCCTCTTCTAGGATCCCCTCGGGGCGACCCCACCAGCCACTTCCGATGTGAGGCGTGGGGCCAAACTGGTGAACCCCCCGGAAAAAATGGAATCGAGGGAGCAAGCACCAATCAGTCAGGGCCCGACAGGGGAACACATCTCACGAAGAGTCGAAGAGGAGGAGATATGGAGCCAAACCAACCATATTAACTTGTGTTTATCGTAGGTATCATTGGCAAACGCCAGCATTTCCTCTATACGCATGATATCATTGAGCACGGACACCCAATAAAAGGTATTTTATATTATGATTTTTTCCATTTATAATGACACTAAAATTGCAAAATTACAATTTTGGTACAAAATGTTACACAGTCATTGACAAATTTGAGGGTTTTTTTTAATGTGGTATTAAACAATTAACTTTTTTTCAGGGCGGTTGTTTATTTTGTTAAAAAAAAAGAAAAGAAAAATAATAGCTAAGGGGAGTTAATTAGGGCTGATTAAGTTTAACTATAGGTTAATAGAAAAAGCAGTTAAATAGGAACAAATTTAAAAAATACATATTTTTTACCTTTTTACTTATGGTTGCTTTAATTGGCATCATACGTATGCAGATTAAAAGTCACATCTTGACCCTAGTGTAAATGAAAAAGCATAAACACAATGTGTTGGGGCGAGGCTGTGCGGCAACCGGAAGTGACGTGGGAGCTTCAGAGATCGAAGGCCAGTGGTGGTGAGAGCACTGATCTGGCTTTCCTCATACTGAGAGTTAAACATCTTGTGCTTTATTACCTATTTACACTTTATAAGTAGTACTTTATTGTGGCAATAAAACCGTTCAGTTAGTACTGCACCATTTGGGGTTTTCTCGTCTTTTTATCTCCTATATGGTCTATTGTGAGTGGAGCATTGGGAGGAGGAATTTATGTGCTGGAGATCGGGAACGGTTGTCCTGGGATTCCATTGTTGCAAGATTAAGGAGAACATAATATCACAAGTGATCTGATCTAGTCCTTGGGAAATCATTAATCAAATCTCAGTGTGCCAACCATGAGAGTGGGAGGCAACACTTTTTGGTGAGTTCACACCTGAGAAGGGAGCACCACACAGTTATATTTAATTTATTTTTGCACAAGTTTTCTCACTTGGTGATCGTTTGATGGACTGAGTTATTTGGACTTTTTGTTTGGAATAACATAAAATATTTATTATTTATTTCACACTATTAATATTGTTTAAGTGGACAATATTATTTATTAACATAAACCTTTTCAATAATCCATAAAACCCTCTCCCACAGTCCCACACCACTCTCAAATTGTCTGAGATTTGAGATAAGGGTATGAGTTATCTTTTGACTGTCATTGGATTGAATTTAGTTTATTAACTTTTTTCTTAAATTTGTTCCTAGATTAGAGGTTATAGGGTATTATCTTGAGATGGGGTTTCTGACTGAGGAAGAAAATAGAAAGTTGTAGTGCTGGTATTTAATATGTAGTAGAAGATTTATTATAAAATATTTTATTTTATTTATATATTTTATTTATTTATTTTATTTTTTTATTTATTTATTTCATTTATTTATTGTACATTTATCTATATTGCCCATTGGGGTTCTAGTTTTGGGGTAGATGTATTGATTAATAAGAAGTAGACAAGTTACTTATTCAGTTATTTGTCAGCTGGGGTTTATATATTTAGTGACCAGTAGAGGGTGCCCTATCCATATAGATGATCTGCTTCAGGTATAATTAAAGTATTTATATATATATATATATACATATATATATATATTAATTTTTAAATATTTTACTTGTGGGAATTTAGTTCACTGTATTCTATTTATGTATTCTATTTTATTTAATGTGTCCATGGATTTAGTAGTATTTTATAGAAGTATTCGGCTGGATATTGTATAGGGGATAATCTATTTTATGTATATGTTGATGTAATAGATTGAGATATACCTGTCTATCGGTTCCCTGTGTATGGGAATAATTACTTATTTATTTTCTGAGCCGTTCTGTTGAAAATGTAAGGCATCGTTATGATGCCCATAGTTAAAATGGCGGCGGGGCGTTTTTGCTAGTAGTTTTACTGGATAAGAGGAACCGCCGCATGGACGTCTGGATTCCTTGTGAAAAAGTCGGAAGTGACGAAACGCGTCAGATTCGTGACGTCGGACGCTGAAGCCGGAAGGAGCAGCGCGGCCATTTTTGAATTACTCACAACAGCGAACGGACTAGAGCGAGGATGGACGGTATATTCTAAGATGTAAGTTTACTGAATAAAAGTGTAAATTACCTTTTACTCCACTGAGTCTGCTCCTATTTCCCCGCGAGGAACGGGGACCCTGGTACCTATGACCTATGGCTGTATGAGAAAAAAGGGATCCCATTGTGTACTCCTGAGAGGAAGACGCACCTCCTAGGAAGCTTATCTTGTGGCATAAAGGAATCCTAAATGACCTACAGCAAGAGGGTAATTGCATTTTATCCCCTAAGCAGAGTGTGGCACTGTTTTTGGCACTACTGTCACGGATTACTGTGTTACGGATCACACTGTGTGGTTTATTCTCACGGTTGCAGTGCTGTCTCACTGGACCACTAGTGATATGGTGGATTCACTTTGAACTTCATTTAATTTATGTTTTATCACTAGTGTGATTGCATGTTATCACTTACAGCAATTTTGTATTAAGGATAATGCACTATATTGTATTTTGTTTTTTTGAGGATCCCATGGACTGAGTGTGAAGATTTGGACACATTTGGAATACTGTTGTTTTTGTTTTATTTTTGGATTTGGATTTTGGACTGTGGACTGAGGTGTGGACAATTTGAGAGTGGTGTGGGACTGTGGGAGAGGGTTTTATGGATTATTGAAAAGGTTTATGTTATTTGCACTTTCAAGGGTGGAAGTTTGACTTTTCTGTGGGAAGTTATAGAGTATTGATTTATTATTATTATTTTATACACTAAGGGAAGGTGTAAGACTCTGGGAAACATTATAGCTCTTTTTGAGGGCACTATTTGATCTAATTGGGTATAGAGGCTGATTTATAGATTTAGTTGTATTATTCCAATTGGGAGAGGGTCACACTATAAAATGGAGATATTTAATTTTATGGAAAATAGAAAAATTAATTTAGAAGAAGTTTTTTCTATCACTCAAATAGGAATTAATGAAGATTTAGAATTTTTGGTAAAAAAAGTAGGCCATCAAATGGAAAAGAAACTCCAACTCTGGTGGGATATAGTGACGTTTGACAAATATCTAATGGAAGGAATTATACCCCGAAGGTTAAGATGGGATATAGGACCTAATGATGGGCTCTTTGATGAAGATTCCATGTTGGAATGGAAAAACTTCCTTCATACCTGTGAAAAACAGCTTATAAATATGCTAATAGATAGAAAGAAAAGAAAGCTGGGGGGAGTAGAAGGAAGAATAGGAGAGCTGAGACAAAAAGTGGAGGTTTTTAAAGATAAAAAAGAATACAGTGAACTTATGAAAAACTTGCAGGAGCAATTGAATAAAAAAGATGCTGAGATTAAAAAAAAGAAACATAAAAAATTCATTAGAGATATGGGGGATTATCAAAGTAAGAAAATTTACAAATGGCAGGATGTAGTGGGGCAACAATGCCCTTCAGCCGAATCTTCCCCTGCAAATTCCCCCAGGGGGGGGAGGGAGCTAGGGAAAAACCCTCCATTAGTAAATGGTAATTTAAAGAAAGGTCCCTTACTCTATAAAGGGAAAAAAGGGGAATCCAGATCACCTTATAAGAATGATGGGAGTAGGCACCAAAAACCTGCAAGCCCCTATAGACAGATGTATAATGTCCCTGTGTTTAACCGATTTCAGCCTATGGAAGGGTGGAATGATAACTATAATGGTCCTAGGGACTATAGAAATAATGACAATTTCCAAAGGGGAGACTTTAGAAATGGGGAAAATTTTCAAAGGGGAGACAGAGGAAGGCCCCCGTGGGGTCTGCCCCCGCAAAGACCCTTCTTTCCCCCACCGTATTGGGGGAAAGGGGGACAAAGATATCCCCCAAATATATACAGAGAGAATTGGGAGAGAGGTCCCCCAATAAGATGGGAGGAAGGATGGAGGAAGGATGGAAACCCCCAAATGGGAACCCCGAAAATTCGGAACAGGGAAGAGGGAACGAAAACAAAAGGAAAAGGAAAGAAACATAGGGGAAGGAATATATAATCTAAGTTCGGTTCCCCTGACAGAAAATGAATTAAAAGTGCTGGATAATGGCCTAAAGTTTGCCCCGAAGGCTAATTTGAATAAATTTGAAACATATATCGATATTAATAAATTTATTAGAAGACTTAATATTAAAAAATATTTTTTATCTCTACCAGGACCTTCCCAGTCTGAAAATTATAATAGTAAATCTGTTTTTATTCATAGTGATTTGAAAAATAAATCCACTTTTAACCCTACGAATTCTAGAAACCAAAATTTGGATGTTTTTAAACAAATGGTTGTGGATGATCTGTATAGTTTGAATTTTCGTAAATTTAAAGAAGAGGAAATGTTCCATCAAGGTTTATTAACACTGAAAGAAAAGAAAAATATCGTGATTAGGCCAGCGGATAAGGGTGGTGGAGTGGTTGTTATGGATAGAAGCAACTATGAAGACGAAATGAAGCGAATTTTAAATGATAAGGAAACATATAAAAAAAAACCAAAAACCCTATTCTTGAATATAAAAAGCAGCTGAAAAAGATAATTAATAAGGAAGATTTTATTGTTAATGATAAGGAAGCAAAATATCTTATCCCCACTTGTTGTAAAACACCTTTCATCTATATACTACCTAAAATACATAAAAGTATGGAGAGACCTCCGGGTAGACCTATTATAAATGGGATCGACTCCATACATTCTAGGATAGGACAATACGTAGATTTTTTCCTGCAACCGATAGTGAAAAAGATGACCTCTTATTTAAAAGATAGCCAGGATGTGATTAATCTATTGGAGGGACTTGAGGTATCAGAAGAAACTATCCTGGTTACAACAGATGTGAATTCATTATATACTAGCATCAAGCATAATGATGGCATTTCAGCTATAAAATGGGGCCTAAAATATTTCACGGATCTACATAGAAAACAAAGAAAATTAATTATCCAATTACTGGAATTTAGTATGGGAAGGAATTATTTTTGGTACCAAGGTGAATTTTTTGAACAAATTAAAGGTGTAGCAATGGGCGCAAAATTTGCGCCCAGCCTTGCTAATATTTTTTTAGCAAGATGGGAGTCGAGAGAAATTTATGGTAAAAAGTGGGAGGGACTTAGAACCTGGAAAAGATACATTGATGATATAGTGATGGTGTGGGATGGTACGGTTGAGGACTTGGGTTATTTTATGGATCATGTTAGAAATAATGAATTTGGATTGGGTTTCACACATATTAGTAGCACTCACTCGATTAATTTTTTAGATTTGAATATTTTTAAATGTAATAATAAATTATATTTTAAAACCTATTTTAAAGAAACTGACAGAAACGGGTATATTCCTATTTATAGCTGCCATCACCCCCAGTGGATAGAAGGTATACCTAAGGGCCAGTTCTCAAGGATTATGAGGAATTGTTCCAGGCTTGAAGATTATATCACACAGTCGGATATAATTAAAGAAAGGTTTATTCTGAAGGGCTATAATCCTGAGAAATTGGAAAAAACCAGATATAAAATTATCCGTAATTATTTGGGAGAAGGAAAAATTAAGAAAGAAAATGATATTATAAGAAGGGATGGCAAGATAGCAGATTTTGCTTTTATTTCCCGTTTCAATTGCCATTATAAAGACATAGAAAATATCTTTAATAATCATTGGCCGATTTTAATGAAAGATGCTACTTTGGGGACCCATCTTCCAAAAAAACCGTCGTTCATATATAGGAAAAATAATAATCTTAGGAATGTTCTGGTAAAAGGAGTTATTTCACCTCCCAAGTCAAAAGGTATGAAATTGTTTGATTTTAAAGGATTTTATCCATGCAAAAAGTGTAAGGTGTGTAAGATTACTGGTAGTAAAAGTAAAATTTCTGGGTTTGGATCTTTTAATACGGGAGAAAAATTTGAAATTGAGAAATTCATCACTTGTGGTACCAAATATGTGACATACTTGTTGGAATGTCCCTGTAAATTACAGTATATAGGGAGAACAAAAAGGACCCTTAGCGATAGAATTAAAGAGCATGTGAGAAATATCGCGAAAGGGAAAAAGGATCATAGTGTGTCGAGGCACTTTAAGGAATACCATCGGTCAGACCCAAGTGTCCTTAAATTTTGTGGGATAGACACAGTGGAAGCTCATTGGAGAGGGGGAAATAGGGTCCAGATGCTGTCTAGGAATGAAACATTTTGGATTTATCAGCTGCGCACTTTAAAACCTAGAGGTTTAAATATCGATTTAGATCTAAACTGCTTTATTTCAGATTGGTAAAAATAGGTAATTGGAATATCAAATAAATTTAGGGGAAGGCTTTTTCTGGTTTGAGATAAGGATATGAGTTATCTTTTGACTGTCATTGGATTGAATTTAGTTTATTAACTTTTTTCTTAAATTTGTTCCTAGATTAGAGGTTATAGGGTATTATCTTGAGATGGGGTTTCTGATTGAGGAAGAAAATAGAAAGTTGTAGTGCTGGTATTTAATATGTAGTAGAAGATTTATTATAAAATATTTTATTTTACTTATATATTTTATTTATTTATTTTATTTTTTTATTTATTTATTTCATTTATTTATTGTACATTTATCTATATTGCCCATTGGGGTTCTAGTTTTGGGGTAGATGTATTGATTAATAAGAAGTAGAGAAGTTACTTATTCAGTTATTTGTCAGCTGGGGTTTATATATTTAGTGACCAGTAGAGGGTGCCCTATCCGTATAGATGATCTGCTTCAGGTATAATTAAAGTATTTATATATATATATATATATATATAAATTTTTAAATATTTTACTTGTGGAAATTTAGTTCACTGTATTCTATTTATGTATTCTATTTTATTTAATGTGTCCATGGATTTAGTAGTATTTTATAGAAGTATTCGGCTGGATATTGTATAGGGGATAATCTATTTTATGCATATGTTGATGTAATAGATTGAGATATACCTGTCTATCGGTTCCCTGTGTATGGGAATAATTACTTATTTATTTTCTGAGCCGTTCTGTTGAAAATGTAAGGCATCGTTATGATGTCCATAGTTAAAATGGCGGCGGGGCGTTTTTGCCAGTAGTTTTACTGGATAAGAGGAACCGCCGCATGGACGTCTGGATTCCTTGTGAAAAAGTCGGAAGTGACGAAACGCATCAGGGTCGTGACGTCGGACGCTGAAGCCGGAAGGAGCAGCGCGGCCATTTTTGAATTACTCACAACAGCGAACGGACTAGAGCGAGGATGGACGGTATATTCTAAGATGTAAGTTTACTGAATAAAAGTGTAAATTACCTTTTACTCCACTGAGTCTGCTCCTATTTCCCCGCGAGGAACGGGGACCCTGGTACCTATGACCTATGGCTGTATGAGAAAAAAGGGATCCCATTGTGTACTCCTGAGAGGAAGACGCACCTCCTAGGAAGCTTATCTTGTGGCATAAAGGAATCCTAAATGTTTTTGACCTACAGCAAGAGGGTAATTGCATTTTATCCCCTAAGCAGAGTGTGGCACTGTTTTTGGCACTACTGTCACGGATTACTGTGTTACGGATCACACTGTGTGGTTTATTCTCACGGTTGCAGTGCTGTCTCACTGGACCACTAGTGATATGGTGGATTCACTTTGAACTTCATTTAATTTATGTTTTATCACTAGTGTGATTGCATGTTATCACTTACAGCAATTTTGTATTAAGGATAATGCACTATATTGTATTTTGTTTTTTTGAGGATCCCATGGACTGAGTGTGAAGATTTGGACACATTTGGAATACTGTTGTTTTTGTTTTATTTTTGGATTTTGATTTTGGACTGTGGACTGAGGTGTGGACAATTTGAGAGTGGTGTGGGACTGTGGGAGAGGGTTTTATGGATTATTGAAAAGGTTTATGTTATTTGCACTTTCAAGGGTGGAAGTTTGACTTTTCTGTGGGAAGTTATAGAGTATTGATTTATTATTATTATTATTTATTATACATTATTTATTATTCACTGTTCACATTTATATATGCATTTTTATAAATATTTTGTACACTGACAATTGATTTATGCGCCACTGGAATACTTTTTTGAAGTGTTTTTTGTTTTTGCATAAGTAATGTTACATTGCACGTTGTACCTCTGAACTGCACTTCTGAACACACACCATACGGAAAGTCCATATTAAAGTAGTAGTAAACTCTCATTTTTTATTTTTACCTACAGGTAAGCCTATAATAAATATTTTGGACCAGTTTTCCTTTGATAATAAAAACAATTCAGGAGATATCTATTACCATTTACCACCAAATGAAAGCCCAATCTGTCCTGAAAAAAAAACGCAGTATAATTCACCTGGATGTACAAAGAAAGTTGCAAAATTGTGCTTAGGTGTTAAGATTTGTTTTACCCTTAGGCGTGAAGGGGTTAAGGTAATCCTTCATAATGTGCTAGTATGCGATGCATACTGGCACATTATGCCTTTGTCTTCCTGGAGAAAACTTTGTTTTTTTATTTTGTTTTTTCAGTTTACTATGCTTTAAAAAGCTAAACCACCGCTGTATTTTCAAAGTGGGGAGTAGCTGATAAGAGCAGCGAAGGGAGCAGCAACAGCATAATAGGGAAAAAGCCTGCTATATATACTCTGTGTACCTGGATGTGTTTTTTTGGGGCATACATAGAACGTAAGATTTGAGACTGGTTAAGGCTTCAGGCTATAGCGATGTTATTCTGATCCTGAATTTGATAGGTAGTCATAGACCTATTATAACCACGTTTTCAGACTCCCATGACTGCAGGCTTGTTCCAGGTCAGAGACCCACCAGGCAGCAAATCCAGGATATTCATAGATTTATATTACCAGTTATAAACTGTGGGCGTACAAGCAGGAGCGGACTGACAACTCATGGGGCTCCTGGGCAATAGGGTATCATGGGGTCCCTGTGTCCTTGCCCAAACTCAAAAAAGCCTATGAAAAAGGTACCAGGGGCATCTCATGGGGACCCCTACTGACCTGGGCCCTCGGGCAGTGCCCAAGTTTCCAAATGGTCAGTCTGCCCCTGCTTACATGGTACACCCAAAAGCATACCTAGGCTTATAAGGTGCTCCTTAGACATACCCAGTGGTGTATTAAGGTTTTGTGCTGCCCTAGGCAACACAAGAATCAGCACCCCCCCCCACAGAGAGAGCCTGACATTGACCAACAACACCCCTGACTCCCACCCGAGAGAGCCTTCCACTACCACTGCCCCCCATACACAAGCCACCATCCTCCATGGCAAGAGAGAGAAAGACACTCACCTTCACAGCTCCAGACATCCCTGGGAACGAGAGTCGGGCTGTGCATACACCGTCATGAAACCCACAGCCTCTCTCGGAACCCACCAGGTCCCCATGCTGCATGTGTCTTCTTCTGAGGGGCAGTGCTGTCTCCCCTGAAAAATGCCACCCTAGGCAAATGCCTTGTTTGCCTTGTGGTATATACACCCCTGGGCATACCTAGCAACCCCTGATTAATAATGGAAATGTTCCAATATATCTATCATGGAAAAATATAAGTCTAAATATGCTCTTGTGTGTTTCACACATTTTTTTTCTTTGTGCATATATAAATGAAGCTAAGGCAAGCTCCTTCACCTTTAAATACGGTAAAAACTGCAGCCTAAAATGATCCTGAACTTTGGCTTGTCCAAATATGTGGAGGTGTGTATTACTCTTAGCCTAGGTAAGAAAATATATTTGAAGTGTAGTATGAAGATGACACGTCTACTGAAACCTTCACAGCAAAACCAAGATAAAACACATACTTCTGAAAAAAAACAACCAAAAAAATCCCAAAGATGCAGGGTGACCAGTCTCCAACTCACAGCATTGTAACCTTTTAGACCATGTGGCCTACAGCAATATACCTCTATAGTTCACTACTGGTAATTAACATCCTTTTTATTAACCACTTGCCTACCGAGCACTTATACCCCCTTCCTGCCCAGGCCAACTTTCAGCTTTCAGTGCTGTTGTACTTTGAATGACAATTGCGTGTACCCAAATTTTTGTGCTATAAACAAAAAAAGAGCAAAAAATTACAAAAAAAAGTTTTTCTTTGTTTCTATTATAACATTTTTCAAACAGGTCATTTTCTCCTTCACTGATGTGCCTTGATGAGGCTACATTGATAGGCAGCACTGATGGGCACTGATAGGCAGCACTGATGGGCACTGATAGGCTGCACTGATGAGCTGGCACTTATGAGCTGGCACTGATATGCAACAATGATGGGCACTGATGGACAGCACTGATGGGCACTGATGGGTGGCACTGACTGCCGGCACTGGCTGGCAGCACTGCTGGGCACTGACTGGCAGCACTGCTGGGCACTGCTGGGGTGCACTGCTGGGCAATGGTGGGTGGCACTGCTGGGCACAGGTGGGTGGCACTACTAGGCACTGATGGGCACAGGTGGGTGGCACTTCTGGGCACTGATGGGCACAGATGGGAGGCACTGCTGGGCGGCACAGGTGGGAGGCACTGGTTGGTGGCACGCACTGATCATCAGTGCCCTGATGATCAGTGCTGATCCATCCTCTGGGCGAATTGCCGGTTATTGGCAGTACTTTCTTCACGCTGTGACAGTGTGATGAAAGTGCAGCCAAAAACCGGCAACTGCATTTATCGGTGATCTGCTTTGTCATTGGACACAGCTGATCACATTGTAAAAGGTCGCATTGATTGGCCTTTTACCACATCACGTGATCAGCTGTGTCCGTAGGACACAGCGATCACGGAGATTGCCGTGTGTGCGCTCCTCTGGGTGTGCGGGAGGGTGCATTCTTGGAGGACAATATATGACGCCCTCCCAGAACTGGACAACCCCGCTGTAGCCGTCATTCTACTATAGCGCGGCTGGCAAGTGGTTAAAGGATAAGTTCACCTTTTGGACAAAAATACAGGTAAAAAAATGTGCATTTATTATTTTTGTCTGAAGGAGCCTGGAAAGCATTGCACCAGTGATCAGTAGACCTGTCAAAATATCTGCTGGCCGTATGGGATGTACAAGCAAGAAGATATTCTGAAAGGAAGCTTCATTGAACTACCACAGCTCTCCACAGCACCATGGTAGTTCATTGAGAACTACAAGCCGACAGCCGCTGAGGCTGTCAGGACTTGTAGTTGCTCATTCACAGAATGCTGTGAATGAGAGAAGTGGCAGGGCAGGCCCCTGCTAGCTGGCAGAGTGGGGGCCCTGAATATGACTGTAACCTGTAACAGATTATGAAAGGTGAACCTATCCTTTAACCACTTCTCATCCTGCCCATGTATATAAACGGCCGGACTGGAGCAGTGCAGGAGCACGTGGCCGTTAATAAACATCCTCCAGCATCCATTGCCTGTGTGCGCTCCCTCGGACCTCTGTGTGAGGTCCCGATCATGTGATCACTGATTGGCCAATCAGTGATAACATGAATAGTTGTAAACAAGATGTCACTTCCTGACATCATTGCTTACTACTAGTGAAATTTGTGAATGATCACAGAGGTCACATGGTACAAGACTATTCACAACAGCCTTGTACCATGTCACAAGCTGTGACCAATTACAGCTCTCACGGTATTTCTCAATGGCTGCAAGAATGCAGCCAGAGAGAAGGAGAAATGATTGCATTTACAGCCTTTATGGGTGTAAAAGCAATCAGTGTAAAAAAGAAAAAAAAATCTTCATCACCCCCCACAAGTAGTATAGTGTCACCATGGTGGATTTTTTCATTTATATAGCAAAAAAACTAAAACCCCAGTGGTGGATAAATACCACCAAAATAAAGTTTTATCGTTCTCAAAAAAATGCAAAAAAAATTCATATGGGTACAGTGTTGCATGACCGCGCAATTGTAATTCAAAGTGTGATAGCACTGAAAGCTGAAATTTGGCCTGGGCAGGAAAGGAGTGATATTGTCCGGACTTTAATTGGTTAAAGTTACAGTATAATTTGATTATACAGTGCCTTGAAAAAGTATTCATACCCCTTGAAATTTTCCACATTTTGTCATGTTACAACCAAAAATGTAAATGTAGTTTTTTGGGGGATTTTCTATGATAGACCAACACAAAGTGGCACATAATTGTGAAGTGGAAGGAAAATGATAAATGGTTTTTTGATAAATTTTTTACACATAAATATCTGAAAAGTGTGGTGTGTATTTTTATTCAGCCCCCTTTACTCTGATGCCTAGTGGAACCAATTGCCTTCAGAAGTCACCTAATTAGTAAATAGAGTCCACCTGTGTGCAATTTAATCTCAGTATAAATACAGCTGTTCTGTGAAGCCCTCAGAGGTTTATTAGAGAACATTAGTGAACAAACAGCATCATGAAGGCCAAGGAACACACCAGACAGGTCAGGGATAAAATTGTGGCAAACGTTAAAGTAGGGTTAGGTTATAATTAAATTATTCCGAGATTTGAACATCTCACAGAGCACTGTTCAGTCCATCATCCGAAAATGGAAAGAGTATGGCACAACTGCAAACCTACCAAGACATGGCCATCCACCTAAAGAGGTAACAGACTGGGCAAGGAAAGCATTATTCAGAGAAGCAGCCAAGAGGCCTGTGGTAACTCTGGAGGAGCTACAGAGATCCACAGCTCAGGTAGGACAATCTGTCCACAGGGCAACTATTAGTCGTGCACTCCACAAATCTGGCTTCTATGGAAGAGTGGCAAGCAGAAAGCCACTGTTGAAAGAAAGCCATAAGAAGTCCCATTTGCAGTTTGTGAGAAGCCATGTGGGGGACAGCAAACATGTGGAAGAAGGTGCTCTGGTCAGATGAGACCAAAACTGAACTTTTTGGCCTAAAAGCAAAACACTATGTGTGGTGAGAAACACATCACATCACCCTGAACACACCATCCCCATCGTGAAACTTAGTGGTGGCAGCAGCATCATGTTGTGAGGATGCTTTTCTTCAGCAGTGACAGGGAAGCTGTCAGAGTTGATGGAAATATGGACGGTGCCAAATACAGGGCAAGCTTAGAAGAAAACCTGTTAGTCTGCAAAACACTTGAGACTGGGGCAGAGGTTCACCTTCCAGCCGGACAACACCTCTAAACATACAGCCAGAGCTACAATGGAATGGTTTAGATCAAAGCATATTCATGTGTTAGAATGGCCCAGTCAATGTTCAGACCTAAATCCAATTGAGAATCTGTGGCAAGACTTGAAAATTGCTGTTCACAGATGCTCTCCATCCAATCTGACAGAGCTTGAGCTATTTTGCAAAGAAAAATGGGCAAAAATGTCCCTCTCTAGATGTGCAAAGCTGATAGACATCCCCAAAAAGACTTGCAGCTGTAATTGCAGGGAAAGATGGTTCTACAAAGTATTGACTCCGGGGCCTGAATACAAATGCATGCCACACTTTTCACAGATTTATTTGTAAAAAATGTTGAACATCATTTCTCATTTTCCTTCTACTTTACAATTATGTGCCACTTTGTGTTGGTCTATCACATAAAATCCCAATTCAGCATCAAATGTAGCTAATCGTAGAGTTTAAAGCTGCGCTTCGGTTGAACCCATTTTTAGCTTTGGATAGAGTGGGAATCTCCATCAGGTTTTTATTTGTGATTTTTTTTTCCCATTGGGGAGATTATCTCCAGTGGGGACACAAACTGCAACAGAAAACATTTTTTCCTCAGTAAAATGTAGAAAGGTTAGGAACTCTGTTATCATTACTCTTTGTGACTTCTTGTCCCTGTGATAATTGTACTTTTTATCTCTTGTCCTGCTATCACAGGTAGTGAAGTAGAATCAGCCAGCTGGGTCACATACAGCAAGTAATTATTCACAGATATATTAACTCTTCCTAAGTCTATCCAAAACGTAAAACAAGAATTTGGCTAAACATTTGCTTTAAAGTGTTACTAAGCCCAGGACCCTGCATTCACTATATCTGGTCTTCCACAGCACACAGAACATGGAAATGCAATTATTTTAGTAAATATAAATTATTATAATAAATAATAATAATAATAATATAAACTGCTAAATACCTTTTCTCATCAGCAGTATATAGCAGCCTTGTGACTTCTATCAGTGTCCAGCAGAGTACTGGTTAAAGCTTGTAAGAGGAGTTTTCATTCTGCTCTGACTGTCCTATGAGGCTACAGGACCCCTGACCCTGTCTGGACAGCAATGATTGGCCCTGTGCTGATAACATGCACCCTCTCAAAGAAGAAAAAAAAACTCTCTAGCAATACACACCAAACTGAACATGTGCAGATTGACAGTACTACGAGCAGATAGATTGGGGACTGTAGAAGATGAGGATCAGAGAAGACAGGATCAAACAGCCTTTTTACACAATGTAGAGGATTAACCCCTTGCTAAGTATAACAAGCATGCTTTACTCCATATTCAGACTGATTTTACTGTTGTGGGTTTAGTAACACTTTATTGAAAACCTAGCTTCAATGTTTTACTGATCTGTGACAAGCATGGATACATTCTTAAACAATGAGTGTAAGTATTTAGTTAACAGTTCTCTGCATTTTCTCTGCTTATCCTGGAAATCTTCTACCTCTCCAGAAAGTTTTACAAAATGTGATCAACTATATCTGGAAAACTGAATATCTGTAAACCTTCTTTGAAAAATGGTCTGGAAGTGGATAAAACAATGTGTGCCATGGACAAGCTTTCTACTCAAAAAGGTAATGTGGAGTTTGAATGTAATTTTCTCAAAGGATATATTGGACATTCGATTAAAAATCATAAACAAAGACCTCTGAGACTTGTACAAAAAAAGTGTTTTTATTCAGTTTAAAAATTTTTTGGAGGCAGGCATGGTTGGTCATCTTAGTACATTTCTAAGCAGTCGCATAGCATTAATTTCTGTCATTCTTCCAATAATATATCTGCTATGTCGTCAAACTGAACTTTGTGTTTTCTCATCATTTGAATGTTTTTATTTATAGCTTACAAAAAAAAAAACATCAAAGTTGAAAGTTCCTAGGTAAAAACAGCTTTTATATTTTTCAAGATGACATATCCTCATACTAATTAATACATATTTTGCTAAATATATACAGGGAGGGACAAAAAGGAAGGTCATCAGAGCATTCTCTTGCGATTTCACAAGCGACAATGTTGAGACACCTTAGTGAAAAGTAGCTGCAGGCAAATGCTCAAACCAACGTCATTCTGAAAAGTGCGGTTTTCAAAGCAAGTTTGTATACAACAATGAGTTTGCTATTTACCTAAATTATTTAATAGCTGCTGGAGACAGTCCCTTCTGGAAGAGAACAAAAGATCTAAGATGACATTTTGTGCTTGAGACTAAGCATTTCTTGAATGTTTGGAGTGCACAGGAAGGGTGCAGCAGAAAAATAAAATGTTATTTGCTGACACGGTACCGCAAATAAATCTCTGCTTAACTTAGACTGGGATAGTTTTCAATAAAGACCCATATAAATGTGACAGAAATAGACAGAAATGCTAAGCTACAACTCAAGAATTAAGCTTTTTTTTGTTTTCCAGCAGTATAGGGTGGGGGTGGTTGTGGCTTCCAAATGTCACCAGAGCACGTCAGTTTCTATACAATACACCTGTCAACAAGCAAATCACTGGAGCAGTCACTGACTGTGAATAGAGAAAGGGTCAAAACTTTCTATTTCAACCCTCAGATTTGTACAGTCCTATATGGAAGAAAAATATATTTGAAATATATTTTAAAAATATTCTTCACAAATATATTGACATATATTTGAAATATATATATATATATATATGTATGTATATATATATATATATATATATGTATGTGTGTATATATATATATATATATATATATATATATATATGTATGTATGTGTGTATATATATATATATATATATATATATATATGTATGTGTATATATATATATATATATATATTGCATGTTGAAATGCATTTTTATTACAAAATATATGAAAAATATTTAAAAAAAATTCAGATATACTGTATGTCTTTAAATACAATTCTACATTTTTGGAATGCATTTACAAATATATGTAAAAATATATGTTAAAATTACTTTTTTATATGTTAAAATCTGAAGAATATATTTTAAAAATATATTTTTAAAAATATATATTTTTTTTAAATATATCTTTCTTAACATACAAAAAAGTCATTTTAACATGTATTTTTACATATATTTGTAAATGCATTCCAAAAATGTAGATGTATTTTTAAAGACATACAGTATATTTGAAATGCATTTTTAAAAATTTTTTTCATGTATTTTGTAATAAAAATGCATTTCAACATGCAGTGTATATATATATATATATATATATATATATATATATTGAAATATATTTTAAAATATATTGAACATGGTCAAAATTGTAGCATTTCAAATATATGGCAATATATTTGTGAAGAATATTTTTTAAATATATTTCAAATATATTTTTCTTCCATATGGGTGTGGGAAGCACTGTCCCAGCGGCTACATTACTGCAGTTCCTTTGGGGGTGGCCTTTTGTACTCAGGGCTTTGATCCCTCCAGCTGTTTGCCTGTATTATCAAAGCTAGCCTGGGCATTAATGTGAAGAGAAAGACCATGTTTGTTCAGTTTTCATTATCTGTTCTGTACTATTTTGCTGTGTATACATAATCTTTGCCATCCTGAACCTGTTTTGAATTATTGCTTCTGACTTTGCACCTGCTGAATAACCTGACGATTTGGCCAATATTGAAATATATTTTGAAATTTATTGAATATGGCCAAAATTGTAGCATTTCAAATATATGTCAATATATTTGGAAAAAATATTTTTAAAATATATTTCAAATATATTTTTCTTCCATGTGGGGTGGATCAGTCTGATGGATATAAAAGGAATATTTAAAACATAACATGATATTAAATACATTTTCTCATCAATGAGGCTATCCTTTCCCCTCCGTTGCAAGTACTCATTTCACTTTCTACTCAATACCCCTGTTCACCCAATATTAATCACTCTGTAAGTTCTAGGTCAAGTTAGAGTTTACAATATAACTCCCAAGTGTTTTCATTCATCCCACAAATGCCAACATCCCTCAATAAATCCAACCAAAATCTTTAGTCTGGATGGGACTTTTTAGGCATTCCACATATTCTCTTTTAGCAGGGTTGGTGCCCATAGATTCTGTTGAAGGAGCAATCCTTGAGAAGAACAACTCTGAGAACTTCCAATATAGTGGTGTTTTTATTAGCTGCATGTTTTGATGATTATGGCGGATTGTAAGTGGAATTTGATGTATTTATATGTATATTGTTGTACTTATCATACTGTATATTGGGCCTTCTTGTGATATTATCTGTGTCTATTTTTCACATTTTACAAATCCTCATTTCCCCTAAGGAAGAAGGCAATTTCGAAATACATCGGGATAAGAGAATTGCATATAATATATATCTTGGATATGCAGCTTGAAATATGTTTTTATGTACCCCCTTTTGTAATATGTCTTGAATAAAATATGTTTTGTGTAGATATATTTGTGAATAGATGGAATGCCTAAAAAGTCCCATCCAAACCAAAGTTTTTGTTTAGAGTTAAAGTTGACATATTATTATTATTATTATACAGGATTTATATAGCGCCAACAGTTTGCTCAGCGCTTTACAATATAAAGGGAGACAATACAGCAACAATACAGTTCAATACAAGAGGGAAAGGAGGGCCCTGCTCCTTGGAGCTTACAATCTAGCTAAGGACTCCCCAACCACCCTCACATGACAGTATACAGGTCTGGTTATTGGACACCGACTTTGGCCATACACTAGCAGAATTTAGTTTGAAAATTTTCTTTAAGGAATTTTCATTTGATTTTCCAATTGTTAGTGGAGTCAGATCAATGTTTTTTTTGTACATTGACCATGATGGGAAATTCAATTGAGTAGCACAGATCTTTTGTTCTTGAACAAACACATTTCTAACAGTGAATGTGGTATCATTTGGGAAAGTCCATTCACAATTGAGAGTTAAAAGTAAATATTTCTTTATGTACATTTGAAGGGTGTAAGTCATGTCATTGAGCATACTGATGAGAATTTTCGCACAAAATTTCAATGAACATTTATTTAAAAATCTACTAGTGTATGGTCATCTTTAGGCTCTGAATGCTGGAATGTGGAAGGAGAAGGGGAAAGTTGCATGTTCTTCCATTGTGGGAGACATTTGGAATAGGGGAGAGAGCTCATGAATAATAAATACTTAAAGCAGGCAGCACAGTGGCTAAATGGTTAGCACTTCCGCCTGGCAGTACTCGGATCATTGGTTTGAATCCCAGCCACGGCACCTCCTGCCTGGAGTTTGCATGTTCTCCCTGTGCCTGCGTGGGTTTCCTTTGGGTACTCTGGTTTCCTCCCACACTCCAAAGACATGCTGGTAGGTTAATTGGCTCCTGTCTAAATTGGCCCTAGTATGTGTATGTATGAATGTGAGTTAGGGGCCTTAGATTGTACATCCCTTGAGGGTTAGGGACTGATGTGAATGTACAATATATATGTAAAGCGCTATATAAGTACCTGAAATAAATTAAATAAATAAAGCAGTGGGGGGCTGTTATGCGGTAAACATGATACTTGGACATGGATAGGCAAGCCCCAGGTCTCTTTTAATGTGATTGACGTGCTTTGTTTTTTTTTTAAATGGTACATAAGCAGTTGAATTTTTCAGAATAAAAATGCTTAATCCTATACTTAACTTATTTTACAAACTAGTGAATTCAACAATCATTATTCTCATGACCTTTAGTACTACTACATAACATAATTCTTTATGAACATTTTTCACGGTGTTTTATTATTCCTTTGTGTTTACAGAGTTTTCCCCTTCTTATATGAGTGTAAAAAAACATTGGTGGTTTCTAAGAATTTCACATGATGTCTCTGGATAACAGCTTAACAATATGTTAATATGTAAAATGCCAGTTTATTACTTCCTATTTACTGATACATTATACAACATATACCCTTTCTCTTTAATACATTTTCCTCAAGTCCCTTTTAGTGATACACAACGTTTCAACAAGAATGTAGATAGAAAGTAGATGCAAATCCTAAATGAATGACTTTAATTTGCTACAACACTTCGTACAAAAAAAACTATTTCTATTTTCAGTTTTTTACTAAAATACTTGTTTTCACCATTCTTTTATCCTTTGTTGCACTTCAGTGCTGATGACATCCTTCAGTCCCTTTGCACTCCCTTCTGGTGAAGGCTTCATGGCATTTCTCATGGTGGTTTCCACAGGGGAACAGCATGCCACGTAATGTGGGTTGACATGGCCACTTGGGATAGGTAGATTAGGAAGAAAGTGCAGGGAGTTTTGAAAGTATCTTGGAAATAAAGAGGAGCTGGGAGCTAAAAAGAAGAATGGAGGAAGTGGGGGTTGGGGGTGAGAAGGAGGTTGGGAATGGGAAAGGGGGAATAGGTTTTCGGGGGAGAATTGCTTAAATGAAAATGTTTTTTGCATGTGAATAATATGATTATTTATGTTAAGAAAAAATTTGAAAACTAATAAAATATTTAAATAACAAAAAAAAAAAAAAAGAAATGGCCACTTGTTTTCTCCCTCGAAACTCACATGACAGGGTGGCAACACAGAAGCACAGCTGGGAGACATGCATTGTCACCCTATAAGAGGAAGTGCCTGAACAAGGACCTTTAGGACAGGGTCACAAGGTCAGGGGCGAACTGACCATTTGGAAACTTGGGCACTGCCCGAGGGCCCGGGGTCAGTAGGGGGCCCCATGAGATGCCCCTGGTGCCTTTTTCATAGGCTTTTTTGAGTTTGGGCAAGGACACAGGGGCCCCATGATCTCCTATTGCCCGGGGCCCCATGAGTTGTCAGTCCGCCCCTGCGCAAGGTATTATTTTATTGAAAGCTGTAGATTTAAAAATAGTAAAAATTATTTTTAAATAACCCTGACATGTTAAACCATTTTTAGAGATTTAAGCTAAAGCTTAAAGTAGAGCTTTGGTTAAAACGTTTTTAGTTTTGTATAAGATTGGGAAGAATTAGGACCTCCAATAGGTTCTTACTTGCTGTACATACCCACTGGTGATTTAATTAAAAAGTATTCTGTGTTTTGTTCCCTGTCTAAATTGACCTTAGTATGTGGATGTATAAATGTGAGTTAGGAACCTTAGAGTGTAAGCTCCTTTAGCTCAGGGACTGATATGAATGTACAAGATATATGTAAAGCATTGCATAAATTGAGGATGTTATATAAGTACCTGTAATAAATAAATACTGCTCTTTTGTTCTGTATTACAAACACCACTAAACATCTTCTTGCATTATATTAGCTATTATAGCTGTTCTTAATGGTAAAGAGGTCATACATAAAATACTGACTCCAACAGATGTCAGTCCTTTGAGTGGCACTTCATTGTACCAGGAATAAACACACAAAAGACATTCTTTGATGATTAAGGCTCAATAGGTAAATGCCACACATGACCTCAGCCTATAGAGAACTCCAAGAGAGTAGTGAATTCAGACATAAAGCCATGCTGAAAGATGGGTGTGAATTCACCTGTCATGGTCAACTGGGATAACAAAGAAAACTATGTGAAAGAGCAAACAAAGTAGGATTAATGTATTGTTCCAAAATAAAAATATTTTTTTTCACACATGTGCCATAAGTTTTAAACTTTTTTTGTTCAGTAAAACCAGCCCCCTTTCGATGATTTGTTAAATGGTCGCACCTGTTTTGATCAGAAGGGTATAACTCCAAACTGCCTGACGAGGAAAAGTCTCACACACACAAAGGTGATTGACTACAACTAGATAGAAGGTAAGAGTTGCCCTACTGAAGCATTTATTATATAATATTTATATACACCTTATTATATTTTTGTTTGTATCTGCAAAAAAAATAAAAATTAATCTAATTGTCACAACAATATAAATTGTAACATATTGTAATGATAATATTAATAATAATACCAACACTGGTACTGGACATGGGTTTTTATATCCTATGTTTATTGAGATACTCATGTCCAGGCACCAGCTGGAACATGACCTATTGTCCAGGGATGTCTTGTTATCATTTAGCTAGCAATATTTTAAAGGCATTTGATCTTGAACAAAAAAGTTCTACATGGACTACATCAGATGAGGATTTTGTTTTCTTTAGTTTTATTGCATGTACAAATCTCTGTGTTATCTTTATGGAAATTTGTAATGCCAGCTATTTTATTGTTCATATATTGAAGGGGATTTTTAAGGTGTCTCATATACAGAAAAATATTAGAAAAATACAAATTTTATTTACAGCTTCATAATAAAGTGAAGAACATAAAATGCATAAAACCTACTTTAGTCACAAGTAAATGCCACAATCATATCTAGAATTATATAATATTCCAAAGCACTTACCCTTTACCGTCCACAATCAGATAAATACACTCATATAAGCCAGAAGATATTGTTTTGCAGAATGCAAGAATCTTTGATTGTAAAATGGTGGCTATGTTACACATTTGTCAGAACATCTGCCTCTTCAGACACTATAGAAAATATCTAAAATCAAGTAAATACTATGTTAGTAAAGGTATTTAGGTGTGGCTCACCTATGTTTTATGCATTGTAATTACACTTTTATATGAAGTTGTAAATAAAATTTTAATTTTTCTAATATTGGTTTTGTGTATATGAAAATGATGAGACTTCTATATATGTCCAGTATAAAAAGTGTCATTGCTGGGATGTGGTGTCAAGATGCTTCTTGTTAAGCTTGAGTGAGCTGTGTTGCATTGTGGTTGTCTAGAGCTATTGCAGCATTGGGATTATTCACGTCTGGCTCATTTATTGATTATGGGTCACCATGATCCTACAGTCTCATGATCGAACACTCTTAGTTGGAGGATACATACAGTCTCCAATGCAGAATTAATGCTTCAATATATTATTAAATGAGCTGTATGAATATGTGCGTGACGTCTAGACGTGCCTTGTGGTACTAAGTCAATGTTGTCTTGTTTTTTTATGGTGGTGGAAGGTGGTTCATTACTTTTTTCCAGTTTTTTTTTGTATAGATTTTGGTAAACTTAATAAAGAGCTTTCTAATTGTTTGTTATTATTGTGTGTCATTATTAATCTGTCAATTTATACCCTGGAGGCTTAATTATATGGCCCCTTTTGGTAGATTGCTCTGTATCTGCCTCTTTGTGGTATCAAGATATACTACATTAGGAATAAAATGTTCTATAATAATTTGCAATACTAATTAACTCACAAATATAGAAGCTATGAGTTGTTTGTAAAAGAAATTGAGACTGTTTTTTTTTTTTTTTTTTTTTTTTTTTTTTTTTTTAAAGAATGTCCACTTAGCTTGCTGAATGTGAAAATGTGGTCTCTTCAAATCATCAATCATATGCAAGCAAAAATACAGTTTTTAAAATCTGCCTTGCACATGGTTCAGTATCCAAGGTGCAGGGGCGAACTGACAACTCATGGGGCCCCCGGGCAATAGGGGATCATGGGGCCCCTGT
This sequence comes from Staurois parvus, assembly GCF_062004578.1. Taxonomy (NCBI): domain Eukaryota; kingdom Metazoa; phylum Chordata; class Amphibia; order Anura; family Ranidae; genus Staurois; species Staurois parvus. The sequence continues at coordinate 475,593 of NW_028319418.1, forward strand.
GTCCTTACCCAAACTCAAAAAAGCCTATGAAAAAGGTACCAGGGGCATCTCATGGGGCCCCCTACTAACTCCGGGCCCTTGGGCAGTGCCCGAGTTCCAAATGGTCAGTTTGCCCCTGCCAATGTGTACACATTACTGAGTGCACAGCCTATTTTCCTTTAGCAAATACACTCTTCAGTCATTTTACTAATTTAAGATGAACATCATTAGTTACACTGATTTACACTGAATAACTGATTTTGTAGTAAGCACTGCAAAAGATGAGCTACTCATTAGACTGGAAACAAAAATGCTGGAACCGAAATGTAATTTTTTTTTTTGTAGCTGCAAAAAAAAAAACAAAGAAACAAAACAGAACAAAATAAAAAACTCTGCTACAGCCCAGATGACCTTTCCCAAATTGCATAGAATGTTGATCATTTGATTCTCTTGTCCTTTAGGATACACAATGAAGACCTTGGCTTTGCTGTCGTTCTTGGCCCTGTTTTTAGGAACAGCTCATTCTGATAGTAAGTAAAGAAATAAATACACAAATTAGTATCATGTTAAGAATAAGAATGAATCATTTAATAAGAATTAAGAATAACACCTTTGACTCTTGTACATATAATTGCATGGAAATAAATATGTTTCACCAAGTTTGGCCACAAACAACCAGTGTTTTCTCTCTCTCTCTCTTTATATACAGTGTGTGTGTATGTGTGTATATGTGTATATATATATATATATATATACCCAATTTATCAGACTATCGCCTACTCTGCTCACTTTTAGGCGATCTCTGAAAACCTATCTCTTCAGGGAAGCCTATCCTGCCCCCAGCTAATAATGGAATCTTCTATTCCCCCTACCAGTGCATCCCCCACAGTTACTACCTTTTGTACCACTAGCCCCTCCCTCTTAGATTGTAAGCTCCAAGGACCAGGGCCCTCCTAACCCTCTTGTATTGAACTGTATTGTTGCTGTGTTGTCTCCCGTTATATTGTAAAGCGCTGAGCAAACTGTTGGAGCTATATAAATCCTGTATAATAATAATAATAATAATAACACTGTGTATATATATATATATATTACCAGAAGTATATAAATGTGTAAATGCTGTATATATTGTAAATAAATATACCTACAGGTTTCCTGATATCACCAAAACAGGTGTTTCCATTGGAAGGTATCTTCTGTTCTGTTGACAACCATAAAATATTTATGCCATCATTGCTGAGCTCCATGCTGGTGTTACCTGGCTTTTCTCCCAGTGCACTATAAACTTGGAACAAGTGTGCAGGAAATGTAGTCCGATTTATTTAAGAAATCCTAATCTACAAACATGCACCTACCATAAACTACATACTAGTTCCAGGTTGGCAGTATAGAAAGTCATGGGATCGGCAAGGCAGCCAGGCAACTAGCAATTTCAGAAGGAGAGGTCAGCAGAAGAAAGTATATCTTTGGTTGTTTGTGGCCAAACTTGGTCAAACATATATATTTCCATGCAATTATATGAAAGTATATCTGCTACTACAAGGTTATTTTAAAACCCAGATGCACTCTTTGCAAATATTTTTCAGCATTTAACAAAAAAAAAAAAAACTCCCAAACTAGTTTCACCATGTAAATGTACGTGGCACACGTGTTATAATACAGTTATAATGATATGAGTAATAATTATATGAAAACAGGAAGAATAGAATGTTTTGTTAGATATGGTCAGACCACTGTGTTGTTCATTCATTAAAGATAGTGAGATACTAAAGTGTGGGATTGACTAAGGCGGACATACATGGATAAAAATGTAGCCAGTTCAGCAGAGACCGGACGAATTTCAAATCATGTATGGGCAGGCCAGTCGTACAGAAGTTGATTTACCGGCTATAACCAACAGCACTAATCAGTGTATTCTGACAGCGGAGAAGTCTCCCCTCTGTCAGAATACAATAGCTAAACGAAAGTGATTCTCCCATCCATATCAAGAGTGTGGATGGAATAACTGGTTTATTATTTTTTTTGTTCAACCTGCTGGCTGAATGAAAATAAATGACTAATGTATGGACTGTCTAAGACTGCAATAGAAAGAAACTGGTGCAGCTGTACATGGCAACCAATCAGCTATTAGTTTTCATTTTCAAAGCCTAACTGATCAAGCTGAAGCTATAAGCTGATTGGTTATATAGGCACAGCTACTCCAGTTTCAGGAAAATCTCCCCTTTATGTTTGCAGGTTAGTTTGTCCTCCAGGTCTCCACAGGGGAAGGGGTCCATCAGAGGCAATGCAGATTTCTGCATCTCTAAAATAGGCTGTGGCCTAGGGTGGAAGGGTTGTGAGGGGCAGCGCTCAACGGGCCTCACACTGTTGCAGACTGCCTTTACAACATTTATGTGTGTAATAAAAGGTTTTAGACTGTTGCCTCCCTGCCAGAACATTTTTATAGGTAGTGTAGTCTTCTTGGTAAATTTTAATCATGCTGGATCAATACATCTATGACAAAGCCTCTAGCAGAACATGGTGACATGTTGTTCAGCTCTTCTAGGCATTGGTTGTATGTGTACCATCCCTTGCAGTGTCTCTGCCCAAGCCTCAGTTTGTCTGGTCAGGCTCTGATTATCTGATCTTATCATTTTGATAGTAATGCTGGCCATAGATGGATCTAAATTTGGCTGGTTCGGCAGAGATCGGCCAATATTTGATCTATGTGTGGCCGTGCCTGTTCAAGAGAAGTCAGTTGTTAGACTGATTTCTATCAAACAGGCTTGTTGGAAAGTTTTTCTCGATCAGTTTGTTGCAGCTGCTGATCAGGGTTCTGACAGTGGAGAGTCCCACTGTCAGAATACAATGTCCCGACACAGGGTATTCCAATCACCTCATGGCTGAATGAAAACAAGCAAACCACTTAAGGCTAGCCAGTCTACTGGGAGTGGACGGGGTAAAAATAGACAGTTGGCCTAGGGTGGCAGGAAATATAAAGCCAGGCCCTGATCATAGAGTTTGTATTACACAGTATCATCTATGGTCTTGTTTGGGCTGAGCCAGTAGCACTGTGTGTATTATTGGCAATATCTTACATGGAAATCTGATTTCTTAAAACTTATCCAGGCTAACTATTGTCACACTTGCACCTAACGCAGGTGGTCAGGCACTATAGCTGGCTTTTGTGTTCTTCACCTATAGCTGCCCCATTCCCGTAAGGCAAGCAAGCCTATTGGTTGCCCCCAGGACTTATACAGAATGCTAAAGTGCCTGGCTACCATGCTGGGGCAGGCATGAACTGAGCACAGCAAATAATACTTGTAGTTGGCAGACAGGCAGAGTGGTTCGATGACAGTCCAGGTACAAGTCAGCAAAGTTTAGAGTAGGCAGTGTCCAATTTGTAGCCAAAAGGCAGGCAGCGTTCAATGAATAGTCGATATTCGATCCATGGTCATAAACAGAGAATCCAAACAGCAGAGCAGGACAGACAGACAGGGAGCTTGAGCACGTATTACACAACCTATCACAAGCATGAGACTGCAGGCTTGGCTGGCTTAAATCAGGTTTGGTCTCCACCCAGAGACTGGCCACATCAATCACCTTGCAGGGGGACAGACAGATGGGGAGAATGTATCACAGCCACATTGGATACTGGGCAGTAAGTCCACATTGGATACTGGGCAGTACTGAGAGATAATTAGCCTTTTAGATAGAAGTTTGATTCCTTAGAAGCACTTAATCCCTTTATGTTTATGTGTTTTTTCACAGATGCCCTGTCATGCTCTTCTTGCCATCCTACTGCCGGCATTTGCACCCAGAACACAGGCTATGTGTCATGCAGCTGTATGTCTGGCTATGCTGGAAATGGAATAAACTGCACTGCCATAGCCTCCTGCACTACAGCTACCTGCTGTGCCCCAGGATACACCTGGGATAACAGAGTAGGTTATAAAGTATGTACAGATATAAATGAATGTGCAGATTCAACACAAAACATGTGTGTCAACTCATCCACCTGTACAAACAAGGTTGGTATGTATTTATGTGCCAATACCAGAGGTCTTGCCTGCAACACTACTGCATGTGCCTATGATGAAGACTGCCTGAATGTTGGAGGTAATGTTCGGTGTGCAGACCCATGCCTGAACTACCAGCTACTGAATGGAGATAGCAGATTGTCTACAATGAATGTCACTGGACCCTTCGCTACTGATAGATGGAACTTTGGTTGGTTTCGCTACAATGGAACTTTCGGTTTGAGGATGAAAGAGGGTTGTGTTGGTTCTATAAAATGTGGATCAGCTGAACCACTTAGCATTAATGGCACCCATCCAGCTATTGGTGCCGGAGTGGTGATGGTACCCCTTCTTGCTAACGCAGTAAGTGGATGTGTAGCTGCTGGAACCATCCCAGTCAAAGCCTGTTCTGGAGGGTACTATGTCTACAAGTTCTCTGGAAGCTTGAAATACGAAGTTTATTGTACAGGTAATTAAGAAAATCCTTGCATTAGCTGTTAAGGAAGGTATGATAGGAATATGAAAAAAATGCATTCATTAGCTTGTAAGGAGTATATGTATGCTTATTGATAAACTCTTCTTTTGATAGCTTTATGCCACAATTTGCAACATTTATGCTATAGACTAGGGGTCTCCAAACTTTCCAAACAAAGGGCCAGTTTACTATCCTTCAGACTTTAGGGGGCCGGATTGTGGCCACCAGCCAGCAGGGGTAGAAAAAGTCTCAGGGCCAAAATCAGTATGAGTAAACAAGGTCTCAGGTGTGGTGTTCAGTTGGATAGTGCCTGTGGTCAGTAGGTGGAGGAGTAGTGCCCCATTATTGCTATCACTGGAAGGAATATTGGCCCATCATTGATGTTAGTGGATAGAATAGGGCCCCATCATTCATATTAGTTTGAAGAATAGTGTCCCATTGCTGGTGTCAGTTGGGGGAATTATGCCCCACTTTTGGTGTCAGTGTTAGGAATAATGCCCCAAGGGCCGGTTAAAGGCTAGCAAAGTTTGGAGACTCCTGCTATAGACTAATGATCACAGCTGTCTTATGCCTTTGTGACTGATATGTGTCTACTCAATTGGTTTCTTGTTTTTCTCTTATCTTTCTATGGCCTTAATCATTACTGGGCAGAGAGAGGCAGATTCCTAGGACTTTGTTTTTTTCAGGACTAATTGGGCTTTCAATTTGTGGTAAATGGTAATGGGATATCTCCTGACTTTTTTTTATCAAAGAAAAACTAACCCCAAAGAGTAAAAAATGTAGCTTTATATTTTAGCTTTTACCATAGCCTACTACCAAAGAACAGCCCCAAACAGATTCCCCTGCTTCTAACAATTGCAGCAATACTATATATGTGTATGTTATTTGTTGTTTGTACCAAGGGCCCACCTACCTAAAACACACTGACCCTGACCTATGACTCTGGCCATATGACCCTATCCTTGACCTTATCTAGATCAAACCCTGATCTAGCAATTTTATCTTTATTTTAATATATTTTTACAAATCTTTTTTTTTATGTTTACAAACTTCTCCTCTAGCAAGGAGAAAAAAAATATAGTGTACCTGTTTCTCCATTCAAGGGGTGGGACATCATAGGAGTAGTCTATGGCGTGAGTGATCACTGTGATAGCCAATCACATGCTGTCATAGTCATTATGTGGTCGCGAGCCGGTCCTCTGAACTCTCGATCATTAGTTTGAGCTGTCACTGACAGTTCAATTTCTGTGCTGGGGGGCATGCTGTGTAGTGGCAGCTCAGCACGAACACACTTGCGCATATGCCTCCCCATGGAAGAAGACCTACTTCCAGGAGACCACATATATGTGTATGCGTGGTAGGAAGGGGGATTGAGGATTTAGAATTTTTTGAACATTTAGAACTTAGCTTTCTTTTTGGAATAGTTCTGCTTTAAGTGGTTTATATTGTAAGGCTATTGTTACTGATCACAAATGGTTTAAAGAAAAATTATACAGCTGTAAATGCAATACATATAATACATATCTAGTTTGCTATGTGCATATCAGTATTTCAGGCTGGAGCTTGTCACATTGCATTTTACTCAGAATTATAGCTAACTGTATGACATTTCTGTTTTTTCCTAATATATGTTATTTTAAGACTGTTCAGTAACACAGTTTGTTTTATTTTATTTCAGATCCCTCACCATTTGTTGTTGCAACCCTGCCTCCAACAACACCTGCTACAACAACTGTGACAACCATCACTACAACACCAACCCCAACCACCACAACTCCAACAACAACTCCCACCACAACCCGTACCACCACAACCCCTACCACCACAACTCCCACCACAACACCAACCACAACTCCCACCACAACACCAACCACAACTCCCACCACAACCCCTACCACCACAACACCAACCACAACTCCCAGCACAACCCGTACCACCACAACACCAACCACAACTCCAACAACTACCCCCACAACCCCAACCCCTACCACCACAACACCAACCCCAACCACTACCCGCACAACTCCAGCAACTACAACCACTCCAACTACCACTGCACCTGTTACCACAACTAGACCCACCACACCTCCAACAACTCAGCCTGTGATAAATATCACTGTGACCACAATAACAAGTACTGTTGTAGTAAGTGTCACTTCCACTATTGAAACAGTGAATGGTAAAGATGTGTCATACTTGGAGGTTAATGAAACTAATTCAGTTAACACTGAAGTAAAGACCATTAGTAACTTCTCTATTAGCACCAATAGTAACAACTCAGTCACACCATTTTACACCAAGATTACCATTGTAAAGGATAATCCTGTTACATTTACTAACAACCCTGCTCCCCAGATTTCAAGCAATGTAACAACTGTTCCTAATCAGCAACCTTTCCAACCTGCACTTTATTTAAGTAAACCACCACAAACCAGTACCATTACTGAGACAAATACCATCAATGAAAATAATATTACCAGTACCACTACAACAACCACCATTACAACAAAGGAGATCATTGTAGTCTAACCACTGATCTGAATATCTGTTCCCCCATTGTCAATATCTTTCTAAAATTATTTAAGGAATATAAAAACAGGAGAGGCCAGCATTATAAAACTTCACCCATGATTATATGTTTGCAACAGCAACCACACTTATGACACAAGTGCGTAACCTGCCTAGACATGTTTAATATGCTGTTTCAACCACAAATTTTATTTATTAATCAGAAGGTTGCTATGGGATTGATGAGGATCAATATTTGGTTACAATGTGAAATGTATGTTATATACTTTATAATTATCATCAGAACTATCCAGCCTCCTTTGTTAAGTATATGTATGTAATCGAATGTAATAAAAAAGCAATGATACTGAAAAACAGTATTCTGGTCTGGTTCATGGTTCCTTTTGTGCAAAGAGCATATCTAAAACCAAAACGTGTTCCTTTTAACTAGCTTAGGGATCAGATTTTTTTTTTTGTATTTTGTGTACCATTAGGGAGATTTCAGTTCAATTCGTGTCATCTAGACATATCAAGAAGTGAAAGCAAATCTCTTTAAAGAGCGGGAACTCCCTTCTTGGAGATTTGTGCCTGCAGCAGTCATTCCCATTGGAAGATTTATTTCTATTCTGGTAACAACTGAAAATTTGGTATTCTGACAATGGATTGACAACGATTGCAAAGACAAGTGTGGGGACACAGACAAACAAAAACAAAAAAACAACAGTGTTGATAATCTGCCCTTACTGTATCCAAAATGAAAAAAAAATGTTGGCTTGACTTTATTGGAAAATAAACATCCATATGGTGGTGAGAGCAGAGGGGTGTGGGCATAGTGGGAAATGGAAGGAAAGTGTTTTGTTGAGAGCTAGGTGTTGGGTGGATTATGTGGATCAAATGATGTTGGGAGTAGGGTGAGGGCGCTGGCTTAGAAGTGAGAGCAGGGGGACAGTGTGCAGGTACGATGGTGGGAGCAGAGAAGATGGTATGTATGCAAGCATTGAGTGATAATTTAGGAGTGGTGCTATAGGTGCATTGGTGAAAGTTGTACAGGGAACATATACACTCACCGGCCACTTTATTAGGTACATCTGTTCAATTGCTTGGTAACATAAATTGCTAATCAGCCAATCGCGTGGCAGCAACTCAATGTATTTAGTCATGTAGATGTGGTGAAGGCGACCTGAAGTTCAAACTGAGCATCAGAATGAGGAAGGAAGAGGATGTAAGTGAACATGGCATAGTTGTTAGTGCCAGACGGGCTGGTCTCAGTATTTCAAAATTTGTTGATCTACTGGGATTTTCACACACAACCATCTCTAAAGTTTAAAGAGAATGTTCCAAAAAAGAGAAAATATACAGTGAGCGGCAGTTGTGTGGATGAAAATGCCTTGTTGATGTCAGAGGAAAATGGGCAGACTGGTTGCTGTGACATTCAGATGGTAGGGTCAGAATTTGGCGTAAACAACATGAAAGCATGGATCCATCCTGCCTTGTATCAACAGTTCAGGCTGCTGGTGGTGGTGTAATGGTGGGGGGGGATATTTTCTTGGCACTAGCAAGGTGTACCTAATAAATTGGCCGGTGAGTATAGATATGGGGTGGAAGGGGAGGCAGATGGGTTGGTGAGCATGGGGGAAAGCACGCACAGGTATTGTGGTAAAAAGTGGACTACAGGTGCAGTGGTAGAAAAGGAAGTGGAGGCATGGTGGGTGGTGACAGAAGAGGGGTTGCAAATAAAGAGGGCAGAGAAAGAAGGGGAGATGTAGACATGCAAGGAGGTAAGAGAAGAGGTAACAAAAGGAAGCTGCAGGTGCAGTGGGTGCCGAGAAAACGAATTGGGTACTGAGAGAGGGGGGCTGCAGGTAAAGTGGGTGCTGAGAGAGCAGGGATGTAGGTATGGTGAGTGGTGGTAAAGAGGGGCTACAGGCATAGTAGGTGGTGAGAGAAATATAGCTTCAAGTGTGGTAGGTTCTGCTGAGAGAAAGGGGATACATGCACGGAGGGTTGAGAGAAAGGGAGAGGATACATTGAATATTGAGAAAACGAAAGCTGCAGGCGCAGTGTTTTCTAAATGAATGGGGTATGGCACAGTGGGAACTGAGGAAAACAGGGCTGCGGAATCAGGGGGATCTGTAGCTATGGTTCAGGAAGGTGTGTGTGTGGTTAAGAGTGCAATAAGGGTAAATGTCTGAGGGGTAATAATAGAGTGGCTGTGGTGGCTGACATTGCAGGAAGGGGGTTGGATGATGGTGAAGGGGCTGGCTGTCATTGGATGATTGGAGAATTGGGCGATATTGAAGTAGGGAAGGGTTGGTTAGAAGTGTGGAGGGAGGGCTAGCTGACATTGCAGTAGGGCAAAGTTGGGTGATGTAAGGGGGGCTGACTGACATTGTAGGGGGGGTTGGGTGATAGTAGGTAGGAGGGGGATTAAATGATTATGCAAGAGAAGGATGGACTAAGCAGCAACTATAGAGATGCTGCCAGCCAGCCTAGATTCTGATAGGATCACTCCCTCTCCACACAGGATCTGCCAGTTACCCCGATCACACTGCCAATATTTCCGAAAGGAGGGGTTGATAGACTGCCTAGGGCCTCCTTAATGTGGGTGGCAGTCACTACTGGTAGTAGACTAGCAGCTGCAAGGCTTTCAATAGGTCATCCTGCTACCTCCTAAATGTGTTTTTTTTTTTCTTCAATCCCAAAGGGTATTTTGTATTGAGAGAACTTTTGGATCGTGGCTGCAGTGCAGTTCCATTGACCTTAATGGCCGCGTTTGACAAGTGGCATCATCTGTCAAACTTGACAAGCTGAGTCACATTTCCTGCTGCTGTGAGGCAAAACATTGTGGCCTAGCATTTGGCCTCTTCGGCTGCCATTGGAGGCTCATTTTTGTCTGGTTCATCAGGAACTGGCCATAATTCACTCCATGTATGCGTGACTTTATATAAGCAGAAAAGGGGCAGTAAAAACAGGTGGTTCATCTGCATTTTTAACACCCCCTGACCATGCAGATGAACCAACTGTTTTTAGCTCCTCTTTTTGTAGAAGGGGCCTAAAGCTAACCATACATGGAGTAAAATTTGGCCTGTTCTTGATGAACCAGACAAAATTCAAGTCATGGGTGGTCCTGTCTGCACCTCCCCACTCAATATCCTTCAATTTGAAACTCCAAGGCAGAGGCGGACTGACAACTCATAAGGCCCCCGGGCAATAGGGGATCATGGGGCCCCTGTGTTGTTGCCCAAACTCAAAAAAGCCTATGAAAAAGGTACCAGGGGCATCTCATGGGGCCCCCTACTGACCCCGGGCCCTCGGGCAGTGCCCGAGTTTCCAAATGGTCAGTCCGCCCCTGCTCCAAGGAGCTGTGTGGAAAATCACCTGCCTCCAATTAGAGGTAGCCATTGTTGGGATATTCTGACAGCCACAGATGCTGGTTGTCATAATACAATGGCTAGTAATCTATAACTGGAAGGAGTACAGAATCTCTGAGGACTGGTAGTGAGAATGCAAAGATCCATGAAGGGAGGGCTGCAGGGGCCTGGTGGAAGCAAAATGACATGCACATCCGAGTGGAGGGGATGACTGGTGAGGGGTTTGCACACTTTTCTGACACACTGATTGGACAATATAGAGGAAGAGTTCTGAAGCAGAAGAGGAAGAAGGAGAAGTACTTGCTACTGGTGGCAGAATCTGCCAGTGGTAAAACAAAACTCTAACGTATTATCCTCATTGGAAAGTGAGAGAGTACCCAGAGGAAACCCACGCAGGCACAGGGAGAACATGCAAACTCCAGGCGGGTGGTGCCGTGATGCCAAGAATTGGTATTTTTGTGTGGTTCACATGCTGTGTGTCATTCCATTACAAGACTGTAACATACCTCTCAACTTTTGAACTTGACAAAAAGAGCATGAATTTTTCAAAATGGGCAGAATGTGGAGCACATAGAGCACCTCTGCAAAAAGGTGTGCCCAGCCAAAAGTAAGCATGAATATGAGTGTAGTTTAACCACTTACCATCCACCCTATAGCAAAAGTACTGCTACAGGGCGGCACGGCTGCACAAAATCACATATATATTCGTGATTTGCATTTCTGGGTAGGGAGTGCGTGTGCTGCCCTACCCCAGGGGTGTATTTACCACAAGGCAAACAAGGCATTTGCCTAGGGTGGCATTTTTCAGGGTGGCAGCAGCATTTTTTAGGGGGGCAGTGCCGTCCTCCAAAAGAAGGAATGGAAGAAGGGACACACGCAGCACAGGGACCAGGTGGGAGCTGCAGGCTGCTTGATGGTGTATGCAGAGCCTGACTCTTGTTCCTGGGGATGTCCAGAGCTGTGAAGGTGAGTGTCTCATCTCTTGCCGGGGGGCGGTGGTAGTGGAAGGCTCTCTCGGGTGGGGGTGGGGCTGGGGTGTTGTTGGTCAATGTCAGGCTCTCTTTGTGGGGGAGGGGGTGTTGGTCGGTGCCAGAGTCTGTGGGGGGGAAAGGAGCCAATTTTTGTGTTGCCTAGGGCAGCATGAAACCTAAATATACCACTGCCCTACCCGCGCCCCTATTGGCGACTGGGGATGTCAATCACCGGGTCCCAGCCGCCGATGCCTGGCCAGGACTCAGTGATAGTCGGCAAAACTGACAAGGGAGAGACCTGTGTGTAAACAACACAGGTCTCTCTCCTGTCAGAATGGACATGCTGCTTTGCATCTCTCTGCACAGCAGAGAAATACAAAGCAGCATGTCTCCCTAGTAAAACACAACATATGCACACAATGTAAAACACACACAGCAGACTCTTAACACCACATAGCACACTGTTAACCCTTTGATCTCCCCAGATGTTAACCCCTTCCTGCCCAGTGTCATTAGTACAGTGTCAGTGCTTTTTATTAGTACTGATCACTGTTTTAGTGTCACTGGGGATGGCAGTAAGTCAGTTCCCACCCAGTGTCAAAATGCCTGCTGCAGTCTCGCTATAATTTGCTGATCACTGCCATTACTAGTATAAAAAAACAACAAAAATTCCAGTATGTATACCTCCATTTGTAGACGCTATAACTTTCACGTAAACCAATTAACATACAATTATTGGGATTTTTTTTTAGCACAGACATGTAGCAGAATACATTTTGGCCTACATTTATGAAGAAATTTGATTTAAATTTTTTTGCATTGGATATGTTTTATAGCAAAAATTCAAAAATAGTTATTTTTTCATAATTGTCGGTCTTTTTTTGTTTATAGCGCAAAAAATCAAAAAGCAAAGGTGATCAAATACCACCGAAAGAAAGCTCTATTTGTGGGGGAAAAAAGACATAAATTTCATTTATGTACAGCATTGCATGACTGCGCAATTGTTAGTTAGAGGTAACATAGCGCCGTATAGCAAATAATGGCCTGGTCAGGAAGGGGGGTAAATCCTCTGGAGGGCAAGTGGTTAAAGCTATACCTACAACAGTTGTAAGAAGGGTCTCACCTGGCTTTGAAAGATTTAGCATATTAAGGACAGAAACACATCCAAGAAAATATTGTTCATTAATAAGGTTATGTATGATTTTTTTAGCTAGCTACAACTTTTCATACTGTGTATTTATAGTGCAACAACCCAACAATTCTTGCAGAGAACAGAGTGGTAAGCACCAGTTACACTGCAAACACAATTAACATAAAATATTTAGAAAGCATCATTTGACACTGACCATTCCACTGCATACTGCAACGCCTGTTGGGGCTACTCACTGTATACACAGCAAACACATTTTTTATCTCCAAAATATGTTTTAACAACTGTGTCACAAGCAAGAGTCTAACAGACATATTAACAGACATGTACAACACTCAACACACTCACTGTTGAAAATGAAACCATTCCATTAGATCCACCTTTCTGCACACAGCCTACCTTAAAGCGGAGCTCCAGTCAAACTGTAAAAGAATAAGTCTGTTTCACCTGCCATCCAGTGTGGGCACCCGGCTGTGACAGCTTGCGGCTTCACAGCCAGGTGCCCACTGCGCATGCGCGAGTAGCGCTGCGCTTTCTGAATGGTCAAGGGTGCACAATGCATAGGGTGGAGAGGTCAGGAGTATATCACACACACAATGCAGGGATCCGGAATGTTTAATACACTGCAGGAAGCAGGTGTACGTAATGCACAGAGTGAAGCCATCAGGAGTTGTTATCGCACAGAGTGCAGGCTTCAGAAATGTATAATGCGCCGAGTGCAGGGATCAGGAGTGGTTATTGAACAAAGTACAGGATTCAGGAGTATGTAATGTACAGAGTACAAACAAAATCCCCCTCCTCCAAGCCCATATCTGCCCAATATAGGTCTTCCCGCACAGCCCCAATTCCCCATCTGGTACAGATATTCCCCCACAGCCCTAGACCCGTTCCAGCACAAACCCTCTCTTCAAGCCCTTCCCAGTACAGACAACATCCACAACACAGACCCCCTCCCAGCCTCTTCTTAGTACGAATGCCTCTCTCTCCACCAGTACAGATTCCCCCTCCTGTACAGACTCCCCCTCCTGTACAGACTCCCCCTCCAGTACAGAATCCCCCTCCAGTACAGAATCCCCCTCCTGTACAGACTCCCCCTCCAGTACAGACTCCCCCTCCAGTACAGACCCCTTCCTTCAAAACGTGAATTGTGCTACAACTCCATTAATTCAATTTGGCAGGAAAGACTATCCTCTGGTGACTGATCAACATGCTCCACAAGCCAGCGAGGAAGTTTCAAATGCAATCAGTAACTTGGGTCCTTCATAGCATAAAAGCCATTCATTTAATATAGGCAAGGGTAAAAGATCCAGAAAGCAAGCAGCTTACACTTTTCAGCCCTCAGTGGGCTTTAATCATGGCTACCATAGACCACCAGTACAGACTTCCTCCCTCTCCACCATTATAGGCCCCCTCTTGTGCAGAGCCCTTCAGTACAGTTTCCCTCAGCTTTGCATATTATTCTGTTAGTGAAGCTCATTCATATGCACATCCTGCTGCCAACTTGTTCATATGCAAATCTCATTGTAATTTGCAAAAAATTAGCTGTGGGCATAGTATACAGGGGCAGAGTCTTTGTTGGACACAGCCCTGTACATGGGACAGCGGAAGTAGGATGAAAATGCAGGACAGTCCCACATAATCTGGGACTTTTGGGAGGTGTGCAGTACTGCCATGGCACCTAACATGCTTAAAGTGGTTTTAAAGGAAGAAGGTGTTCTACCTTAGCGCATTCTATGCAGTAAGGCAGGTCTCAGAATTTCCACTCACCTGCTCACATTTGGCGAGTAGAAATACCGTGGGGGCGAGTGTGTCCCAAGCAGGGCCGCCATCAAGGGAATTGGAGGAGGAGAAGGATGTGGAGTTTGTGTGTGCAGCTTCTCCCCCAGACACCATGACTGGACAGTGTGGAGAGCGGCTATACCCATCTAGCTTCTGTCGTCCACAGCCATTGGCAGCCAGGCATAGTGATAAAGCAGCATGCACGGGAGTCGGGCTGCTCCATCTCCAGTCCTGTTATGCTGTCTCCACTGTCCTCCTAGCTCCTCCCTCACTCTGCTGCTGGTCCAATCCAAGAATCTGCCTCCCATTTGTGTCCACCCAACCCCTCCCACACTCCAGCCACCAGCATGCAATGCACTAAGAAAGGAATGCCATGGGCAGTTGGGCGGCAGTTTTAAAAACAATAGCAGTTACCACAATCCTGGGACAGACCAGCCTGAAGGGGGGAGGCATAATTGGTGAGTGAGCCTTCTGCACCCAGAACAGCCTCCTCTCCCCTCCACCCATTTTTGCTCTGCTCCTTCTTCCTCCTTTCCTCTCTCTACCCCTACCCCCCTCCACTCCCCTCTTTTCTTTGTCTCTCTCTTCCTCCTTCTCACCCTCCTCTCTCCCTTCCGTCTCTCTCTTGTTCTCTCCCTCTCTCAGGCTAAGGGCACATATGGACCTTTTGAATCACAGGCAGAACTGCCACGATTTCAAAATGCTCTGCTAAAATGAAAAATCGCACACTGCAAACTTCAGGTGGCATTCACGCAATAAATCACATTGCAATCACAGCAAACTGCGTCGCACGAAGATTGTTGCTCAAAAGAAGCTTGTGCAATTTATCACACAACAATCGCAGAATGACCACACCATGGTTTTCAGTGCCATTAAAATGAATGGAGTCTGAAAATTGCGCTGTGCGATTTGTCATTCTAGCAGAGCATTTTGAAATTGTGAGCAGAATTGCGGCGGTTCTGTCCGCTATTCAAACTGCCCATATGTGAACAGAGCCGCATTCTCTCCCTTGTTCTATCTCTCATTCTCATTTTCACCCTCATTCTCTCCCTCACTCTCTCTCTCTCTCTGTCTCTCCCTCATTCTCTCCCTCATTTTCTCTCTCTCTCTCTCTCTCTCTCTCTCCCTCTCCCTCATTTTTTTCTCTCTCTCTGTCTCTCCCTCATTTTTTCTCTCTCTCTGTCTCTCCCTCATTCTCTCCCTCATTTGTTTCTCTCTCTCTCTTTCTCCCTCATTCTCTATTGCTCTCACTCTCTCTCAGTCTCTATATCTCTCTCTCTTTGCACTGGAGGAGAAGGGCATGGGATGGAGGAGATGGGACTACAGGAGGATGTGAGATGGAGTAAATGGGACTGGAGGAGGAAGAGGACATGGAATGGGGAGATGAGACTGGAAAAGAAGGAAGCTAGGAATTAGAGGGATGGGATGAGACTGGCAGAGGAGGAGGAGGACTCATGGGGCTGCATATTTGCTTACCTATCTTTCTGCTGGGAGCACGCCGCATGGCGTGCACCCAGCACAAAGACTGGGGTGTCACTGAGAGCCCCGGGTCCCGTTCTAATGATTGGGACCTGGGACTCCTGATTCCGGGTCACATGATTGCTGTGATAGCCTCTGATTGGCTATCACAGTGATCAGTCACTGTACAGCCTGGCTTCCTTGGGTATTTTTTTCTCTCTATGAATGGGGAGGAGAGAGATACATTGTATCTCTCTAACTCCTGGCAGAGGGGGAAAAAATAAATGTTTGTTAAAAAAAAGAAAAGAAAAGAAAAGAAAAAAAAAAAGATAAATAAATATTAAAAAATAAAGAAAAAAGACCTAGATCAAGGTTTGATTTTTTTTTACTATTTTGGGCCAGTTTTCCTTTGATAATAAAAAAAAATCAGGAGATATCTATTACTATTTACCACCAAATGAAAGCCCAATTTGTCCTGAAAAAGAACAAGGTATAATTCACCTGGATGTACAAAGTTGTGACGATATGTACGGTTTTACTAACACATGTCAAAGTTGCAAAATTGTGCTTAGGCATTAAGATATGTTTTGCCCTTTGGTGTGAAGGGGTTAAGTTGTCAGTGTGTTAAGATATAGGTGGGTGCACTGAAGGACTCAATGGGGTGGCCAGTGGGCTTGATATTGTTAAAGTTGTTGTTAATATTTATTTTTGTAACTTTATTCTGCATAAAACATTTAACAGTGTCATTTCATGAGATAATTTACGAGGGTATGTTTAGGAGCGGAATTAGGTGCGGGGCAGAGTAGGGGTAGGATGGGGCAACTTGTGGCGCATAACTCTTTAAGGCCTGGCTAGTAGCTCAGGATTTGAAATTTTGAGCCCTGCAGTAAGATGAAAAACTTCTTGGGTGCAGCTTCCCCCTCAGCCCCCCCCTTTATACTTACCTGAACTCCATCTCGATTCAGTGATGTGCAGGAGAGCCGTGGCTCTCTCTCCTCATTGGTTCACACAGCAGCAGCAGCAGCTAGTGAACCAATGAGGAGAGAGCAAGGGACGGGGCCAAGCCACACTCTGTGTATGAATGGATAATGTCTATTCACAGGAGTTTGGCTCGGAAGCAAGCCTGCTTGAGTGCTTCCTTAGCAAGTGGCTTGCTATTGGGGGCACTTGGCTAAGTAGATGAGCCAGGACCGCCAGCGGGGGACCCAAAAGGAAGAGGATCGAGGTTGCTCTGTGCAAAATCATTGCACAGAGCAGGTAAGTTTGATGAGTTTTTTTTTTTTTACAACCAATCACTTTAAAAACGCACACAACCCTTCATTTCCTAGCACACACTACAGCTCACTTGTCTGAATTTTGCCATGCCACAATACAGGTACATTGCCTTCAAAAGTAATAGAATTGAAACATAGAAATGTAGGTTACATGCAGTAATGCAGTAGTGTAAATGTAACCTAAATTTCAGAGTCAGGAAAGGATAGAAAGGCATAGATTTGTCTGATTTCGTATAAATCTCAGTTTGCATGAAAACATGCAAAACTCATTTTCACAGGTCGAGCCTTATAGTTTTACAGTAGGGGGCAGAATTTCCCAGCACAGAAAAGAATCCAGTATCTTTACACTTTTTACACCTATATTTTTCTTCAGAACAGCATTAAAATCTTGAAGTTCAGTTATTAATAATATAATAGCCAATTTGTTAACAACATATTTTAGCACTTTAACCTCCCTGGCGGTATTCCCAAGTGTAGCTCGGGGTAAAGTTTCAGTACCACAAGCGGTAACCCTGAGCTACACTGGGGCTTACCATGCGGCGCTGCTCCGGGATCTGTTCTTCACTTAGCTTGTCCTGCGCTCCCGCGATGTCCCTCCTGCAGTGTCCCCGGCAATGTAATCCGGCGGATGCCGGCATCTGCCATCTGGGTTCTGTCCCCTACGACGTCGGGACGTACGGGGGACGGAACGGTGGGAAATTTGAAAATGACAAAAAGTGACATTCACTAAATACACTAAAATCACATAGTAAAACATTACTGTATCAAACCATTTCACATACATTTTGTCCCTAGTGCTTTGTTCTGTGCCCTGCCTATATTATTATTATTATTACTACGAGTTTATATAGCGCCAAAGGGTTTGCTCAGCGCTGTACAATAGGGGGGGACAATACATGGCACAGTACAACAAAGACAGACAGCGTACGAGGGGTAAGAGGGCCCTACTCTTACGAGCTTACAATCTAGGAGGGAGGGGGTAAAGGTACAGTAGGAAGTGGCTGGGGGGGATGAAGTGGTAGGAGGAATGAGGGAGGATGGCCGTTAGGTGAGGGTGGGGTAGGCTTCCCTGAAGAGATGGGTTTTGAGGGAGCGCCTGAATGTGAATAGAGAAGGCGACAGTCTGATGGATTGGGGCAGTGAGTTCCAGAGGATGGGGGAGGACCTGGAGAAGTCCTGCAGTCGTGCATGGGAGGAGGAGACCAGGGAGCAGGATAGAAGGAGGTCCTGTGAGGAGCGAAGGGTACGGGTAGGGTGGTACCTGGTGATCAGATTGGTGAGGTAGTCAGGGGCAGTGTTGTGAACGGCTTTGTAGGTCAGGGTAAGGAGTTTAAATTTGATGCGTTGGGCAATCGGGAGCCAGTGGAGGGAGAGGCAGAGGGGGGTGGCAGAGGTGGAGCGGGTGGTAAGGTGGATGAGTCTGGCAGCTGAGTTCAGGATGGTCTGGAGCGGGGAGAGCCTGCACTTGGGTAGGCCAGTGAGGAGGGAGTTGCAGTAGTCAAGGCGTGAGATGATGAGGGAGTGTACTAGAAGTTTGGTGGTGTCTGGGGTGAGGAAGGAGCGGATCTTGGCAATGTTGCGAAGATGGAGCCTGCATGTGTTTGTGAGTGATTTGACATGCGGTTGGAGGGAGAGGTTCGCGTCAAGAATGACGCCAAGGACTTTGGCTTGCGGGGCGGAAGTGATAGTGGAGTTGTTGGTGATGATGGATAGGATGGGGGGGGGGGTGTGGGCAGGGGGAAAGACGAGAAGCTCGGTTTTGGAGAGGTTAATCTTGAGGAAATGTAGCGACATCCAGTCTGAGATGTCATTTAGGAGGTGAGTGATGCGGGCGGAGATAGTGGGGGTGAGGTGAGGGGTGGAGAGGTAGATTTGGGTGTCGTCAGCATAGAGGTGATAGTTGAAGCCGTGAGATTGTATGAGTTTGCCCAGGGAGGAGGTGTAGATGGAGAAGAGAAGGGGTCCAAGGACAGAGCCTTGGGGGACCCCAACAGAGAGGGGGAGGGAGGGGGAGGTGGCACCATTGTAGGTGACACTGAAGGAGCGTCGGGATAGGTAGGATGAGAACCAAGAGAGAGCAGCATCTCCGATGCCAAGGGAGAGTAGTTTATTAAGAAGGAGGGGGTGGTCAACTGTGTCGAAGGCCGCAGAGAGGTCCAGGAGAAGGAGGACAGAGTAGTCGCCCTTGGCTTTGGCGTTGAGTAGGTCGTTAGTGATTTTGAGGAGGGCGGTTTCAGTGGAGTGTAGGGGACGGAAGCCGGACTGTAGAGGGTCAAGGAGGTTATTGTCAGTAAGGTGGGAGCTTAGGCGATCGTAGACTAAGCGTTCAAGGAGCTTGGAGGTGAGTGGCAGCAGGGAGATGGGTCTGAGGTTGTTGGGGTCCGCGGGATCCAGGGAGGGCTTTTTGAGGATGGGGGTGATATGCGCGTGCTTTAGGTGGGAGGGGAATACGCCAGTAGAGAGGGAGAGATTGAAGATGTGGGTGAGGGAGCGGATGAGGGAAGAGGGGGGTGACCGGAGGAGTTGAGAGGGGATAGG
This sequence comes from Staurois parvus, assembly GCF_062004578.1. Lineage (NCBI taxonomy): Eukaryota > Metazoa > Chordata > Amphibia > Anura > Ranidae > Staurois > Staurois parvus. The sequence goes on from NW_028319418.1 coordinate 495,094, forward strand.
GTCCAGGGGGCAGGTAGTGAGGCGGGCTTTTGAGAGGACTTTGGCGACTTCCTCAGTAGTGACAGGGCTGAGGGAGTGCAGTGCGGGGGGGGTTATGGTGGGCGGGGCATTGGGAGAGGAGGGGGGCAGTGCGGTTGTGAGGGCAGAGGAGGGGGGAGATGAAGGGGTGACGGGGGCGAGGAGGCTAGGTGGGGAGGTAGATTGCAAGTTGACGATGTCCTTACGGATAGCGTCAATCTTGTTGTGGAAATGGGTGGCAATTTCGTGGGCGGTGAGAGAGGTACTGAGTGGAGGAGGGGGGGGGGAGAGCAGGGAGTTGAAGGTGGAGAAGAGTCGGCGGGGGCAGGAGGAGAGGGTGTTTATTAGGTTAACAAAGTAGGCCTGCTTGGCGGCGTGGAGGGAGGAGGTGTAGATAAGAAATGCAGATTTGTAGAGGGAGAAAGTATGAGGGGACCTGGTTTTGCGCCACAGTCTCTCCAGTGCGCGACTGCGACGTTTGAGGCGTTTAGTGCTGTCGGTCTGCCAGGGTTGAAGCGGTCTGGGTTTGATGATGCGTGTGGTAAGGGGTGCCAGAGAGTCTAGGGCAGCTGACAGTGAGTCATTGTACAAGGTGGTGGCTATGTCAGGACATGACAGTGAGAGGATGCTGTCGTGTAGGCAGTCGGCGGCAGAGTGGAGGGGGGCCGGGTTCAGGTTGCGGAGGTTGCGGCTGGTGATGGTTTGGCGTTTTTGAGGGGGGGAGTTGGGGGAAGGGGAGATGGAGAAGGTGATGAGGTGGTGGTCGGAGAGAGGGAAGGGGGTGTTCGCGAACTGGTTGAGGGTACAGAGGTGGGAAAAGACGAGGTCCAGGGTGTTCCCTCCGAGGTGGGTGGAGGATTGAGTGTGCTGTGTGAGCGCGAAAGAGGAGGTTAGGTGGAGGAATTGGGAAGTAGCCGGGGTGTTGTCGTTGATGGGGATGTTGAAGTCCCCGAGGATGATGGTGGGGAGCTCAGAGGAGAGGAAGAAGGGAAGCCAGGCGGCGAAGTCATCCAGGAAGCGGGCTATGGGTCCGGGAGGCCTGTAGATCACTGCGATCCTTAGGGGGGTGGGTGAGATGAGTCGGATGCAGTGCGCCTCAAAGGAGGGGAAGGAAAGAGAGGGTGGGTTAGGGAGGACCTGGAAGGTGCTAAGCGGTGACAGGAGCAAGCCGACACCACCACCTCTGCGATCGCTCAGTCTTGCTATATTTTTACCATTCTTTCTGCCTGGAAACTGAGAAATATCCAAGGCGTCCAAAAAGCGTCCATTTAGGTCAAAATCGGTTTTAGACCAGCTAGAGAACCCTGCAGAATTGAGTGATAATGATTCGTGGGTAAATTCGTCATCAGACACTGAAAACGATTTTGCGACTCTGCTCAGTGATGTGCAAACTTGGCGCTATATTTCAAATTTCAGTGTTTTTGGTTTAATTACATTATTGAATTACATTTATTATTATATTATATTATTATTTATTATGATTATTTATTAAATTATAATTTATGATTTCGTGTTTCAAATTGTAACATACCCGGGATGTTTACTAGACTGTTCGGACAGATTTCAGTGAGTTATTCCTAAAAATTACAGGCCTACAATAAAAAAACTACATATTTCCATGCAAAAAAATGTACCACTTTGAGCACAGAAATATGGACATAATCATACCGCTAGGGAGGTTAACAGATTTAAAGCCCAACCCTGGGAAACTTGAAAATGATCCTTTGCAGCTCACACTACAAGGAGTACTCATTTAGTGTAAGGAAGAGTAAAAGCACTTTACCTACCTGATCCTCTGCTCCCCTCGGAGGGGAGAAGAAGCTGCAAGGACTGGTCTAGCAGTATGGAGAAGTGGAGGATGGGTTAAGTAGATCTACTTTAACATAGACCAAAGTGATCAATTAACTCTTGCAGTGTGGGCAGAATCTCACTGCAAGAGATCATTTTCACATTTGGGCTTTAAAAGATCTATTTGGTTGATCTGACTTACTTGTTTTCAAATATTTTTAGTGCATAAAGAGTGCAATAAATTCACCCAAACATTGTTTAGGCTGACAAATGCAGTGTTTAACCACTTGCCCTCCAGAGAATTTAGCCCCCTTCCTGACCAGCCCATTTTTTTGTGATGCTTGCAAAACTGGATTTTATGAATACAATGTATTCTGCTACATGTCTTTGCTAAAACAAATCCCAATATGTGTAAATTAATTGGTTTACGTGAAAGTTATAGCATCTACAAATGGGGGTATATATACTGGGATTTTATTTTATTTTTTTTTTTACTAGTAATGGCGGCGATCAGCGACTTATTGTGGGACTGCAGCAGGCATTCTGACACTGGGGGGAACTAACTGACACTGACATCCAAATGACACTAATACAGTGATCAGTGCTAATAAAAAGCACTGACACTGTACTAATGACACTGGGCAGGAAGGGGTTAACATCTGGGGTGATCAAAGGGTTAACTGTCTGTGTTTTGCATAGTGTGCTGTGTGTGTTACTATGTAGACAAGCTGCTTTGCATTGCTCTGCTGTGCAGAACAACACAAAGCAGCCTGTTCGTGCTGACAAGGGAGAGATCTGTGTTGTTTACATACAGACCTCTCCTCTGTCAGCTCCAACGATGATCACCGAGTCCCAGCCAAGAATCGACGTGACTCGGTGATTGACATGCTGTGGAGCCAATAGCGGCGCGGGTAGGGAGCGCGTGTGCGTGCCCCCTACCTGGAAATACAGAATCCCATATATATATATGTATATACATGATTTTGTGCAGCCCTGCTGCCCTGTAGCAGTACTATTGCTGTAGGGTGGTCAGGAAGTGGTTAACTAGTAACTGCTAAACTATCATTGCTGTTGAAAATGATGAATAGAGTGGCGTATGAAGAAAATTGGTTCAAAGAAGTAAGGATCACCACAACAGCCATAATTGAATTTGTTTCTTTGTTTCTAATATAGGTTGTAATAAATACTTTATTTGTAAATAATGAAAAATTTTGGAGGAGGGATTTTTTGTGCAGCTTTCTGAAAATAACACTTTCTTAAAATAAAATGACAATATGAGAAAAATTCAGCTTTCAAAAGTTCAAAAAGTTTCAAAAGTTCAAAATCCACTTTGTGTACACCAAATGCCTCTGCAAACTCAGTTATTGCCATATAGAAGTAGCATTGACAACATCACTGTGATGTAAAAAGCCTGTGTAGAGAGCAGAGTTATGGGAGGAACACAGCAGGCCCCACCCACTACAGGCTGCCTACAGAAAACTATAGAAGGGGTGGATCAAGACCAGTCACCTTGCAGGAGGAGAGAGAGCAGCAGTAACTGATCTTTGCCTCTGTGCCTCTTTATTACTTACCATAAGTTTCATGATGGATTACTGTGCAGACCTGGAAGAGATACACAAAGCATATATTAGAATACGCGTCTCTTGTACTGAGAGAATATTTGCTTGGCCTGGAGTTCAATTTTAAATGTGCAATGTGTGCAAATTTAAATTCTGCACCAAAGCAATATTTTTTATTTATTTATTAAGAAATAGGCTGCAAAAATAGCTTAACAGCATAAGGTATAACATACAGCAGAAAAAGAAGGCAGATCTGTAATATTTATTCCAATAAAGTACAGTTATGTAGAACGTAAAAGTTAAGTACATGAGCAAGGTAGATAGGGAGGTAAGCAGAGCAATAAAGCCACCAACAGAAAGACACCATCAATTAAATCATGAATATTCATTGGTCAGACAGTAAATGTCTATGCGTTTTCCAAACATCCCATTTTTTGTCAAATAAGTGCATCCTATCTAGTAATGTAAAGTGAATACGTTCCATGAGCATCGACTCTTTGTAAAATTGAGGCCAATGGTGCCATAGGTAATTTGCAATGAAGGGCAATGGCCCATAGGGCTGAGACACAGATGGTGTGAATCAGCCTCATAGCCTCAGTCCGTATTCCTGGGATTTGGGCTCCCAGTAAGCAAGTCTGCATGGACAAAAGCACCGGGGCATCAGCCATAGCAGAGACCATATCAGTGAAAGGCCTGGACAGGCCCAAAATATATGTACAAGGGTACCAGCTAGACCACAACCCTGGAAGCAAAGATGGGACGTCTCTGGGAACATGATCTGTAGTCTAGAGGGGGTGTAATACCAGCGAGTTAATACTTTAAGGGCCGTCTCACAGACAGAAAGAGTTCTAGAGCTCTTACTTATGTTATCCACCATGGAGTCTCAGTCTTCCATTGAGAAGGTGACACCACTGTCAGCTTCCCATTTCTGTCTATATAAACTGGGTGAGGGAAAGATAGTTGGCAAAGAAATCTGAGAGTCACGGCTTATATATTTGAAAAACGTGATCAGGGACGAAGGTATCAACCCAAAATGTCCAAAGCAATATTTTTTGAATTGAAAGTCTTTTCTGTGAAAATGATTATGGAATAAAAAAAAATAACTCAGGTGGTTTTGTGAATTAAGGGTAACGTGTTTTTAGAATGTAAGCTCTAAAGTGGCTTATCTTTTTTTTTATAATTTTTTTCATCACTAGAATTTGAAAGCTTAACTCCAGGCAGTTTAAAAGGGAAGAATGGACTTAAAAAAATAAACATTTATACTCACCTAGGTGAATGCAGCAACGATCCAATGCTGCATCTGTCCTCCGCTGGCTCTGCACAGAGAACTGACTGATCACACACTGCTGATCACTCAGTTCTCCCCCTCTGCTCTGAGCAGAGAGGCCGAAAGCCATGACTGTCAGCCCCAGGCTCTCTGCTCTGGCCCTCCAGTGCCCACTGGAGCTTGACTCACTTAATGGATCACTGAGAGGCTGAACCAAATGCTGGCCAGGCTTCTGGGTGGATCCCAATCGTATGGTCAGGATCTCTTCAGAGCCTGGACTGGCTGAGTGACGTCAGCCGACAGCAGACTTTAACCCACTGTCCGCTGAAGATGGGTCACAGGAAGGCAGAACGAACTGCACTCCTGTGACCTACAGGAGAAGTACAGCCAAAATAGCTTTGGCTGTACTTCTCCTTTAATCCCCTGATAAAATACATATATGTACCTTCCAAAGGATTTGTATTTCTGTCCATCCAGCCCTGAAAGTTACACAGCCCTACCACGCAACACAGTCAGATAGATAACACCATCTTCTTTGTTACAGGTGAAAAACATAATGGTGTCATCTACACACTTTCAGCTTTCTGACTGGATAGGGAAACAGCAGCAGTAGCCTAAGAAGGCCATTCCTCTGTTCTCTCCTTTTAGATTGCTTCTTTTCCTCCATGTGCATGCAGTACACCAGATTTGCAACCAGTTCTACCTCTTTTTCTCCTAGTCGGTGCTCTGCTGTAGAGAGGTTTTGCAGGAGACTGGCACACGATTAAAAAAATAAAATTTTTTAGGGAATGTTCTGTCTCTCCAATCTAAGCATTGAAAGTGTGATTTCTGTAACTTACAGTTCTGATGAGATAGCGATAACTCCAATCTTAGTTGAATAACACAGGCAGTGACTCAATCCAGATATCTTGTAGATCTTGTGAAGTTTATTCCATAAACTGAGAGAATCTTACAACAATGAACATCTTATAGGTCAAAAGATCATAATGTGATCTGCTTCATGACATGAGGCTAGAAGCTGCAATGCATTTCTGGGAAAAGGGATAGGCTATCTATACAGCCTGAACTAAACCAGAGGAAAGGGAGGAGCAGAGACAAAATACAAACAACACTTAAAGGCATATGACAGTCATGTGAAACATGACAGGGAATATGAAGCTGAAATAATTTGTATAATTTATACACTATATGTATTTCACTTTGATTAAAATAATTAATAATACATTGTTGCAAAAAGTTCAAAAACAGTTTGCAAATGCTTCAAAAAAGTAAAACTGATAGGTTTGAAGTGAATCTAAACCTAAGAAGATAAATTGATAGTATTGCAGCTTACCAGTCCTTAGATGTGATGGCTGTATTAGTTTTCTTTTTTCAGTTCTTTTTCTTTATTTTAACTTGGTAATCCTGCCATTGACTCACTTCTTGTGCTTGGGTGACAACTGCACTGAGCTGCATTTTCATCCTTGGACAGGGATTGTGTTAGGGCTACGTAACACCTCCTCCTTTCTCCATAATTGGGAAAGGTGTTTTGTAGTCCACAGAGATGGCAGGGAACTATGCTATCTGATAACTGATTGTCCAGAGACAGAGCGTACAGGAGGTTAGCAGCTCATACAGTTTCTGCCTGGATGATAAGCTATTCTTTTTTGCATTTGTTGAACAACTATAAAACACTTTCAATGGTATATTTAACAGACCAAAAGGAGAAAATAGGAGAAATCTATTGTTGGAGTTTACATACAACATAACTTTGGGGTGTCACAGACCGTCTGTCACCCCGATTAGGTGATTATGTCAGAGAACTGCTTCCTCGCCGCTGGGACACAGGACCAAGGTGTTATAGCTGGGCATCGCACTTAAGACTAGGCAACACTAGCTTAGGTTCAAAAACGAAGCTACTTTATTGAACAGACATACAGGTTTTTATACACTTCAGAAATAGGGGTAGTCCCCACATGAACAATAGAAACAAATATTACTTATTGGGATAAACATCCTATACTGATTAGATAACGAGGTAAAGCTCACACCAGATTAATCCCATCATGTAGGAACCTCCAGTAGGCCAACAAACAGAAAAAATAGGTGACTAAATCAACTTAATTAACAATGGGAAAAAGCCACAGTAAACACATCACACCTTAATAAACAGAATACAGCAAGAGACCTCAGTATCAGCTTGTTTTGAACTGCTTACATTAACAACTGCTCTGAGTCTCTGAGTCTAGGAGGGGGAGGGAGGAAGCAGTCAATGCTTGTTTGGGCACAGAGACCCCAAATCTGTATCCTGGTACTCCAATTTTCAGACTCTGTTTGTTTCGGGGAGACATGGGCTTGAATCTGAAGTAAAACAACTCCATAAGGTCCCCCAGGCACACACCTTCCAATGATTAGACCCCACTTAGATGCCACGGCCCATAGTGAGTAGGCAAGAGGCTAGCCTGCAGTTTCGGCCAAAAGACACTGTCCTCGTTGGGTCTGTCACGTGGGGCAAAAGCAAATTCTTATAATAACCAAATACAATGGAAATTAACTGCCATGTTAATGAACACAAGGAAATAACTTAAATTGGACCGTGCCTCACGCATGCGTGGTAGGGGGCTGGTTGTGAGACATCAGGAAGTCAGCCAGCTCGAAAATCAAGATGGCAGCACATGGGGTTGCCAACCATTCATAAATTTATGGACAGTTTGTAAAAATCAGCTGAAGGATAACAGCTAAATGTAAACAATATGGCCATGGGCCGGCTTTGAAACTATGCATGCACAGTTCCAAAGCCAGCAGGGCTTGGGTGGGCTCAGAAGGGGAGGGGGCAGGCACATGGTAATGTCATAGGGAGAGCTCTGCAGATCTTGATATAAAGGTGAATTCTGATGTAAAGGGCAATGCTGCAGACCCTGATGCAAATGAGAACTCAGATGTAAGAGGAAAGGCTGTGGAAAGGCGGCAGGGAGGTCTGGTGACCGGAGATCAACTTACATCAGAGTTCCCCTTTATACCATAACCTGCAGCATTCCCCCTTACATAATGGTCTGCAATATTCCCCTTTACATCAGGGTCTGCAGAGTTCCCCCTTGCACTGTAATGAGGAACTCTGTGGACTCTTGTGTAAGGAGGGGGCTCTGGTGACCAAAGACCCTCATACATCAGAGTTCCCCTTTACAACACAGTCCACAGTGTACCCCTTTACATCAGGGTCCACAGTATTCCCCTTTACATCAGGGTCCACAGTGTTCCCTCTTACATTGTAAAAGGGAACCCTGCAGACTCTGATGTAAAGGGGAACTCTGTGGACTATGATGTAAGAGGAACTTTGTGGACAGTGATGTAAAGAGAAATAACTCTGTGGATTCTGCTGTAAGGGGGAACTGTGTGCACTGTGATGTAAAGGGAAGCTCTGTGAACTCTTGTGTAAGAGCGGGCACTGGCGACCAGAAACCCCCTTAAATCAGAGTTTCCATTTACACCAGAATCCACAGCATTCCCTTACATCAGAGTCCTTGTTAATAAAGGTTAAACAATTGGCTATCTAAAAACAAGAGATCAAAAGACGTGCTTTGGAAGGAAAAGGGATGGGCAAACCGGTCCACCCAAGGCAGAGTTAGAGTCCAATTGTTCAATTCACAAGAGAATCTTGTTCACTGTTTTTTATGTTCTATGCCATATGATTTCATCCCCTCTCACCTACAAAACAGGTTTCCAGCTTTATGTAACAGCTAATCAGAAGTGGTGAACAGGATGGGCACTTCCCCATAAAAAATGTCAGATCAGGTACAAGGAAGGCTTGATTACGGTAATGGTTATTGGTACTTTTAAAAACAGGGCGCGCGCTCTCAGCACATATGTATTTTCTAATTGCACGCAAATATTAGGCCGCTCGGCGTCAAGGTCCATACGCCGAGAGGCCGCATATTTGAGTGCGATCGGCGTCAAGGGGTTAAACATCACGTATGTAATGCCCTCTAGTGTAAGATAACTAGAGGCTTGCTAGAAGCCTGGGTAAAGGTCAGCCTGGGAGTGAGTCAGCAAGGTTATTTCCGGTTAAGGCTGGAGGGGTCAGCAGGTTAGTTCTTTGTTACCTCTGCCTGCTCTAGAAATTTGAAGAAGTTTATAGAAGCATCAAGCGGGGGTGAGGAGGGGCTGATCTGCATACTTAAGAGAATCTGGCCAATCCCCAGGCAGGAGGCCTGGCATGGTGGCTAGGTTAGCCCTTAACCACTTCAAATCCAGACACTTTCACCCCCTTCCAGTCCAGGGCCAATTTTCAGCGCTATCAAACTTTAAATGACAATTGCGCGGTCATGCAACACTGTACCCATATGAACTTTTTAGCGTTTTTTTGAGACAGATAAAACTTTATTTTGGTGATATTTATTCGCCACTGGGAACTTTATTTTTTTGCTATATAAAAGAAACAGTCCAAAAATTTTGAAAAAAAAGTGTTTTTTCTTATAAAATTTTGCAAATAAATAATCTTTCTTCATAAATCTTGGCCAAAATGTATTTATCTATCTTTTTAGTTTATAACCAAAAATTATAATTTTTCAACATTTTTTTTACATTTTTATTTATTTTTTTATATTATTATTTATTTATTTATTTATTTTAACATACTGTCACCCTACAAGTACAGTGTCACCATACTGACACTGTACTACTTGTGGGGGGTGATGAAGATTTTTTTTTTCTTTTTTTACACTGATTACTTTTACACCCATAAAGGCTGCAAAAGCAATAATTTCTCCTTTTCTCTGGATGCATTCCTGCAGCCATTGAGAAATACTGTGGGAGCTGTGATTGGTCACAGCTTGTCACATGGTACAAGGCTGTTGTGAATAGCCTTGTACCCTGTGACCTCTGTGATCATTCACAGATTTCACTAGTAGTAAGCAATGATGTTAGGAAGTGACATCTTGTTTACTACTATTCATGTGATCAATGATTTGCCAATCATTGATCACATGAATCGAGACCTCACACAGAGGTCCCGGACACAGCGGGCATGGATCGCTGTGCCGCACGCTTCCAGGGTGCGCGCACAGGCAATGGATGCGTGGGGACAGTTTAGAAACATCCACCCGCTTTGGCAGTGCTCCTGTCTGGCCGTTTATCTACAGGGGCTGGACGGGAAGTGATTAAATATGAGAGAGCCTGGTCAGCAGGGGAGTCGGGTAAAAGATGGAGTGAGGAAGTATTGCTGGTGTGGACCCTGGGAGGGGGCCCCAGAGGAGGAGGGTCTGCCTACAGGCTGAAGCTGGACAGAATGACCTCCATTGTCCCACAGTCTACTGGGGAAAGACAGTCTGTCAGCAGGGAAAGAGCCAGCCCAGCATACGGCCTGAAAGCAGCTTCAACTTTTAAAGCTACAGGAACAGGACAGTGTGAGTACTTCTACATGCCCTGAGCCAAAGAAGGGAGAGGTGCAATACCCAGCTAGTTCTCCCTGGGACTACATTTTTTGTGTGTCTCGGACTCCCTTGCCCTGGGATGCTCTCAAGACAGCCAGGTGGATGAGGAGATTTTCACTTGAGGTCTGAGGAAGCTCATTTAAAGGGACCAAGTGCTCCTTACAAAGATTATGTGCTACTCTGTCAGAAGGGAAGTGCCTCTCCTGAAGGAGTAGAGAGCCTAGGATCTATTTTGTGCTGTTTGCTGGATTCTTGCCATTTTTGGGTTCTTGCAAATTTGTCCTCTAAGTTGTTCAGTTCCATTGGTCATCCCATATACCCCTAGACCCCATCCAAGTTGTCAAGCTCATGGATTGTCTTCTGACTTTGGATAAAAGTGTGGGAAGTGCGTGTTGCCTGGCTGTGCAGAGCTTAGTGGGACCCAAAAACTCAGTGGCCCTCAAGAGGGTAGCACTACACATAGTTTTGCACATAGCACTTTTAAGAAGGGTTTTTAGGCTGCTTTCACACTGATCCACAGGTGCAGCCCAGTTCACATGTGGCTTTCCTGCAGGTTAGCTGCGCTGAGCCATAGACTTCTATTATATCCTGCAGGTTTAGTGTCAAAACTCCTGACTGCAGAGAATTAAGTTGGTATTGTGTCAGTCCATTTGGCCAACTGCCAACAGAGGAGACTGTCAGGCCGCATTTTTTTTTTATTCTGGCAAAAGAATGGCTCTATCATTGTGCATCTGAGTTTGTTATGCTATCAATCCATTTACCAAATTGTCAACAAAAAGCATATTTGAAATGTGCTTGCCAGCTTAATATAAATGAAATAACTCAAGCGCTTACTATGGAGAATAAAAAGCAAAAAATACACACAAATATAAATATAAATACTGTAGCCGCTAGTACACACAACCCTCAGTCTCAGTGGGGCAAATAATAAGAATAAACGTGGAGAAAAAATTCTGCGCTACATCAAAAAAATACTCAATACCTGTGAATTAGGAGCTGTATGGAGAGTGCAGAGCTCATCTGTCATTCCTGAGAAGACTTCCGAGGGACATAAAATAGGGATGACACCAAGACGTTTATAAGGAGGAAGCATACTTTGGAGACCCCATTTAACAAGCTGATCTTCTGAGTCCAAATAGGACCAAAAATGCAGTTAGACCATAACATTGTACAATGTGAGGTCACACTGCGTGAGGTGAGCAGATATATGGTGGAGAATGTTTTCTCACTGGAATTTGTGACAGCTGCACATATTTTCGTTATCCACAGGAGGGTTTATAGAAGAACACTATTTTGATTGGACTTGAGTTTATAATGACTTTTTTGGTTGATTCAATATTATTATTCTTTGTTTTGGTTTGGGTGATTTTTGGTTTTCGTATTTAATTTCTTATTTTTCACATTTTCACAGGTATTGAGTATTTTTTTGATGTAGCACAGCATTTTTTCTTCACTTTTATTCTTAGTACTTGCCAGCTGAAATGACACTTGTTAAATTGTAACTTTTTTCCCTTGTATTTTTGCACGTATTCTACACCCTATACATACAGTCAGGTCCATAAATATTGGGACATCGACACAATTCTAACATTTTCGGCTCTATACACAACCACAATGGATTTGAAATGAAACGAACAAGATGTGCTTTAACTGCAGACTGTCAGCTTTAATTTGAGGGTATTTACATCCAAATCAGGTGAACGGTGTAGGAATTACAACAGTTTGCATATGTGCCTCCCACTTATTAAGGGACCAAAATTAATGGGACAGAATAATAATCATAAATCAAACTTTCACTTTTTAATACTTGGTTGAAAATCCTTTGTAGTCAATTACAGCCTGAAGTCTGGAACGCATAGACATCACCAGACGCTGGGTTTCATCCCTGGTGATGCTCTGCCAGGCCTCTACTGCAACTGTCTTCAGTTCCTGCTTGTTCTTGGGGCATTGTCCCTTCAGTTTTGTCTTCAGCAAGTGAAATGCATGCTCAATCGGATTCAGGTCAGGTGATTGACTTGGCCATTGCATAACATTCCACTTCTTTCCCTTAAAAAACTCTGGTTGCTTTTGCAGTATGCTTTGGGTCATTGTCCATCTGCACTGTGAAGCGGCATCCAATGAGTTGTGAAGCATTTGGCTGAATATGAGCAGATAATATTGCCCGAAACACTTCAGAATTCATTCTGCTGCTTTTGTCAGCAGTCACATCATCAATAAATACAAGAGAACCAGTTCCATTGGCAGCCATACATGCCCACGCCATGACACTACCACCACCATGCTTCACTGATGAGGTGGTATGCTTAGGATCATGAGCAGTTCCTTTCCTTCTCCATACTCTTCTCTTCCCATCACTCTGGTACAAGTTGATCTTGGTCTCATCTGTCCATAGATTGTTGTTCCAGAACTGTGAAGGCTTTTTTAGATGTCATTTGGCAAACTCTAATCTGGCCTTCCTGTTTTTGAGGCTCACCAATGGTTTACATCTTGTGGTGAACCCTCTGTATTCACCCTGGTAAAGTCTTCTCTTGATTGGTGACTTGGACACACATACACCTACCTTCTGGACAGTGTTCTTGATCTGGCCAACTGTTGTGAAGGGTGTTTTCTTCACCAGGGAAAGAATTCTTCAGTCATCCACCACAGTTGTTTTCCGTGATCTTCCGGGTCTTTTGGTGTTGCTGAGCTCTCCGGTGCGTTCCTTCTTTTTAAGAATGTTCCAAACAGTTGTTTTGGCCACGCCTAATGTTTTTGCTATCTCTCTGATGGGTTTGTTTTGTTTTTTCAGCCTAATGATGGCTTGCTTCACTGATAATGACAGCTCTTTGGATCTCATCTTGAGAGTTGACAGCAACATATTCCAAATGCAAATAGCACACTTAAAATGAACTCTGGACCTTTTATCTGCTCATTGTAATTGGGATAATGAGGGAATAACACACACCTGGCCATGGAACAGCTGAGAAGCCAATTGTCCCATTACTTTTGGTCCCTTAACAAGTGGGAGGCAGATATGCAAACTGTTGTAATTCCTACACCGTTCACCTGATTTGGATGTGAATACCCTCAAATTATAGCTGACAGTCTGCAGTTAAAGCACATCTTGTTAGTTTCATTTCAAATCCATTGTGGTGGTGTATAGAGCCAAAAATGTTAGAATTGTGTCCATGTCCCAATATTTATGGACCTGACTGTATATACCACTCTTAGCTACCAAAACAAGAATATATTATTGTTTAAAAAAAATCTATAACAATAATCTATATTATTGTTTAAAAAAAATCTATAAGTCAACAAATTACCCCTAAGTGTGCAACTATGACCTTTTCCCACAAACATCTTCACACAGGTAATGGTTTTAGTGTTGGTAAACCAATTTTAGCACGGTAATGGTTTTAGTGTTGGTAGACCAATTGTAGCACAGTATACTTTTTTTTCGAAGAAGAAAAGAAAGAAGTCACAAGATAAAACCAAAAGTTTCTATATATTCTAAGGAAAAAAATAGTTGACTTAATTTAATGCTCTTCAGCTGTTAGGCCCATCACAAGCCACCATTTGCGTAAAGGGTGTAGTTTAGGTGGTTATTCCTGTAAATTCACACTGTGTAAAATGAAATAAATCAAATACCTCAATGCAGAGAAGTAAATACATTTACAAAATGTATTTAATATGTAGGGGTAGGCATGTTTCCCTCCTTATTGGGCGCCAAGTGTGTGCACATGGAACACCTACCCTGGGTGGGCTTTTCTGGACTACGCTAGGCAACTAAAACAGGATCACTCACCGTAAACATGGGGTACCTTTATTTTGTGCTGTGCCAATGCCCTGAGACAAGACAGGGGTTGCTTTCAGGGATAACTCAACCCTAAGGCGAAACTCCAACTTTAGCGATGAAAGTACACTTGAACGATAAACTGCACTCCAGTTAACTCTGTCAATGTGCACCTCTGATGTCACAGCTGCATTTAGGAGGGACACACTGAGCCTATGCCTACTCCACCTTTCCAGGATATCTTCACTACCAGTAATGGAATGGAGCCCTGCCAAACACCTAGAGCAGTCTTTCTCAACCAGAATGCCCAGATACCCAGGAGTGCCTTGGCAAAATGTCTAAAAATTGCCTAAAACTTGTATACAAGCCAACGGGTGGAACAAGCCTGCCTTTTTGTTACACAAAGCCACAGGTTTTCATTGTGCACCATTACGACCTTCTAACCACCTGACAACTAATGACATCATCAGTTGATAAGGACGATGTCAGCTGCCTGCACGGCATCTTAGTTTGACCCTCCCCTGCCCCTCTCCATCAGTCCTGGGGTCACATTAGCTAAGTGATGGAGAAAAACTAAGGGAGAATAGAAACAATGGAATACTACTCAATAACAGTGTGCAAAAGTGTATTTGCTTTGGAAGAATAAATCATCTCTAATGTTGGGTGTCCTACATGTGTGGGTGTTGCTGCGTTATATAAAATTATTAGAATAGTTTTTCACTTTTTAGAATGGGGTGCCCTTTTAAAAATTATGGACAGTCTAGAGGCACCCCATTTTAGAATGGGGTGCCCAGGGGCGGACTGACAACTCATGGGGCCCCTGGGCAATAGGGGATCATGGGGCTCCTGTATCCTTGCCCACACTCAAAGCACACCCAAAAAAGCCTATAAAAAAGGTACCAGGGGCATTACATGGGGCCCCCTACTGACCCCGGGCCCTTGGGTAGTGCCCGAGTGCTCCAATGGTCAGTCAGCCTCTGGGGGTGCCTCAAGACTGTCTATAATTTTAAAGGGTGCCTTGGGAATGTCCATAATTTTAAAGGGTGCCTTTACTGATAAAGGGTTGAGAAACACTGACCTAGAGCATGGCTCCACACATTCTCTGTATTACCTTTTCCTCCTCTGTACCTGTGCACAGGCTGGGGACTTCTGCGGTGCTGAACTGCTCCTGTTGCTATGGGGGATGGACCACACATGGAGAGTGCGTCCACAACAACTCCCTCACTGTGAGAGGCTGTCCCACCTATCAAAGACTTACGCTCAATGACAGGCTGCTTGGTAAACCTCCATTACCCTTGGTAACCTCTTGCTGTCTCCATATTCCAATGTGCTTGACTGACCCACACTGTAGACTTTGTGTGGTGCTGGAAAATATAAAAGACGATCTTACACTGAGTAAGTAGATACCTGACATTTCACACTTTAAAATTGCACATGCCCGTGAAATGGCGGCAAACTACGATACCAATCTCCATAGTTGACATTTTAAAAGTCTTTGCAGGTTACCAGTTTAGCATTGTAAAAACAGAAAACAGGGAGGGGGAGAGAGAGCACTACTGTCTAAGTATTGTAGTGATAGGAAAATCACTCACATACACATGGATAAAACACAGGTTCTCAAATGTTCAGTGGAAACACCAATGGATAGCATCCTCTTAAGCAATGTACATAAAATTATGAGATGGTGTAACATAGGCAATACTCAAAAGTATCCAGCAGGTTGCATCCTTCTGATGGAGATGTATGGAGGGTTGATAAGGAGCTGCTCCTGTTGGATGGTCTCATCAGTGAATGTAAAAGTGCGCTTCCCCTCTCTTCTCTTTCTTATTATTTTATATCCATCTGAGTATTTTTTAAGTAGCTGCCATCCATTGATGTCTCCATTGAATATATTAATACGCTGTGTCTAATCAATGTCTCTTGAAGGAGAGACTGCTTACGCTGTAACAGTGTATATCTTCAACTGGATTCATTATATTATATGGACTTTATTTTCATGAACATTACTTTGAGATTTATTGTCAACCACCTCTTGTCCCTTTACATTTGAGAGCTGTATACTGGTCTTGCTCCTTTTGTTCTGGGTTTCAAGTATATCCCCTTGTGGGGTCATATTTGATTTTGCCTTTTACCAGTTTAGAGTTACACAGGAGGTCTGGTGTGGGAATTGTTGCTCTCACTCTGATGTTTGTGGTGATACCTCACATGTTTGGTGCAATCACAGTTTAAATTTGCATGTGGAACCTACATATGCGCTCTCATTTGCATGTGAGCACAGGCGACTTAACATTTTAAAAAAATGGTATTATTTAATTTACTTAAAATTATGCCACACTGTTTCTTTAATTTTTTAATCAACTTTATTGCTATCACGAGGGATGAACAACATCCCTTGTGATAGCATGGGCAGTGACAGGTACTTTTTACTCTCTTTACTATAAACTTTAAAGAGTTTACTTCCCTTTACTATTAAATCCCAGATCTCTGCTTTGCGCTCAAAAGCATGTGATCAAGCTGAGATCAGTTTGATCAGATACTTTACAAACCAGTAACAAACCAAAAACCAAACTTGTTTGGTAAACTGCTCATCACTTTTGGTTTCATACACCATAGAGATGATTCCTCCTTAATATTTATTGTGTGCTGACCCGACTGTCCAATTTAGTTCTGGGCTCTCCTGTTCCTCAAAGGTTGGGGGGGTTATGGTGGAACCCCTTTCCGCTCCCTGTAAAAGTGATCCATTGGCTGTATAGCCACTAGGATCATTTTTATATTATAGAGCATCACTGGCCTGTTGATCCCACCAATAAGGCCTCAAACACACAGAATTTTGTTTTCACTTCCCAGGATGCCTTTGCTCTAGGAGGGGAAAAAGCAAGGTACTTTTAGACATGTCAAGCATTTGGGTGTTCATTCCATTGGCCAGACTATTAATTTATTCTGGCCTTTGGAATGAATAAATGCTAAAACTCTCCTTTCCTGAATGTGAAAGTGATTTATTTTATTCTGCCTCTAAATGCCTGTAAATGCCTATATGTATATGAACACATAAGCTAACTTTGAGGGACATTTAGAGGCAGAAACAAATTGTCAAATGCCTCTAACAGATGTGTTTCTAGCACCCTGTGTGTATGAGGCCTAAGTCTGTTATTTTTCAACTTTCTTTACCAAAGTTGTCCAGTAAAAGTGGCAGTTACAGGTGTGACAGAAGCGTAGGCAGGACAGAACACACAAAGAAGATGGTAAACACAAAGCTTTATTGAACTATGGAAGGCACTCAATCAGGGACGTTCATGGAACTCCGCAACAGGCGGCTTGTAGGGACACTCACAGTAAGCGGGCTCACGGGGACTCAACAGGACCTTGGCTGTGGGGTCTGACCTCAGCACAGCTCTCACACAGCTCTCTAGGGACAACACCAGGCTCACAGGAACTCAGCGGGACCTTGGCTGTGGGGTCTGACCTCAGCACAGCTCCCACACAACTCTCTAGGGACAAAACCAGGCTCACGGGGACTCAGCGGGACTTTGGCTGTGGGGTCTGACCTCCGCACAGCTCTCACACAGCTCTCTAGGGACAACACCAGGCTCACGGGGACTCAGCGGGACCTTGGCTGTGGGGTCTGACCTCAGCACAGCTCTCACACAGCCCTCTAGGGACAACACCAGGCTCACGGGGACTCAGCGGGACCTTGGCTGTGGGGTCTGACCTCAGCACAACTCCCACACAGCTCTCTAGGGACACCACCAGGCTCACGTAGACTCAGCAGGACCTTGGCTGTGGGGTCTGAGCTCAGTACAACTCCCACACAGCTCCCTAGGGACACCACCAGGCTCACAGGGACTCAGCGGGACCTTGGCTGTGGGGTCTGACCTCAGCACATCTCTCACACAGTTCTCTAGGGACAACATCAGGCTCACGGGGACTCAGCGGGACTTTGGCTGTGGGGCCTGATTCGGGTAGCGATGGCTCAAGCACTCAGGGGGGCAGTCCAGGTGGCTATTATCCGGGCACGCAATGGGGCAGTTCAAGCAAGGGTAGTCTGAGCACACAATAGGGGAAGTTCATGGCTTCTAGGGACACTCATGATAGGCGGCTTGCAGACACTCAGCAGCAGGCGGCTTCCAGGGAGGTAAGCAGCTTGCAGACACTCAGTAGCAGGCGGCTTCCAGGGAGGTAAGCAGCTTGCAGACACTCAGCAGCAGGCGGCTTCCAGGGAGGTAGGCGGCCTGCAGACACTCAGCAGCAGGTGGGTTCCAGGGACACTCACGATAGGCGGCTTGCGGACACTCGGAAGCAGGCGGCTTCCAGGAAGGTAGGCGGCTTGCAGACACTCACGGCCCCGGCAGGGATGTCCTGGCTCACAGCAGGCAACAGTGCGGGGGGGTGATCCTTCTCAGCACACAGCAGCAGTGGGTCATCCAGGCCCCAGAGTATTAGGCAGAGTATCGTGGGGCCCACAGCAAAGCAGTTCTAGCACACAGCACAGCGGGTAATCCGGGCCCCAGAGTATTAGGCAGAGTATCATGGGGCCCACAGCAAAGCAGTTCTAGCACACAGCACAGCGGGTAATCCGGGCCCCAGAGTATTAGGCAGGGTATCGTGGGACCCACAGCAGGTAGTCCAGCCCTGGAGTATTAGCAGAGGGGCAGTGGGTATTCCCAACCCTGGAGTATTTAGCAGAGGGGCAGCGGGTACTCACAACCCTGGGGTATTTAGAAGAAGGGCAGCGGATAATAGTCCTGATCTTTGGGGGGGGGGTCTCCTGCAGAGTGCTCAGCGGGGATGACTGCGTAGGTCTGGTCCCCACCCGGACCACCCAACGGCTTGCAAGTCCAGCAGCGGCGGAAACAGAACACACAGGCCAGGTCCTGCTCCAGCCTTTTTAAGGCCAGCCAAGACGCTTCCCGGTTGCGCCTGCAACGTCTGGCCCAGCGCCACGTTTCCGGGGCAACAAGGCACGGCCCCTTGACTCGGGCTGCGTTCTCGTGAGCACGACCTTTGTCTCCTGGCGGGTGTAGATCGCATGAAAATCCCTGGCCCGCGCTGTACCCGCCAGGGGGCGCGCGGGGAACGGTTGGCGACCCCGCACCGGAATCCCTGAGCGGGGTGTCACTCCTCTCCAGCTATACGGCTGTAGAGGTGTGAGTTCCGCCACAGGGGTCACTTTCCTCCCACCCTGTGCGGCCTGCCTTCAAAGGCCGCGTCAGGATGTGAGGAGGCGACAAGGGGCAGGGGGGGTCACCCCTCATCCTGTGCAGCCTATCTTCAAAGGGTGCGACAGGATGAGGAGAGGGTGAGGGGACACAGGAAAGACACAGGCACCGGGGGGGGGGGTTTGGAAGAGGAGCAGGCACTCCGTGACAACAGGAATAAGACACACTATTTAACAATGGTCAGCTTTTATTCATTAATGTAAAACCTTTATACCTAAGGAAAAAATACTATTTGCTGTAACTGCCTAAAAAGTGTTAGTAGGAGTTTTGCTTTAAAGCAGAGCTCCACCCAAAAGAGGATGTTACACTTTAAGCCTTTGTCCCCCCAGCTCCCCATTAAGGATTGGCACCTTTGGGGAGCGGGTACCCGAATTCGACAGGTACCCGCTCCCACTTCCGCTGCCATCACCCAGGTGATCGGAAGCGGAAGCTGTCCTCCCCCCTCTCTCCCCGTAGTCTTGTGGGACACGTGACATTTCCCACGGGCCATTTACAAAGCGCAGCACTTCACGTGCATGGGCGGTGGGCACCGCGAGCTGTCACAGCCGGGTGCCCACACTGAAGATGCCGGCGAAGGGGAGAAAGGATGGCTGGTGAAACCAGCGGTGGTGAGAACAGCAGGACAGGTGAGTGTCTGTATTTTAAAAGTCAGCAGCTACAGTTTTTGTAGCTGCTGACTTTAATTTTTTTTCATGGAACTCATGGAATTTGTTAGTTAAGTCCATCTAAATCTGCTATTATCTAATGACACTCCCTAGACTGAGAGTGCTGCTGTCTCTTGTTCTTCTATCCAGAGTAGAGATACCATAAAACAGCATGTTATACTTGTGACTCAATCACCAGCTGAAACACAGAGCAAAAAGCCTAAAAAGACTATTGCAGCCATCACATTTATTGTAGGTATTGTTAAGTTGCATTATATAAAATGTTTGTTTTGGGGTTCAATATCACTTTAAACTAGTTGAAGATCAAAGTGACTTTTAAATATGAATTTGTATGTTTTTCTGAATTCATTTTAGTTAAAGTATAGTTTTGTTTAGTAAAGCAGGCCTATTTTTTTAAAAAAAAAAAAAGTCTGAGCTACAGTAAGGCCTCTTTCACACAGGAGGTTAGATTTCAGCTTTTAGCTGCAGATAGAGGAACTTATTTCTTGCAGCTAATTGCAGACAATGCATCCCTATGGCTCCATTCACACACTGCGTTTAGCAACATTTTCATAACATATGGTTTTATGCGTTTAGAAAAAATAAAGTTGACAGTGTCCAGGAGCGATGTACCGCAGCTATGTTTACATAAACGCAGTTAATCGCAGTAAAAAGAAAAAATAAGTAAACATTTGCTATTGAAAAGGCAAGAATTTACAAACGCAGCCGCATGTGCCAGGAGTGTTGGAATTTCAAAATAAAAAAACATGCATTTACAAGCGGCAGAACAACCGCCATGCGAAAGAGGTATTACAATCTTGCACTACTGGATAACTAAAACTAACTGTTCTTAGAAAAAAGGTAATCTGTGCTCCCTCTAGTGGCTCTGGCACTGATCAGCTATTTTCTACTGTAAGGAACAATTGTTCTTCAGAAATAGCTATTGATTGACTGGATCTTTCTTAAAACAGGCGTACCTCAGTTTACGAATTTGATGTGTTCTGCGGGACATTTCGTATTGTGAAAAATTTGTAAACCGAAACGCGGTTTCCCATAGGAATGTATTGAAAACCAATTAATCCGTTCTGGAAGTCAGAAAAAAGTAAAAAAGAAGTCTTTTATCTGTTCAAAACTCTTTATAAAGTGCAATTTAAAGGCATAAATACTGTACAGGGACATGATTAAAAATTAATTCTTATATGCACTGAAAACCAATCATTCCATTCCGGAGGTCAGAAAAAAGTCAAAAAAGTCTTATCTGTTCAAAACTCTTTATAAAATGCACTTTAAAGGCATAAATACTGTACAGGGACATGATTAAAAATTAATTTGTAAATGCACTGAAAACCAATTATTCCATTCCGGAGGTCAGAAAAAAGTAAAAAAAAGTCTTATCTGTTCAAAACTCTTTATAAAGTGCACTTTAAAGGCATGGGGCTGGTGCTATAAATGGTTCGTATTGGAAAAAAATTTGTAAACCGAGGCATTATTTTCAATGGATTTTCATTCGTAAACTGAAAATTACGTTAACCGAGGTGTTCGTAAACCGAAGTATGCCTGTATTAGTTTTGCAAGCCCCTTTGGTACCACTTTACCAAAGCCCCCTTATTTAAAAAAACAAAACAAAAAAAGCCAACTACACCACACTTACACTGCAGCCTGCAACCTTGTATTTAACCCCTTCACGCCGGCCGCACGCAAATGTGAGGCCTCCCGGCGTCTGGGCCTAGACGCCGTGCGGCCGCACATTTGCGTTCATGTAACAAAAAACATATGTGCTGAGAGTGCGCTCCCAGCACACATGTGCGGTACTCATGGAAAGGTCCCGGTCCGCTCTTTCGATCGGGACCTTTCCCAATCATGTGACTGGCCGTGACGTGACGTCACGGCAGCCACATGACACTAAGCCCCACCCCTTCCCGTCCACCTCCAGGACGATCCGGCGTGAAGGGGTTAATATACACCTATGTACTGTATGGTATCTCCATATAGGATTTTACATGTTCTGTGCTTTTTAGCATAAGCTCCCATTGAATTTGTGATTATACACAGTATAATTGCTCATAAACTCAAGCTGCTCATCAACCAAGCACTCTCAGTGGTTCACAAGTTGTCTTGTTGCCGGTTCACACCATGCCCAGAGCTGAATCGCACAGAAATACGCTGTGTGTTCCTGTACAATGCACATGAGGTTCTGTGCGGTGCGATTTCAAGCCCATTAATTTTGAATGGGCTCAAATCACACCAAACTGCGACAAAAGTAGTGTATGCACTACTTTTTAAAATACACTGTAACTGGATAGCATAGTAAAAAAGTATCATGCGATCTGGTGCGGGCAGGTGTGGGCAAACGCACTGTGTTTACGACCTGCATTTGGGGTGTCAGTAACATTTTATTGACACCCACTGCAGATTGCAAAAGCAGTGCATTCAGATTGAATCGCACAGGGACACATAGTGTGGGCATGGTGTGAAGGGGCACTTAAAGTAGAACTATAGGCAAACTTTTTCTTTCATTTTGGATAGAGCAGGGGGGGCTATAAGCCCCGTTAGATTTTTTTTTGCCATTTGTGCCCTATTGCGGAGATTTCCCTTCACTTCCTATCCCATTACCAAACAGGAAGTGAGAGGAAATCCCTGGAAATTAAGGGAATTCCTTGGGGATCCCCAGTTCACCAAAACTACTGTGTACTTTAAAAGATTTCACATTACTTTTCTGGGGACAACCCAAAATTTGGGATTTTCTTTTACCTTCACTTTCAGTGATAATGGTAAACAGGACAAATAGGGAGAGTAAATCTCCCTAACAGGAGCACAGACAGCAGTAAAAACTGACAAGCATTCTAATCCCTTTCCTCTTTATCCAAAACCTAAAAAAAAAAAAAAAGCTTTGCCTTTACTTATACTGTAATGTAGACATATCTTTTTTCATGTTACTCTACTCCACTGCAGTATGTGGCAAAAGATTAAATAGGTCTTTTCGTAACTTATTTTGTCAAAGTTTTAGTTCAAACTTTTAGGAATAGATGAACACATTAAGAATATAAAAAAAAGGATTGGAAGCATATAGTTGTCTGGACATTTTAAAAGAAAGCACAGGAAAAATCCAAAGGACCCAGAGATACACTATATGGCCAAAAGTATTGAGACACCTGCCTTTACACGCACATGAACTTTAATGGCATCCCAGTCTTAGTCCGTAGGGTTCAATATTGAGTTGGCCCACCCTTTGCAGCTATAACAGCTTCGACTCTTCTGGGAAAGCTGTCCACAAGGTTTAGGAGTGTGTCTATGGGAATGTTTGACCATTCTTCCAGAAGCGCATTTGTGAGGTCAGGCACTGATGTTGGATGATAAGGCCTGGCTCACAGTCTCCGCTCTAATTCATCCCAAAGGTGTTCTATCGGGTTGAGGTGCAGGCCACTCAAGTTCCCCAATGTCAGGGAATGAGAAGATCGCCACGGCGCATGAATCTGCGCATGTGCAGGATCCTGACAAGGCATACAGGTAGGCGAGCACTAGGACCCAGGCACGCCTGTCACCAATGACGGCGCAAGCAGGCACTAGGACCCAGGCACGCCTGTCGGCGCCGGGCGGGCTATTTAAACGGGCCACTGCAGGATCCAAATTGCCATATGGTCTTATTCCTCTGCCTGTGATTCCTGATCCTGAGTTGTTTCCTGTTGCCAAACCCAGCCTGCTCCTGACTATCATGACCTTCTCCTGCCCTGACCCCTGGCTTGTCTCTGGATATTCTTCTGCCTGCTCCTGATCAATCTGACTTCCTGTTGCTGAACCTGGCCTGTGACCCGACTATCCCTCTGCCTGCTGCTCTGGTCTGCTCTGCCTTCTCAGATATCGAACATGGGCCCGCCTGACTCCGCTACCTGTCGCACGGATCCATCCACATCCTGCTCTGGTCTGCTCTGCCTCTTCACGTCAGGCTCACTACTAAAGCACGTGACACTGGCGGTCTCCTCTACCGCAGCTGGGCATACCTGGGGGCCGCGACCTGGTCTCAGCCTGCTCCAAGTCCATCCCCACCATCAGGGGCTCTGGTGAACAAGCAGACTGGGGCTTAGACCCCGCGCCTGGGGAAACCCCAAACTGTGGACCTATAGAGCTGACAGTACCATACGGCCATATCTGAGCCTGCAAGAGGACCCTCTCCACTGGATGAGATTTGTCACCATCTGGCCACACTTACCCAGGCCGTTAAGACACTGCAGGATGAATATGCACATCTGGAAGAACGTATTCAAACCTTGGCTACGCCTGCTTCTGCGCCAATGGCTCCAGTTACTTCTCCCTTGGCCAGTGATTCCACGGAACCCCGCACCAGCACAGTAGTTCAGCTACCTTCACCTGAACCCCGTGTGCCTACTCCAGAACGTTTTAATGGGGATCGGGGTAAATTCAGAGCATTCCGAAATGCATGTCAGCTGTACTTTGACTTGCAACCACGAACTTTCTCCACAGAGACTGTTAAGGTGGGGTTCATCATCTCCTTGCTGCAGGGAGAACCCTAGGACTGGGCCCATCGCCTGTTGGAGAGTCATCATCCTCATCTAACCAACATGACAACATTCTTCAATGCCATGGCTCAGTTATGCGATGATCCACAGCGAACTACCACCGCTGAGGCAGCATTACATGCACTCCAACAGGGTCGCTGAACAGCAGAGGACTACGTCTCTGACTTTAGACAATGGAGTGGGGACACGAACTGGAATGATGCATCTCTCCGACATCAGTTCCGCCTGGGCCTGGCCGAGCCCCTCAAGGATGAGCTAGCTCGGGTAGGCATACCTGAGTCCCTGGAGGACCTGATTGTGTTAGCCATTCAAATTGACCGTCGGCTACATGAACGCAGGCTAGATAGATCCAACCCAGTTCTGAGGCCTACATGGGTGCTACCCAAGTTTCCCGTCCTGCCCAATCCTCCTGCTAGGAACCGGGATCCTGAAGCTACAGATACCCCAGAACCTATGCAACTCGGGTTAATACGCCCTTCATTGACTGCAGAGGAACGCCAAAGATGTCGGGTCCACAACCTCTGTCTATACTGTGGAGAATCAGGACATTCCGTGCGTTCCTGCCCAGCAAAAGTGCGTAAGTGCATCTTTGCTTCTTCTGCTGCTCCTCCATCATGTTTAAACAGTGCAACTCACCTGGCTGTTCCCATTTCCTTCCAGCTTCCCGGAAGAATTGTGTCGGTGACGGCAATTATTGATTCTGGGGCCTGTAGTTGCTTCATAGACTTAAATTTTGCCGCTAAACAACATATTCCATTACTACCAAAAGAACATGGGCTAAACATTTTTCTTGCCAATGGGTCCCGCATTAAATCCGGACTGGTAGAAAAAGAGACCCCACCAGTTCTTACTATGGTTACCAATAGAGATGAGCGAATCAAAGTAGGCGAAGTGGAATTCGTTTCGAATATTAGGAAAATTTCGAAAATGAGCAAACTTCGGATGCGCGAATCGAAATTTTTCCTAAAATGGCGGCGACATGTGCGGCGACGGAGCGGGGATCTCTGGGAAGGCGCGCAGACAAGGCGCGCTGACCCATAATGCATTCATTCATGACATGTGATCGCATTAGCCAATCAGCAGCCAGCCAGCCAGCACTGTGTAATGGTCGAGCTATAAATTGCGGCCATTTTAGAATTCTCCATTAGCCTCCAGTCATTCAAGAGAGGCAGACCTGTCTGTGTAACAGAATCGTTACTTAGGGACACAGAACCGTTACTTAGGGACACAGATCCGTTACTTAGGGACACAGAACCGTGACTTAGGGATACAGAACCGTTACTTAGGGCCACAGAATCGTTACTTAGGGACACAGAACCGTTACTTAGGGCCACAGAATCGTTACTTAGGGACACAGATCCGTTACTTAGGGACACAGAACCGTTACTTAGGGACACAGATCCGTTACTTAGGGACACAGAACCGTTACTTAGGGCCACAGAATCGTTACTTAGGGACACAGAACCGTTACTTAGGGCCACAGAATCGTTACTTAGGGCCACAGAACCGTTACTTAGGGCCACAGAACCGTTACTTAGGGACACACAATCGTTACTTAGGGACACAGAACCGTTACTTCGGGACACAGAACCGTTACTTAGGGACACAGAACCGTTACTTAGGGACACAGATTTGTTACTCAGGGACAGACACAGAATTGTTACTCAGGGACAGACACAGATTTGTTACTCAGGGAAAGACACAGAATTGTTACTCAGGGATAGACACAGAATTGTTACTGAGGGACACAGAATTGTTACTGAGGGACACAGAATTGTTACTCAGGGACAGACACAGAATTGTTACTCAGGGACAGACACAGAATTGTTACTCAGGAACAGACACAGAATTGTTACTCAGGGACAGACACAGAATTGTTACTGAGGGACACAGAATTGTTACTCAGGGACAGACACAGAATTGTTACTGAGGGACACAGAATTGTTACTCAGGGACAGACACAGAATTGTTACTCAGGGACAGACACAGAATTGTTACTCAGGAACAGACACAGAATTGTTACTCAGGGACAGACACAGAATTGTTACTGAGGGACACAGAATTGTTACTGAGGGACACAGAATTGTTACTCAGGGACAGACACAGAATTGTTACTGAGGGACACAGAATTGTTACTGAGGGACACAGAATTGTTACTCAGGGACAGACACAGAATTGTTACTGAGGGACACAGAATTGTTACTGAGGGACACAAATGTTAATCAGGGACAAAGAATTGTTACTCAGGGACACAGAATTGTTACTCAGGGACAGACACAGAATTGTTACTGAGGGACACAGAATTGTTACTGAGGGACACAGAATTGTTACTCAGGGACAGACACAGAATTGTTACTGAGGGACACAGAATTGTTACTGAGGGACACAGAATTGTTACTGAGGGACACAGAATTGTTACTCAGGGACAGACACAGAATTGTTACTGAGGGACACAGAATTGTTACTGAGGGACACAGAATTGTAACTCAGGGACACAGAATTGTTACTCAGGGGCACAGAATTGTTACTCAGGGACAGACACAGAATTGTTACTCAGGGATACAGAATTGTTACTGAGGGACACAGAATTGTTACTCAGGGACAGACACAGAATTGTTACTGAGGGACACAGAATTGTTACTCAGGGACAGACACAGATTTGTTACTCAGGGACAGACACAGAATTGTTACTCAGGGATAGACACAGAATTGTTACTGAGGGACACAGAATTGTTACTCAGGGACAGACACAGAATTGTTACTCAGGGACAGACACAGAATTGTTACTCAGGAACAGACACAGAATTGTTACTCAGGGACAGACACAGAATTGTTACTGAGGGACACAGAATTGTTACTCAGGGACAGACACAGAATTGTTACTGAGGGACACAGAATTGTTACTCAGGGACAGACACAGAATTGTTACTCAGGGACAGACACAGAATTGTTACTCAGGAACAGACACAGAATTGTTACTCAGGGACAGACACAGAATTGTTACTGAGGGACACAGAATTGTTACTGAGGGACACAGAATTGTTACTCAGGGACAGACACAGAATTGTTACTGAGGGACACATAATTGTTACTGAGGGACACAGAATTGTTACTCAGGGACAGACACAGAATTGTTACTGAGGGACACAGAATTGTTACTCAGGGACACAAATGTTACTCAGGGACACAGAATTGTTACTCAGGGACACAGAATTGTTACTCAGGGACAGACACAGAATTGTTACTGAGGGACACAGAATTGTTACTCAGGGACAGACACAGAATTGTTACTGAGGGACACAGAATTGTTACTGAGGGACACAGAATTGTTACTGAGGGACACAGAATTGTTACTCAGGGACAGACACAGAATTGTTACTGAGGGACACAGAATTGTTACTGAGGGACACAGAATTGTTACTCAGGGACACAGAATTGTTACTCAGGGACAGACACAGAATTGTTACTCAGGGATACAGAATTGTTACTGAGGGACACAGAATTGTTACTCAGGGACAGACACAGAATTGTTACTGAGGGACACAGAATTGTTACTGAGGGACACAGAATTGTTACTCAGGGACACAGAATTGTTACTCAGGGACAGACACAGAATTGTTACTCAGGGATACAGAATTGTTACTGAGGGACACAGAATTGTTACTCAGGGACAGACACAGAATTGTTACTGAGGGACACAGAATTGTTACTCAGGGATACAATTGTTACTCAGGGACACAGAATTGTTACTCAGGGACACAGAATTGTTACTCAGGGACACAGAATTGTTACTCAGGGACAGACACAAAATTGTTACTGAGGGACACAGAATTGTTACTGAGGGACACAGAATTGTTACTCAGGGACAGACACAGAATTGTTACTGAGGGACACAGAATTGTTACTCAGGGATACAATTGTTACTCAGGGACACAGAATTGTTACTCAGGGACACAGAATTGTTACTCAGGGACAGACACAGAATTGTTACTGAGGGACACAGAATTGTTACTCAGGGACACAGAA
Source organism: Staurois parvus (assembly GCF_062004578.1). Taxonomy (NCBI): domain Eukaryota; kingdom Metazoa; phylum Chordata; class Amphibia; order Anura; family Ranidae; genus Staurois; species Staurois parvus. Next base: position 523,327 of record NW_028319418.1, read on the forward strand.
TTGTTACTCAGGGACAGACACAGAATTGTTACTGAGGGACACAGAATTGTTACTGAGGGACACAGAATTGTTACTCAGGGACAGACACAGAATTGTTACTGAGGGACACAGAATTGTTACTCAGGGATACAATTGTTACTCAGGGACACAGAATTGTTACTCAGGGACACAGAATTGTTACTCAGGGACAGACACAGAATTGTTACTGAGGGACACAGAATTGTTACTGAGGGACACAGAATTGTTACTCAGGGACAGACACAGAATTATTACTGAGGGACACAGAATTGTTACCGAAAATTAGCAGACTTCGGATGCGCGAATCGAAATTTTTCCTAAAATGGCGGCGACATATGCGGCGACGGAGCGGGGATCTCTGGGAAGACGCGCAGACAAGGTGCGCTGACCCATAATGCATTCATTCATGACATGTGATCGCATTAGCCAATCAGCAGCCAGCCAGCCAGCACTGTGTAATGGTCGAGCTATAAATTGCGGCCATTTTAGAATTCTCCATTAGCCTCCAGTCATTCAAGAGAGGCAGACCTGTCTGTGTAACAGAATCGTTACTTAGGGACACAGAACCGTTACTTAGGGACACAGATCCGTTACTTAGGGACACAGAACCGTTACTTAGGGACACAGAACCGTTACTTAGGGCCACAGAATCGTTACTTAGGGACACAGAACCGTTACTTAGGGCCACAGAATCGTTACTTAGGGACACAGATCCGTTACTTAGGGACACAGATCCGTTACTTAGGGACACAGAACCGTTACTTAGGGACACAGATCCGTTACTTAGGGACACAGAACCGTTACTTAGGGCCACAGAATCGTTACTAAGGGACACAGAACCGTTACTTAGGGCCACAGAATCGTTACTTAGGGACACAGAACCGTTACTTAGGGCCACAGAATCGTTACTTAGGGCCACAGAACCGTTACTTAGGGCCACAGAACCGTTACTTAGGGACACACAATCGTTACTTAGGGACACAGAACCGTTACTTCGGGACACAGAACCGTTACTTAGGGACACAGAACCGTTACTTAGGGACACAGATTTGTTACTCAGGGACAGACACAGAATTGTTACTCAGGGACAGACACAGATTTGTTACTCAGGGAAAGACACAGAATTGTTACTCAGGGATAGACACAGAATAGTTACTGAGGGACACAGAATTGTTACTGAGGGACACAGAATTGTTACTCAGGGACAGACACAGAATTGTTACTCAGGGACAGACACAGAATTGTTACTCAGGAACAGACACAGAATTGTTACTCAGGGACAGACACAGAATTGTTACTGAGGGACACAGAATTGTTACTCAGGGACAGACACAGAATTGTTACTGAGGGACACAGAATTGTTACTCAGGGACAGACACAGAATTGTTACTCAGGGACAGACACAGAATTGTTACTCAGGAACAGACACAGAATTGTTACTCAGGGACAGACACAGAATTGTTACTGAGGGACACAGAATTGTTACTGAGGGACACAGAATTGTTACTCAGGGACAGACACAGAATTGTTACTGAGGGACACAGAATTGTTACTGAGGGACACAGAATTGTTACTCAGGGACAGACACAGAATTGTTACTGAGGGACACAGAATTGTTACTCAGGGACACAAATGTTACTCAGGGACACAGAATTGTTACTCAGGGACAACGAATTGTTACTCAGGGACAGACACAGAATTGTTACTGAGGGACACAGAATTGTTACTGAGGGACACAGAATTGTTACTCAGGGACAGACACAGAATTGTTACTGAGGGACACAGAATTGTTACTGAGGGACACAGAATTGTTACTCAGGGACAGACACAGAATTGTTACTGAGGGACACAGAATTGTTACTGAGGGACACAGAATTGTTACTCAGGGACACAGAATTGTTACTCAGGGACAGACACAGAATTGTTACTCAGGGATACAGAATTGTTACTGAGGGACACAGAATTGTTACTCAGGGACAGACACAGAATTGTTACTGAGGGACACAGAATTGTTACTCAGGGATACAATTGTTACTCAGGGACACAGAATTGTTACTCAGGGACACAGAATTGTTATTCAGGGACAGACACAAAATTGTTACTGAGGGACACAGAATTGTTACTGAGGGACACAGAATTGTTACTCAGGGACAGACACAGAATTGTTACTGAGGGACACAGAATTGTTACTCAGGGATACAATTGTTACTCAGGGACACAGAATTGTTACTCAGGGACACAGAATTGTTACTCAGGGACAGACACAGAATTGTTACTGAGGGACACAGAATTGTTACTGAGGGACATCGAATTGTTACTCAGGGACACAGAATTGTTACTCAGGGACAGACACAGAATTGTTACTGAGGGACACAGAATTGTTACTGAGGGACACAGAATTGTTACTCAGGGACAGACACAGAATTGTTACTGAGGGACACAGAATTGTTACTCAGGGATACAATTGTTACTCAGGGACACAGAATTGTTACTCAGGGACACAGAATTGTTACTCAGGGACAGACACAGAATTGTTACTGAGGGACACAGAATTGTTACTGAGGGACACAGAATTGTTACTCAGGGACAGACACAGAATTATTACTGAGGGACACAGAATTGTTACTCAGGGATACAATTGTTACTCAGGGACACAGAATTGTTACTCAGGGACACAGAATTGTTACTCAGGGACAGACACATAATTGTTACTGAGGGACACAGAATTGTTACTGAGGGACACAGAATTGTTACTGAGGGACACAGAATTGTTACTCAGGGACAGACACATAATTGTTACTAAGGGACACAGAATTGTTACTGAGGGACACAGAATTGTTACTGAGGGACACAGAATTGTTACTGAGGGACACAGAATTGTTACTCAGGGACAGACAGAGAATTGTTACTGAGGGACACAGAATTGTTACTGAGGGACACAGAATTGTTACTGAGGGACACAGAATTGTTACTCAGGGACACAGAATCGTTGAATTAAAGAGTATGTCAGACAACACGCAGAGGAATGGCAGAGGAGGCAATGTTTTAGGAGCGAGCAGACGTGGCAGCAGAGGAAGGGGTCAAGGCAGCACTAGTCGCAGCCAGAGGCCAGTGCTCCCGGTGTCATCCAGCGGTCGTGTCTTCACCGACAACCCTGCCGTCATCGATTGGTTGGCTCGGTCGTCTTCCTCTTCCCAGGTCACCTCTGACACCTACAGCCAACGGTCGGTGTGTACGTCAGACACAACCGTTAGTTGGCATGGCCCGGGAGCAAGCCCACTGAAATCACGTGTCCTCTACCTGCCCCTGTCCTTTGCTGTTCCCTCACCAAGCGAAGTATCGCATGCTGTGGGCTCAGTCCCACTGTACAGTGAGGAAGAGCTAACAGAGGGCGGTCAGGAACGGGGGGAGACATCCGCCTCTTCAGCAGCCAGGCGAAGAAGTACTGGCGAGGAGAGTGGCTCGGTAGCCGGTCTAGAGACAGGTCTGTCTCCTGACCCACACGCAGCCGAGGGGGCTAGTAGTGAGGCGGAGACCCTAATTGATGATGAGGAGGCTGATCGCACTTGGCAGCCTCGTCGTCATCAGGCAATTTCTTCCGCATCATCAGGAGAAGAGGGTGCCAGCTTGGCAGCGAGCAAAACAGTCGGTGGGTTGCCCAGGAGGCAGCAGGGTCACAGCAGTGTCAGTGGAGCCAAACGGCCACGGAGTAGAGCACCAGCTCCACTGCAGCCTACCACCACGGCCAGTAGTGGTGCCGGTGTGCACGGAGGAAGTAGCAGTCAGCCAGTGAGGAGTAGCGGGGGCAAAGTTTCCTACTCGGCGGTGTGGCAATTTTTCGTCAAGCCGCCCAAGGAAGTAAACGTAGCCGTATGTCGACTATGTGGCCAGAAAGTCAAGCGTGGCCAGGGGGCCCATGTTGGGACTACAGCATTGCATCAGCATATGCAGCGTCGCCATTTGGTGGCCTGGGAAAACCGTGATAAAGATACGGCGGTTCTGCCTGCCCCAGCCCCCGCTCCATCACCCACTCCGTTACTTGCTCCGTCACCCGACGTCAATCGCCCTCTATCAGCCAGTCAAGGCTCCAACACCTTTGCTGAGGGGAGTTGTCGCTCGTTGGCATCTTCCGCTCGTTCAGATGCTCCTTCTCCTGCTACTCCTCTTCACGGATTCCGTCAGCAGTCTTTCTTGGAATCCGTTTCCAAGAGACAACAGTTTGCGAGCACACACCCGACGGTGCAAAAGCTGAACGTCCTCCTGTCCAAGTTGCTGGTGCTGCAGTCCCTCCCTTTCCAAGTGGTGGACTCAGCACCTTTCCGAGAAATGATGGCTTGTGCCGCGCCGCGGTGGAGAGTGCCAAGCCGGCATTTCTTCGCCAAAAAGGCAGTGCCAGCCCTGCATTCACATGTAGAAGAGATGGTGGGCCAGTCTTTGAGCATGTCGGTCTCTGCCAAAGTGCACGGCAGCGCCGACGTGTGGAGCTGTAACTACGGTCAGGGACAGTACATGTAATTTACGGCACACTGGGTGAACATGGTGCCGGCACAGCCGCACCAGCAACTTGGACAGGTCACGCCGCTTTTGCCTCCACGTTTGCACGTCCTTGGTCCAGCAAAGATGTCCGCCTCTACCACCTCTTCTTCTGCCGTGTCCTCAGCCGCCACCCCCGTGCCAAGTCCCATTACCCGACCGGCATATCACATGTGCAGGGCGCAGCGGTGTCACGCTGTGCTGCACCTGGTATGCCTTGGCGAACGTAGTCACACAGGGGAGGAACTTCTGAGTGTAATGAACAGAGAAATCGACAGATGGCTGTCTCCGCGCAAACTGAAAATCGGAACCATGTTGACCGACAACGGAAAGAACATGGTGTCTGCTCTGCATCAAGGAAGGTTGTGCCATGCGCCATGCATGGCTCACGTGTTCAATCTGGTTGTCAAGCGGTTCCTAAAATCCACCATCCCACTGCAAGACATCCTTAAAATGTCACGTAAACTTTGCATGCATTTCAGCCATTCCTACACCGCAAAGCACACCCTCCTTGAGCTGCAGCGGCAGAACGAAATTCCACAGCATCGCCTGATCTGCGACGTTGCAACAAGGTGGAATTCAACCCTACACATGTTAGACCGCCTTTACGAACAGCGAAAGGCCATCACCGATTTCCTGATGTTACAAGCGGACAAAGGTACTCCCCTGTGTAACTTCGATGTCAGCCATTGGCAGCTCATGCGTGACACCTGCCGCTTGCTCAGGCCCTTTGAGGAGGCCACGCTATTCGTGAGTCGGCAGGACTATGGGATGAACGACGTCATTCCTCTGTTGCACGTCCTGGAACAAATGCTGTTAACAATGGCTGGTCAGGGTGCGGTAGACGTGGCGCACAGATCTCAACGCCACATGACCCCTGTGGGGGCAGGACAGGAAGAAGAGGAGGAGGTAGAGGAGGACATTGGTGCTCAGGAATTATTGAGTGAAATGGGTGGTTTTTCCACTCAGCGGACAGGAGTGGAGGAGCAGGAGCATCTGGTAGAGGAGGAGGAGGAGACAGAGGACCCAGACGCACCGTGGCAGTATGCTGTGGAGATGGAGGCAGGGAGTCCCTCGCATTCCTTGGCACAAATGGCCCATAGCATGCTCGGTTGCTTACGTAGCGACAGCCGAATAATAACCATCAGACAGAGGGATGACTTTTGGCTGTCCACCTTGTTGGACCCTCGCTACCATTCAAAAATGGTGGCCTTTTTCACACCTGCTGAGAGGGAGGCCAAAATAATGTACTATAAAAACCACCTATGTAGTCAGTTGGTCTCTGCCTTTGTGCGCCAACGTCCATCCTCAGACACTGTGGGCCCTGTGCGCTCGCGTTCCGCTGCCATGGCAGCAGGGGAGGGGTGGGGTGGTAGGAGCAGTGGCAGCTCCACCAGCAGCGGCTGCCTCAGTCTGCAGTCGATGATGAGTAGCTTTCTTCACCAGCGCAGTGAGGAAACTACTAACCAGCCGCAGCAGCAGCAGCAGCATCAGGTGGACCTGGAGCAGGAGCTCAAACAACAGGCTTGGGCCTACTTGGACAGCACCCTGCCAACCGAGGTAGACAATCCCCTTGACTACTGGGCAACGAAACTTGACCTTTGGCCCCAACTAGCTGAATTTGCCCTTGAAAGGCTGTCATGCCCGGCCAGTAGCGTGGCATCGGAGCGCGTGTTTAGTGCGGCAGGAGGTATTGTAACTCCGCGGAGGACACGACTGTCCACCCAAAGTGTGGAGAGACTCACCTTTGTGAAAATGAATCAGGCGTGGATTAGTCTGGATTTCAAACCACCAGTTCCTGACACAACTGACTAAATCCGCCATGAATCATGCCCCTGCCATGTGCCACTTTCAGGTCTCCTCACACTGCTGCTGGGTTCCATTTTGTCATAGGGTGCTGGCAGATTACGGGCCTCCCATTGCTGCTGCCAGGCCTGTAAACTGCCATGGGCCCCTGTACCGCCTCCTCATGCTGCTGCCAGGTCCAGAGTGTCTCATGGGTCCCTGTACGGCCTCCCATTGCTGCTGTCTCCATCGCCACACTCTGCCATGTGCCACTTTCAGGTCTCCTCACACTGCTTCTGGGTTCCATTTTGTCATAGGTTGCTGGCAGATTACGGGCGTCTCCCATTGCTGCTGCCAGGCCTGTAATCTGCCATGGTCCCCTGTACCGCCTCCTCATGCTGCTGCCAGGTCCACAGTGTCTCATGGGTCCCTGTACCGCCTCCCATTGCTGCTGTCTCCATCGCCACACTCTGCCACGTGCCACTTTCAGGTCTCCTCACACTGCTGGTGCTGTCCATTTTGTCATAGGTTGCTGGCAGATTACGGGCGTCTCCCATTGCTGCTGCCAGGCCCCTAATCTGCCATGGGCCCCTGTACCGCCTCCTCATGCTGCTGCCAGGTCCACAGTGTCTCATGGGTCCCTGTACCCCCTCCCATTGCTGCTGTCTCCATTGCCACACTCTGCCATGTGCCACTTTCAGGTCTCCTCACACTGCTTCTGGGTTCCATTTTGTCATAGGTTGCTGGCAGATTATGGGCGTCTCCCATTGCTGCTGCCAGGCCTGTAATCTGCCATGGGCCCCTGTACCGCCTCCTCATGCTGCTGCCAGGTCCACAGTGTCTCATGGGTCCCTGTACCGCCTCCCATTGCTGCTGTCTCCATCGCCACACTCTGCCATGTGCCACTTTCAGGTCTCCTCACACTGCTGCTGGGTTCCATTTTGTCATAGAGTGCTGGCAGATTACGGGCGTCTCCCATTGCTGCTGCCAGGCCCCTAATCTGCCATGGGCCCCTGTACCGCCTCCTCATGCTGCTGCCAGGTCCACAGTGTGTCATGCCATGTGCCACTTTCAGGTCTCCTCACACTGCTGGTGTGTTCCATTTTGTCATAGAGTGCTGGCAGATTACGGGCCTCCCATTGCTGCTGCCAGGCCTCTAATCTGCCATGGGCCCCTGTACCACCTCCTCATTCTGCTGCCAGGTCCACAGTGTCTCATGGGTCCCTGTACCGCCTCCCATTGCTGCTGTCTCCATCGCCACACTCTGCCATGTGCCACTTTCAGGTCTCCTCACACTGCTTCTGGGTTCCATTTTGTCATAGGTTGCTGGCAGATTACGGGCGTCTCCCATTGCTGCTGCCAGGCCCCTAATCTGCCATGGGCCCCTGTACCGCCTCCTCATGCTGCTGCCAGGTCCACAGTGTCTCATGGGTCCCTGTACCGCCTCCCATTGCTGCTGTCTCCATCGCCACACTCTGCCATGTGCCACTTTCAGGTCTCCTCACACTGCTTCTGGGTTCCATTTTGTCATAGGTTGCTGGCAGATTACGGGCGTCTCCCATTGCTGCTGCCAGGCCTGTAATCTGCCATGGGCCCCTGTACCGCCTCCTCATGCTGCTGCCAGGTCCACAGTGTCTCATGGGTCCCTGTACCGCCTCCCATTGCTGCTGTCTCCATCGCCACACTCTGCCATGTGCCACTTTCAGGTCTCCTCACACTGCTGGTGCTGTCCATTTTGTCATAGGTTGCTGGCAGATTACGGGTGTCTCCCATTGCTGCTGCCAGGCCTGTAATCTGCCATGGGCCCCTGTACCGCCTCCTCATGCTGCTGCCAGGTCCACAGTGTCTCATGGGTCCCTGTACCGCCTCCCATTGCTGCTGTCTCCATCGCCACACTCTGCCATGTGCCACTTTCAGGTCTCCTCACACTGCTGCTGGGTTCCATTTTGTCATAGAGTGCTGGCAGATTACAGGCCTCCCATTGCTGCTGCCAGGCCCCTAATCTGCCATGGGCCCCTGTACCGCCTCCTCATGCTGCTGCCAGGTCCGCAGTGTCTCATGGGTCCCTGTCCTGCCTCCCATTGCTGCTGTCTCCATCGCCACACTCCGCCATGTGCCACTTTCAGGTCTCCTCACACTGCTGCTGGGTTCCATTTTGTCATAGAGTGCTGGCAGATTACAGGCCTCCCATTGCTGCTGCCAGGCCCCTAATCTGCCATGGGCTCCTGCACCGCCTCCTCATGCTGCTGCCAGGTCCACAGTGTCTCATGGGTCCCTGTACCGCCTCCCATTGCTGCTGTCTCCATCGCCATACTCTGCCATGTGCCACTTTCAGGTCTCCTCACACTGCTGCTGGGTTCCATTTTGTCATAGAGTGCTGGCAGATTACGGGCGTCTCCCATTGCTGCTGCCAGGCCCCTAATCTGCCATGGGCCCCTGTACCGCCTCCTCATGCTGCTGCCAGGTCCACAGTGTCTCATGGGTCCCTGTACCGCCTCCCATTGCTGCTGTCTCCATCGCCACACTCTGCCATGTGCCACTTTCAGGTCTCCTCACACTGCTGCTGGGTTCCATTTTGTCATAGAGTGCTGGCAGATTACAGGCCTCCCATTGCTGCTGCCAGGCCCCTAATCTGCCATGGGCCCCTGTACCACCTCCTCATGCTGCTGCCAGGTCCACAGTGTCTCATGGGTCCCTGTACCGCCTCCCATTGCTGCTGTCTCCATCGCCACACTCTGCCATGTGCCACTTTCAGGTCTCCTCACACTGCTGCTGGGTTCCATTTTGTCATAGAGTGCTGGCAGATTACGGGCCTCCCATTGCTGCTGCCAGGCCCCTAATCTGCCATGGGCCCCTGTACCGCCTCCTCATGCTGCTGCCAGGTCCACAGTGTCTCATGGGTCCCTGTACCGCCTCCCATTGCTGCTGTCTCCATCGCCACACTCTGCCATGTGCCACTTTCAGGTCTCCTCACACTGCTTCTGGGTTCCATTTTGTCATAGGTTGCTGGCAGATTACGGGCGTCTCCCATTGCTGCTGCCAGGCCCCTAATCTGCCATGGGCCCCTGTACCGCCTCCTCATGCTGCTGCCAGGTCCACAGTGTCTCATGGGTCCCTGTACCGCCTCCCATTGCTGCTGTCTCCATTGCCACACTCTGCCATGTGCCACTTTCAGGTCTCCTCACACTGCTTCTGGGTTCCATTTTGTCATAGGTTGCTGGCAGATTACAGGCGTCTCCCATTGCTGCTGCCAGGCCTGTAATCTGCCATGGGCCCCTGTACCGCCTCCTCATGCTGCTGCCAGGTCCACAGTGTCTCATGGGTCCCTTTACCGCCTCCCATTGCTGCTGTCTCCATCGCCACACTCTGCCATGTGCCACTTTCAGGTCTCCTCACACTGCTGCTGGGTTCCATTTTGTCATAGAGTGCTGGCAGATTACGGGCGTCTCCCATTGCTGCTGCCAGGCCCCTAATCTGCCATGGGCCCCTGTACCGCCTCCTCATGCTGCTGCCAGGTCCACAGTGTGTCATGCCATGTGCCACTTTCAGGTCTCCTCACACTGCTGGTGTGTTCCATTTTGTCATAGAGTGCTGGCAGATTACGGGCCTCCCATTGCTGCTGCCAGGCCCCTAATCTGCCATGGGCCCCTGTACCGCCTCCTCATGCTGCTGCCAGGTCCACAGTGTCTCATGGGTCCCTGTACCGCCTCCCATTGCTGCTGTCTCCATCGCCACACTCTGCCATGTGCCACTTTCAGGTCTCCTCACACTGCTGCTGGGTTCCATTTTGTCATAGGATGCTGGCAGATTACGGGCCTCCCATTGCTGCTGCCAGGCCCCTAATCTGCCATGGGCCCCTGTACCGCCTCCTCATGCTGCTGCCAGGTCCACAGTGTCTCATGGGTCCCTGTACCGCCTCCCATTGCTGCTGTCTCCATCACCACACTCTGCCATGTGCCACTTTCAGGTCTCCTCACACTGCTGCTGGGTTCTATTTTGTCATAGAGTGCTGGCAGATTACGGGCGTCTCCCATTGCTGCTGCCAGGCCCCTAATCTGCCATGGGCCCCCGTACCGACTCCTCATGCTGCTGCCAGGCCCGTAATCTGTCATGGGCCCCTGTACCGCCTCCTCATGCTGCTGCCAGGTCCAGAGTGTGTCATGGGTCCCTGTACGGCCTCCCATTGCTGCTGCCAGGCCCGTAATCTGCCATGGGCCCCCGTACCGACTCCTCATGCTGCTGCCAGGCCCGTAATCTGTCATGGGCCCCTGTACCGCCTCCTCATGCTGCTGCCAGGTCCACAGTGTGTCATGGGTCCCTGTACGGCCTCCCATTGCTGCTGTCTCCATTGCCACACTCTGCCATGTGCCACTTTCAGGTCTCCTCACACTGCTTCTGGGTTCCATTTTGTCATAGAGTGCTGGCAGATTACGGGCCTCCCATTGCTGCTGCCAGGCCTCTAATCTGCCATGGGCCCCTGTACCGCCTCCTCATGCTGCTGCCAGGTCCACAGTGTCTCATGGGTCCCTGTACCGCCTCCCATTGCTGCTGTCTCCATCGCCACACTCTGCCATGTGCCATTTTCAGGTCTCCTCACACTGCTGGTGGGTTCCATTTTGTCATAGGGTGCTGTATGGCCTCCCATTGCTGCTGCCTCCACCGCCACACTGTGGCTCCACACTCTGGTTTTGGCCCCGTGACTGCCCAAATGAGTGAAGTGTGCGGTGATTCTAAGATCGACGGCACTCATCTGCATGTCATACTGACTGACAGTATTATTTCTCTTCCCCAGCAGACTCCAAGGGCATTTAAATTAAAGGTACAGTGTTCTGCACTAATATAAAGGCTCTCTGAAGCCTAGAAACACCCTTTTATAAGTTAAATTCGCAGCGAATATATTCGACTCGAATCGAAATTTTTTCACGAATTCGCCGAATCAGTCGAATTGAATTTTTGAATAATTCACTCATCTCTAGTTACCAACCATCATCAGGAATTTTTACGTCTGGATGTTATCACCTCTCCTCTATTTCCTGTTATACTGGGTCTCCCTTGGCTATGGGCGCACGACCCTCAAATTTAACTGGAAGTCAGGCTCGATCCAATTTCTCTCTCCTTACTGCCGGAAACAGTTTACCCAAGATATCCTCAATTCCACCTACCCTACTATGCATGGACGCTGATGTGGAACTTTTTCAAATAATTCCCGCTGTCTACCATGACTATCTTGATGTATTCAGTAAATGGGGCGCATATATACTTCCTTCTCATCGATCCTATGACTGTCCGATCGATTTGCTTCCCGGGTCTGAAATCTCTTTTGGACGGATCTTTCCCCTATCTGAACGGGAACTAGGAGTCTTAAAGGAATACATTGAGGAGAATCTCCAGAAGGGGTTCATTCGACCCTCCACTTCACCAGCTGCAGCTGAAATATTCTTTGTGGAAAAGAAAGACAAGTCTTTGCGGCCCTGCGTGGATTACCGGGAATTAAATAAAATCACTGTTAAGAATCGGTACCCCCTTCACTTGGTCCCTGAACTGTTCCAGAGACTCAAAACTGCCACCATCTTCACTAAGTTGGACTTGAGAGGGGCATATAACCTGGTCTGCACACGGGAAGGGGACGAGTGGAAAACAGCCTTCCGCACCTGTTTCGGCCACTTTGAATACCTGGTCATGCCGTTCGGGCTGTGCAATGCTCCGGCTACATTCCAACACCTCATAAATGATATTTTCAGAGATTACCTGGATGTTTTTGTTGTCATATACCTGGATGACATTCTGATTTTTGTCGCATCTCTGGAAGTACACCGAGACCATGTCAAATGCGTACTGGGACGACTCCGTCAGCATGGATTATACGCCAAGGCGGAAAAATGTAACTTTGAGCAACAGAGCATCCCATTCCTAGGTCTGATCATCTCTACTTCTGGAATTGCTATGGATCCTCAAAAAATTACAGCAATTTTGGAATGGCCAGTCCCCTCAGACAAAAAAGGAATTCAACGGTTCATTGGCTTTGCGAATTTCTACTGGAAATTCATTAAGAACTTCTCGGGCCTCATTTCTCCTATCACTCAGCTCACCAAGTTAGGAGTCCGTTTCCATTGGACCCCTGAGGCATAGGCGGCCTTTGAGACTCTAAAGAAGCTATTCACAGCGGCCCCCGTCTTAATCCATCCGGACTCCTCTCTTCCTTACATTTTGGAAGTAGATGCATCTGAAAACGCAGTAGGGGCAGTCCTTTCACAGCGGAAAGGCCTTAAAGAACTAATACATCCAGTAACCTTCTTCTCTAGGAAGCTCACCCCAGCTGAAAGGAACTACGATGTTGGGGACCGGGAACTCTTGGCAATAAAGACAGCATTAGAGGAATGGAGATACTTGCTGGAAGGGGCCATGCATCCAATTCTGATATACAGTGACCACAAGAATCTAGAATATTTAAGGACTGCTAAACGTCTCAAACCAGGCCAGGCTAGATGGGCTCTGTTCTTCTCCAGATTCGTCTTCCATATAACCTACAGACCAGGATCCAAAAACACTAAGCCAGATGCGCTTTCACGCATGTCCGAGGAGCCAAAGAAATCTCCAAAACTGAACACTATTCTGCCAGCAGGAAATTTCTTACTGTTACAATCTGAACTTTTGTCTCAATTGCAACAAGCATCAGTGGGAGCAGCCAGCCCACCTGGTATCACGGCACAGAGCAGGGAAGGACTTCTGTGGAAAGGGGAGCAAATTCTGGTACCCGAAGGTGCACGAATTCTTGTTTTGGGTTACTGCCATGATCAACCATTAGCAGGCCATTTCGAGGTCTCTAAAACACTAGAATTGGCCCAACGCGCGCTCTGGTGGCCTAACATGGCGAAGGATTGCAAATTATATGTAAGGACTTGCACCATCTGCAATCGAAACAAAACCTCTTAAAACAAGGCCTGGGGTTTACTAAAACCCCTGCCAGTACCTGATAGGCCTTGGAAAATGATAAATATGGACTTTATAGTAGAACTTCCACCCTCCCAAAGACATACCACCATTTTTGTAGCAGTGGATTGGTTATCAAAGATGGCCCACTTTTTGCCACTAAGGAATACACCCTCTGCTGTAGAAACTGCTCAAATTTTCATTAAGGAAATCGTAAGGCTCCACGGAGTTCCTATGAGCATTGTCTCCGACAGGGGAGTACAGTTTACTTCAAGATTCTGGAAGGCACTATGTGAAAATCTTGGAAATTGAGTTATCCTTCTCCTCTGCCTACCACCCACAAACAAACGGACAGACTGAACGAACCAATCAGACTCTGGAACAATACATCAGATGTTACACTTCCTTTCTCCAGGATGATTGGGCGGCACTCTTGCCTCTGGCAGAGTTTGCGTATAGCAACGTTAGTCATTCTGCCACTAAACAATCTCCATTTTTTGCTAACTATGGGTTCCACCCTACCTTTTTACCTGATCTAGTCCCAGAAACTTCTGTACCTGCTGCTCAGAACACGATACATTTTTTTGTCTCTAACTGTAACGGAGGAAAGGCAGGACAGAACACACAGAGTGGATGGCAGACGCACAAAGCTTTATTGAGACAAACAGACGGCAGTCCTTCAATACGTTGGGTGGCAGAGAGGGTGGATTTGCCACTGAAGGGTAACGATGGGGCCCCACCCACTTATAGTCCACTAGGAGAGCCAAGGGGGTGTCCCTGTAACAGGGGTAGTCCGACACAGGAGAGGGGTGCAAGGAGTCACCACTGCAACAGTTCAGGTAACACAGTGGGGAAGCAGGGACTCACGGATCCAACAGAGTGTCTGGTCTCCCAGGGGTAGAAACAGAACGCAGGTACCTGTGGAATCTGGATCAGGCAGGTGGCCTCTGGCTCTGGCAGACGGGCTGTGGTAGTCTCTCCCCCTTCTGTGGGGTCTCTCGCAATTGCAGGCAAGCTTTCTCTGGTTGTCTCTTCCCTCCTGTGGGGTCTCTGTGAGGTAGGCTTGCAGAGTCTATTCACAAGGGTCTCGCCGAAGCTTGAGATCCCTTGCAGACTACACACCAGAAAGAATAGGAGCTCCCAGCATCCACCTCTTAAACTGCTGCAGGACGCTCCCCGGTCGCCTTGGCAACCGGGAGGGGGAAGGGAACACTAGACCCCAGGGAGAATCAGGCTGGTGACAGGGACATCCTGGGGGCAGGGATGCTGTCTGCATAGATGAAAAGCAGGTTGGGAGGTGTGCAGAGAGCTCCCAGCCAGCTGGCCAGGAGGGAGGGGGCCCAGAGTAATTTGATATGGCCATTTGGCCTAGTGACACAGGGGACAATTGGAACAATACAGAGCAGGACACTGAGGGCATGTGATACAAGGCATTATTAAGGGGATTAATAATTGGCAGGCTCCCATAACGTGACACTAACAATAAATTGTTACAGGAGACGGTTGTAAAATCACAGGAGGACAACAAGAGGGTCTTCGACAGAAGAAGAAGGGGGGAACTGATTCTGCACCCAGGAGACCAGGCCTGGTTGGCTACAACTAATCTGAAGATGGCATACCCTTCGAAGAAGTTGGCACCAAGATTTGTGGGTTCATTTCCGGTAAGATGCAGGATTAACAATGTCTCATACGAACTTCCAGAATCCATTAGAGTATACCCAGTTTTCCACGTGTCACTATTGAAGCCTGCAGTACCCAATCCATTTCCTAATTGTAGGTCAAGGCCCCCTTAGCCCATAACTGTGGATGGGGAAGAAGTATTTGAGGTCGAGGCTGTTGTGGACTGTAGAAAAAGGAGGGGTCAGATACAATATCTTGTTAAGTGGAAGGGTTATGGTCCAGAGGAGAATTCATGGGAACCAGCCCAGAATGTTCATCCTGCAGACCTAGTTCGGGAATTTATTCACAGTCACCCACAAAAGAGGAGCCAATTGGGCATCCGGAGGCTGCCCATGGGGGGGGGGCAATGTCAGGGAATGAGAAGATCGCCGCGGTGCATGAATCTGCGCATGCGCAGGATCCCGACAAGGCATACAGGCAGGCAGGCACTAGGACCCAGGCGCGCCTATCGGCGCCGGGCGGGCTATTTAAACGGGCCACTGCAGGATCCAAATTGCCGTATGGTCTTATTCCTCTGCCTGTGATTCCTGATTCTGAGTTGTTTCCTGTTGCCAAACCCAGCCTGCTCCTGACTATCGTGACCTTCGCCTGCCCTGACCCCTGGCTTGTCTCTGGATATTCTTCTGCCTGCTCCTGATCATTCTGACCTCCTGTTGCTGAACCTGACCTGTGACCCGACTATCCCTCTGCCTGCTGCTCTGGTCTGCTCTGCCTTCTCGGATATCGAACCCGGCTCGCCTGACTCCGCTACCTGTCGCACGGATCCATCTGCATCCTGCTCTGGTCTGATCTGCCTCTTCACGTCAGGCTCACTACTAAAGCACGTGACACTAGCGGTCTCCTCTACCGCAGCTGGGCATACCTGGGGGCCGCGACCTGGTCTCAGCCTGCTCCAAGTCCATCCCCACCATCAGGGGCTCTGGTGAACAAGCAGACTGGGGCTTAGACCCTGCACCCTGGGGAATCCCCAAACTGTGGACCTATAGAGCTACTGCTAGAGTCGTGACACTCAACCCCAAACTCACTCATCCACGTCTTTATGGACTTTGCTTTGTGCACTGGTGCGCAGTCATGTTGGAACAGGAAGGGGCCATCCCCAAAGTTGGGAGCATGAAATTGTCCAAAATGTCTTGGTATGCTGTCACCTTAAGAGTTCCCTTCACTGGAACTAAGGGGCCAAGCCCAAGCCCTGAAAAACAAAACCCGACCATAATCACCCCTCTACCAAACTTTACACTTGGCACAATGCAGTCAGGCAAGTACCATTCTCATGGCAACCACCAAAACCTCAAGTACCATTCTCATGGCAACCACCAAAAAGATAGACACATCTATCAGATTGCCAGACAGAGAAGCGTGATTCATCACTCCAGAGAACACCTCTCCACTGCTCTAGAGTCCAGTGGCAGCATGCTTTACACCACTGCATCCGACCCTTTGCATTGCAGTTGGTGATGTAAGGCTTGGATGCAGCTGCTCGGCCATGGAAACCCATTCCATGAAGCTCTCTACGCAGTGTTGTACTAATCTGAAGGCCATACGAAGTTTGGAGGTCTTTAGCTATTGACTCTGCAGACAGTTGGCAACTTCTGCGCATTGTGCTCTTCAGCATGCACTGACCCCGCTCTGTAATTTTACATGGTCCACCACTTCATGACTGAGTTGCTGTTGTTCCCAGTTTCTTCTACTTTGTTATAATGCCACTAACAGTTGACTTTGGAAAATTTAGTAGCAAGGAACTTTCACGGATGGGCTTATTGCACAGGTGGCAACCTATCATGGTACCACACTTGAATTAATTGAGCTCCTGAGAGCGACCCATTCTTTCACAAATGTTTGTAGAAGCAGTCTGCATGCCTAGGTGCTTGTTTGTGACCATGGAGATGATTGGAACACCTGAGTCCAATGATTTTAAGGGGTGTCCCAATACATGTGGCAACATAGTGTATGTGCAATAGAAAAGGCAAAAGGGAGTTGGAGAAAGGCAGATGTAGAGAAAATAGAAAGAATATTTAAAATGTAGGCTTTAAAACCACAGCACATGGCATTCTTTCACATATAGAAACTCATTACAAATTTTAAAAAGTGGACCCGTACTCAAGCAATGAAGATCTGACATCATATATCATATAACATCTAGAAATGTTCTTTGTTCCTAAATAGTACTTTTTGATTTAAATTCATTCTGAAAAGTGACAGTACACCTCCTGGGCCTACACACTCATGTACCTTAAGCCTTATAGCTGTATTTCTGCAGTGTGAGGTCATCTAGGGCACTGCTACTGTAGGTGAGTGCCCATTTATTGACCATGCTCAGATGCAGGAACAGAACCCTTTAAATCCATTTCTCACAACTCCCTGGATTCCTGGACACACTCAGGGAAGATATGTTCAGAGGGCTAACACCTTACGAGGCAAAGGTAGCTGGGCAAGTGATCTGCCTAATAGCATGCAGATTCTCTACTGTGATCCAGCTACTGTGGGAAGCACTGTCCCAGCTGATACCACATTACTGCAGTTCCTTTGGGGTGGCCTATTGTCCTCAGGACTTCGATCCCTCCAGTTGTTTGCCTGTGTTATCAAAGCTAGCCTGGACATTAATGTGAAGAGAAGAGACCGTGTTTGTTCAGTTTTCATTATCTGTTCTGTACTATTCTGCTGTGTATACATAATCTTTGCCATCCTGAACCTGTTTGGAATTATTGCTTCTTACTTTGCACCTGCTTAATAACCTGACAATTCAGCCAAATACCGGTTCTATTAAATTGTCTCTGACTGTCTGACTACTATTCCTACAAGATTTGACGTGAAGTTCAGTAATGTCTCTACTGAGGGCAGGCACAGTGGCTAAATGGTTAGGACTTCTGCCTGGCAGTACTAGGGCAGTTGGTTCAAATCCCAACCACGGCACCACCTGCCTGGAGTTTGCATGTTCTCCCTGTGCCTGTGTGAGTTTCCTTCGGGTACTCCGGTTTCCTCCCACACAAAGACATGGTGGTAGGTTAATTGGATCCTGTCTAAATTGGCCCTAGTATATGTATGGATGTAAGTTAGGGACCTTAGATTGTATGCCCCTTGAGAGTTAGGGACTGATGTGAATGTACAATATATATATATGTAAAGCGCTGCGTAAATTGACGGCGCTATATAAGTAACTGAAATTAAAAAATAAATAAATACTGTACTACTAACAATCTCTTGAGGGCTTTATGGAAATAAAGATGTACAGTACATAAGGACAGGCAGTACAAGGATCTCCTTGCTTCTTTTTTACCCATTTGTGAATCTGTACTTTCTCCCCCTCTCTTGCTTCTCTGGTCATCAGATCACCAGTCATCAATTGCATTAGCTGAGCAATATGCTCCCTGTCAGCACTGTCTACATCAGGGGCTTGTGAATCCTCCTCTGCATCAGCTCCACAGTCCCACATATTCTCTACCACTGATCCCCAGTCCCCAATCCCCTCCAATATGGACCGTAAACATTCTCAAACCTCGGTGACCCCGGGTCAAATACCCCTTGGCTTTCCACACCTGAGTAACTTGTGGAGTCTGACCTCTGGATCTTGCGATTCTCATTACAGCCATGTGGTCTTTTGCCTTGTAGCTTCACTGGTAGTGGGCTGTTTTTTGTCCCCTGCTGGCTGTATGCCTCAGATCATGGAAATGTGAGTTTCACTGGTATGACAGACTTTGGTCTGAGTAAACTTCACTGGTCCCGTCCTCAGTGCTAACTCCATCACACCGCTGCCATTCCTAAGGGCATTAGGAGTAGGATTTGGCATCTCCATGCTGTGACCCATTTCCCAGTTTACAATCAGAATATTAGGTTGCCGATTGCTGCTCAATAGTCTCAGTAACATCTTCCTGCAATGGCTACACTAACCCCAGATATGTAGCTTGACTGTAACATGCTGGCATCTGCCATATACCAGCACAAAGTACTCCTTGGCCTCCTTGCTGCATAACACCAGACATCCCTGGGGCACCAACCGTACTTCTGTATCGGTTAGCATCCTGCTCTCCAGCTCCACTTACCACTGTCTGCAGCAAATCTGTTGCTCATGACCTGCTCGCTCTTCCTTGCGTGCACCATCTTGCTACTTCTCTGCTACACCTGGAAGTGGCACATCAGCTTCCAGATTGGCTGAACCAGCTGGTTGCTCCACTGGTTGGGGATACTCTTCCAGTGCTCACTTTCCCACACCCCACATTAACTCCTTCTCCACCATTATTCACATACTCTGACATTAACAGTCCTTACTGTGAAGCAGGTAGTATCTGCAGTAACACTCACACTGGTGGCAACTTTGCTAGTCCCCAAACAGGCTTCGCCGGCACTCTCACTCCAGCAGCCCCGAGTTAACTCCATCACCGCCACTAACTGAATATACTTTTGCCCAGGCACCAGTGTCTACTGTGGAGCAGACATTTTCCCTTGTAGCACACACACTGGAGGTGACTCTGCCTGTCCCTAGGCAGACCTCACTGATGCTCTCGCTCTTGTGCCCTGAGTTAACTCTTTCACTGCCACCTCTCCTACACTGGCAGCTGTTCCCACGATAGAGCAGAGATTCCCAACTGTGACACAACATTTCTCAATCCTGATTGTCTCCCCGCAATCCTCACAACACAACAACACTGACAGTCTGTTCTACACTGCCTATAGCAACTGCTGCGGTTTTACAGGGAAAATCCTGGACTGAGCCCCCAAATGTAGCGGTATAGCATAAGAGCAGCAGTTACATTGGTCCCTTAGGTGTTTTCCCCTTTCTGCCCCGCAGCCAGGCACACGAATACAGTCACATTTTGGCACAGTAAACAGCACAGGGGTGTTCTTTTTTGGGGTATTTCTTTTTGGGGGTAATTTGGATAGGGATTAGGGAACAGTGGGATGCTCCAAGAAGAACTATATACAACTAGGACACTAACTGTCTTCTGCAGCACTTTAGACACAGTTCTTGCAGGGGCCAATAAGGGACTAGGTTTATTTGAAGCAGATGAAAGGCACATTCTTATTTCCGTAATTTCAGCAAAGTCCCTTTAGCGCAAAATAAGATGGACTAGGCTCTTCTGGATACCAACCAGTATCCCCTTTTTCCTCCATTCTCAGCTGATTCTCAAGCACCAGAGGGGTGGGTGGCAGCAACCCACAGGCTCATTCTCTAGGATTTCTCACACATCCTACTCACAAGCCCTCAGATGAATGAATGTCTCCTTCCAATGTCTGCTAGTAGTCCCAGACCAAATCCACCATGAGACCTTCCCTTAGTCAGCTTTTAGGCCTCTCATCTAGCCCAGCTGAGGTCTCACAAAAAGCAAGCCCATAAATTAATTATGTAGGCAAAACAGAGAAGAACGAGACGATGTTGGGTGGGAAAGCATGGCTCGTTATCCCTCAGGGTAAACTAGTGCCATGTCCTTGACCTAAAAGGGCAAACAAAAGAAAAAGTACACATTGGATGGCAGTCCATAGACTTTAAGGACAAAGATTATATTTTTCAAGAAAAATTTTTGATGTGGTGCCCATAAAGTCTATGGACTATGGTCTAATGTGTTCTTTTTCTTTTATTTGCCCTAACAGCAAGCACATGGCATGGTCGCCTGAGAAGGGCCCACAAGATTGCCTAAGGCAGTATAAATGTTCGTGCTGCCCATTTACAATACTCTACACCTATGTTCCAGAATTTCCTAGGTAACCCTGGAGATACAGAGTGAGGGTAATTAAATCAGCATCCTGAGTTTCATAGAGCAGAAACTAAGCAATCACATGTAGCTGCACTGGCTACAGTGACCTAGAGCTAAATTTGCCTAAAGCCGGCCATACACGGGTTGAATTTCCGTTCCAATTTTGTACCATTAATGGGCCACAGAAACGGCCGATTTTCTCACGACCATCGAATTTGAGTGACTGAGCATGTTAGAAATTTATTGCAAAATGAACTAATTTCTAATCAATGATAGGACAATTGAAAGATAAATATAATTGAAACAGAATTGAGCATGAGCTATGACCTGGAAAGAAAAGAACATTCTTGGCTACGAAAATTATTTTCTGTAGCAACATGAGGTGAAATTGAAGGCTTGGTTGGTTGAATTTCAAAATCAATGGTGGCACCATCAGGTTACAAAATGCACATAATTTCAAAATTTTTGAAAGAAAATTTGTTTAGAATTCAACCAATGTATGGCCTTTATTACCCAGAATTGATTACAGTGAGACTAAGCTACATTACACCTAGCACAAAAACACTGCCTCACTGGCTACAATAAGCAAACTAAATCTATCTACTCCTGTCTCGGAGGGTACTAATCATTGTTATACACACTGCCTGTTACAAGGCTAAGGGACATTTCTGTACGTGAGATTTCCCCAGGCATAATGTTCACGTGCAAACACTATTTATTACTTTTATGTACAGACTTAAAAGAATGACCTACTTTACAAGAATGCACTTGATGTTCTCTCTGCAGGCAATGTCAAAGTGGAGGACTACCTGTTACCCTGATGTTAAACTAGGAGTAACCTAGGAGTTGGTTTCAAAATTAAGTACATAGATTATAGCAACACTGGTGATCTCCATTTGTAAAAACTATAGACTTCTCCAGAAGATGCGTGAGAGTAATATTCAGAATGAATGGCAGCCCCGCACTTCTTGCAAAAAAGTAGTGCGATTCAGCTGCGGGTGGTTACGGGTGCGGGAATCAATGTGATTCCCACACCTACAACAGGAACAATGCAGGCTAGTGTGAATTTACAGATTACCATGTGCCAAAGTATCACTATATAAATAAAAAGCACCCTGTCCTCAAATATGAATGCCAGAATCCTATCTTATTTGAGGGAATAAGACTTTCTTGGTGCTGAGGATACACAGAAACTTTTTATGTCAAAAGCTTCCCATGTGTCTTTGCTGTACTTATCTTATGGTATCAGTTGACATAACAAGTAAAATGTTTGTAACAAACCAATTATGAACATCCAATGCTTGGGTATGACTTTACAGTTCATAAGAAAATCTACTGTAAAAATGACTGACATTATGTGGTTTTAATATAAGTATATTTTTGTAATAACAATAAAAAGCTTTTGCTTTTTATATAAAATGTCTCTGTGTATGGTTTGTTCATTAGCACCGAGAAAGTCCTATTCCTCTAAATAGTACTGTTTTCTGGAATTCTAGTGTGAACCTAGCCTGAAAAGAGCTTTCAAAAAGACCTGTAAAAAATGGTTGTAAACCAAGAAATATGAACAAAACATTACCTTCTATAGTATGTACTTGTCTCAATTAAGAGCACTAAGTGTCATTTCTGTCTACTGCCCCATTCCTCTGCTATCAGCATGAATCACTTCTGACGAGTTTTCCTGACACCACGAGAAAAATGGTGACAGGAGAGGGATCTCCAGCAGATTGCCAGCCTCCGCTCTGTTCCTTTGAGTTGTGTAAAGGGTGGTGTGTCCCTTTTCTCCAATCAGCTCTCAGAATTCTCCTCGCTGAGCTCTGCAGAGTGTAACTGCAGCTCTCTCCCTCTTGTTTTGAAATTTTATAAATGCTGGACTTTGAACAGAAGTAAAGAAGAGAAGACTGGAGGATTTGTTTAAATCTCTGTGTATCATGTGAGGACAGTCACTTCACTGGGTATATGTAAGGGTTTACAACCTCTTTAACCACTTGAAGTCTTCCCTATAGCAATTTTACAGCTTCAGGGTGGACTCCCTGTGCAAAAATCACATATATTTATGTGTTCCACACTCCCGCCGAGTTCCCGAGGCATAGACGCGCGCGCACTGGCCTGCCGGCCTTCCAGGGGGCCCGGAGGTGCTGTGATTCAGTACAGCACCGATCACTTACCAGATCCAGGCCATATGAACACACCAATCTTGGTGTGATCAGATGATTTAAGGGCAGAGGAGATATCTAGAGTCTAATAGACCCCAGATTTCTCAGTAAAGAATACCTGTCACTGACTATTGCTATCACAGGGCATAGTTACATTCCATGAAAACACAAAGAGTGATAACAAAATGAAAAGGACAGTGTAAAAATAAAAATTAAAAAATTATAAAAAAAAAAGCACCCTTGTCCCTCTGCACTGGCGTGCAACGCAAGCATTGACCCCATGTTGGTATGTAAACAGCGGTTGCACCATGTATGTGAGGTATCGCTGCAAACATCAGATCGAGAGCAGTAATTCTAGCACTAGATATCCTGTGGAAATCTAAAGTGGTAGCCTGCAAAGGCTTTTAAAATGTTGCCTCTGGATATTAAAAATATATGTAGTTTGTCGCCATTGCACAGGGCGTGCGCAGTTTTAAAGCATGTTATGTTTGGTATCTATTTACTTGGCATAACATCATCTTTTATCATTTACCAAACAATTGGGCAACAATTGCCAACCAATGACCCCTTTTTAGAAAGTAGACACCCCAAACGTGAGAGGCATGTTGAGTCAATGGAAGAATTTCTTTATTTTCCACAAATTTTTGGAAAATGATAAAAACACAAAATACATTCTGATTCTTCTCCCAATTATGGGGATACCACATGTGGGAGACTTTATTGCAGTCTAGCTGTGTACAGGACCCCAAAATCCAATAAGCACCTTCAGGGTTTGAAAGGGCTCTATTTCCTCATTACACTTCCTGAATACCTATCACAGTTTCGGAGGCCCTAAAATGCCAGAATAGTACAACCCCAACATGACCCCTTTTTGGAAACTAGACATTCCAAGGTATTTGCTAAGAGGCACGGTGAATATTTTGCAGATCTTATTTGTTGCCATTAGTTTTTGGGAATGAATAAAAATGAAGTATTTCTTTTCTTTTTTTATTTTTCAAAACCTTGTGCCAAAAAATTAGATCTGCAAAATTCTCACCAGGCCTCTTATTACATTCCTTGGGGTGTCTACTTTCCAAAAAGGGGTCAGGGGGCAGGGGGTGCAGTTGTATTATCCTGGCATTTCAGGGCCTCCGAAACTGTGATAGGTAGTGAGAAAGTAAAATAAGGAAATTACTCACCTTTAGGCTTTCAAAGGTGTCATTGGATCTCACGCTCCTGTATGCGGCTAGGCTCCCAAACGTGGTATCCTCAAACTCGGGAGAAATAGCAGAATATATTTTGAAGTGCAATTCCAAATATGCCCATGGCATGTGTATTATTGGCAACTTTGTGTAAAAAAAAAATGTTTTATCATTTTCCAAAAACTTGTAGAAAAAAAATAAATCTTCCATGGACTCAATATGCCTCTCAGAAAATAACTTAGGGTGTCTACCTTCTGAAACGGAGTCAATTGGAGGGTGTTTGTACTGCCCTGGCATTTTATCACCTCAAGAAATGTGATAGTCAGTCAGAAAGTAAAAGCTGTGTAAATTCCAGTACCATAGTTTGTAGGCACTATAACTTTCACATAAACCAAAGACATATAGCAGAACACATTTTGGTTTAAATGTATGATGAAATTTGAGTTTATTGGATATTTTTTATAACAGAAAGTAGAAAATGTCATATTTTTTAAAAATTTTTGGAATTTTTTCATTTATATCACAAAAAATAACAAACCCATTGGCGATCACATACCACCAAAAGAAAGTTCTATTTGTGTGAAAAAAGGACACTTGTTTGGGTACATTGTTGCATGCCTGCACAATTACCAGATGAAATAGCACAGCACCGAATAGAAAAAACTGGCCTGGTCAGGAAGGGTTTAAATCTTCAAGTGGTTAATATTTACATATCATTCCCACAACCTATGACCCCAGATCTTGCTTTCTTGCATACCGACTGGAATTTCTAGTATCTGACACTTCCAAGTTTGTAAGATGCCTTCATTGACCTGTTGCCCAATGTGGTCCTAGCTGCAACATCACCAGTGTGTTTCTGCTACTCTGGTTGTCTGAGACAACATCTTAGAAGATGGCAGGCTTGTAGGGGTAGGCAGGGTATAAGCAGGTAGTGGTGAACCTTCCTCCATGTTTCTCAATTAACTTGTTGGGCTCCAAGTCTGGGTCACATAAGAGGACTACCCCCGGGATGGGTTATTTTGTGCTATGCTAGGCACCTGAGATAGGGTCACTCTCCTACACATGGGGTGCCTTAGCTTTAGTGGTATTCATCAATGCCCTGGGACAAGACTGAGGCTGCCATGGGGAAAAACTCGACCGTAAGGTGGGTCTCTGACATTAGAGATGACTGTACACCCTGTACACTTGCACAAGTGTTCTCCAGATACTCTCGGGTCCCCATGTAAATGTATACCTTCCACTGTAACTTGCAATTAGGCAAACCATGTCGAACACTGACCACAGCCACTTGTCCAGCCTTTCCCACCACAGTCCCGACAGCAACATACAGGGCTCCAACGTGCATTTGACTTTAACTCTGGAACTTTTGTAGCTCTGTACAGGATGGGGATAATCTCTGCCCCTTTATATAATTTGGTGTATGTATCATTTGTATTATAGAAGTCCTGGTCCTTCTTATATATTGGTTCCCATATCAATTTTGGTACTTAGCCTTTGCCGGGTTACATCCATCTCTGTTGCCTTGATGTGAGTTAGCATACAACTGTTTGTGGATATACTAATGCTTAGCAGCACTTTTTTTATCTTTGCCATACAACAATGTTACATATGTAGCACGACCCCGTTAAGGGTTGCTTAGTAATTTTTGGGTTCCCTGTCAATCTGAACCTTTTGTTGAAAGCCCAATCTCTGCTGAAACTACTGTGATCTCCTGACCAAAATAAATCACAACTGTAAAATGGACACACACACACAAGTTAGTACAGACCAATATGTTTATACTGAAATTAAAGGTAACTTGGTCAAAAAGAGCAAAAAGACACTGATATATGCAGCAAATATAATTACTCTTGGTAATTGTGAGTAAAAGTAAAGATATTCACAGTAAAGCAACAATAACTGTTGGCTGGACTGCTTTCAGAAATAACCCACTGCTTTCAATCTGAGGGCACTACAGAATTCCCAGTGAGCAGAAACAACTATCAAGAAACATGTAAGCTCACTGTGGGTCCTTAGAACTAGATGACAAGGATTAGATGTGAAGGAAAGATAATTCTCATTTAAATATGAGCACAGCCCCTTTAAGAACACTACAGTGACTTCTGCGTGCTTGTTGGGGCCCAGTTGGTATGAAGTTAAGTTAAGGTGTGGAATATAGTTCCGTAGGATGGTAATACAAAGATAGTGAGGGTACAAAGGAGATTTAACACTTTTCCTCTTGAAGGCAGCGAAGGTCACCTTTAAAGCAAGGTCACCTTTAAAACAAAAACATAGGGCAGGCTTGAAGTAATGAATAGCAATAACTGTCATAAGTGTCTATGGGCAAAGACAGCTTGTGACGATCGCGGCGTCAGACCCCAGCCCTTCTCACCAAACTCGTGACAGAAGGACTAGCCAATCTAAAATCGCGCTGTCACGTGAGTAACAATGCCATGCCCAGCTGCACCCTGCACAAAGATCTTCCAGCTAATGGACCACAATCTGTGTACTTGCAGCCTGGGAGCAATTGTTACTGGGTCAGGTTAATTATGCAATTAACCCTTCACACTGCCACCACCTCCTTTTTGTACAGAGAAAGAGGAAACTCGGCAATATCAGCAATAATACTATGATGTTGAATAATCGTCAGTATACCACTGTCACCACGGGCAGGGTATACAGAGGTTTAAACACACACAGTAGCGCTATTCAAAGACAGGGGTTCTTAGTTTGCATTAAAGAGATTTAGAAACAGTTCAACACTTTCAGAAAGTAAGATTTATTACTAAAAGGTCAAAAGGGTGCAATACAAATATTTACAGAAAAAGATGTAGCCAATATATAAATATACAGAGAGCAATAACACAGCAAAGAGATAACAGAAAGAAGTTTAGAGAGATAAAGTACTTGCCGTCAGCCTTGGTTTAGCAGCTTTCAAGTGTCAGAGCAAAAGGGTCTTATCTCCCAAAGGTAGTTCCGATGTTAAAAGGGAGCTTCTTCAACTGCAACTCAACTCAGCTTTTTCTTAGCTTAGCTCCAAGCATAACAGCTTTTTCTAGGAACTCAGCAGGGTGTCTCCTTGAAGCAGAGAACCAATTGCCTCATTTGGGGAAGGTGTTGGGCAGAGACCCAAGCTAGAACCAAAATCGATCTCAAGTTGATACCAGGGCAATAACTTTCCCTGGATACATGTAACATTCTATCCACGAGTAGATTAATCTGCAGAATCACCTGCCGAACGTCTAGATATGAAATATGACATACAGTACCTGCTGGGACGGTTAAGGAGATATCATTTTCTGCTCTCCTGTAGCTAAGGGGTGTAATATATCTGACGACTTGTATTAAAGTGACCTGTCTGAATATATGCATGGTTTTTATGTAAGTGTTTCATATTCCAAGATGTGAAATCATAGGGGAAAATGGATTTTGAATGTGATGTCTGTTTTACAGTTTCTCTGGAATGTCTTTGAAGCTCAGTGAACGGCTTGGTTTATGGCTTTACGATCCTTTTCCAGCAAGAATCTTGCAGACATACGGGGGCCAGGCTAATTGGGGTTTATAACCATGAGCTCTCCCGCTGGGCCTGGATGCCTTTTTGAACTCAGCATCCAGGGACCACGTGTCACTCAACAGAGAGGGGGTATTTGTATAGGAGAGAGAGAGAGAGATATACAAGATGGAGCATCCTTAGCAAGATGGAGGACCGCGTCCATCTTTGTATGCACAATTGCTACACAGCTGTTCACAACTATGTGTAGGTAGATAGCTGAGGTGGCAAACTGTCAGTATTCACTTGGTTAGTGGTTCCATAGCTCTCTCTCACCTGATCAGAGTAGCCCAGAAGGATTGTAACAGTATGTCCTTCCATACAGACGGGGTCAGACTCTCCGGCTCAAACTTGGTGTCCTGTCCACACGCTACCCTTCCTGGGAAATTTAGTCCCTGACTGCCCTGCTCACCAGCTGAGTCCTACTATTCAGCATACACGCTCCAGAGGGCTTTTCTGTCCATATGAGTGACCCTGAATGGCAGGCCACCGTCATCTAAGTGTATTGCAATTTGCAAATAATAACATTTCAATGGGTTACATGTATAATGTATATGTATGTTATCACAATGATTAGGTTTTTGTTTATTCATAAATTTTCAGCACAGCTCCTGAGGAAGCAATGATTATCACGGAAACCCAAACCCATTATTGATCCAAACACATCAAGAAGCCCTGCCAAAGCAATTAGCTTGTTGATTGCTCATCCACACTCTACAGTATGGGTCTTGAAGTTTTTGGGTGACCTGGAAAATGTTTTAATAGGTCATATTTTTATTACAATTATTGTCTTATTTGTGAATCATGAATAAATTTGTACCTTTTTTATTGAACATTGTGGTGCCTAAAAAGTCCATGTGTCCAGTTTTCCATGTATTGCTCCAGTTGCTATGGGAGATGGTACACACCGAAAGGAGTGCTGACAACATCTCTCGCGGTCTGAGGCAATTCCACATACAGCATGTATACGTTTATGACAGGCTGCTTACTGACTGAACTTTCGTTGCTCATGGCAACTACATGTATAATTTGCACCAGAATGACTCTTAACATGCTGACACTTCATACCCCATGTGCTAGTGACCGTAAGTGCAAAGTTGTGCCAGTCCTTTGCATTACACCCCTTCAAGTACCTTCAAACCAGGCAAAAGGCAAAGTTCCAATGCCCCGCTGAATAAAGTGTAGACAGTAAAGAGTCCAACATGATGCAGTCTTTTCCTAAACCCTAATCGCACTCAGGCTATGTGCTGCGCCGGCATACCTGCAAAAGTTAGAGTCTATGTGCTAAAAGGTCTATTAGTGGCATTTCCCAGCAGCTGGGGTCTTTGGGGCAAACCTCACTTACAGAGGACCTTCTACGTTATGGTGGCAGCAGGCGGCATTCTTGTACATCTTCCCGATCTTCTCTCTTTGTCTATCAGGTTTGGGACTGTGGACTCTCAGCTCTCCTCAGGAATTCTCTCTGTAGCAGGTGGAGATTACAGTTGTATTCAAAATAATAGCAGTCAGACATCACTAACCTGATCACTGTTTTTGGTAGAAATTATATTTCTACATGGCAAATAATTTACTAGCAGGTGTAGTAGAGTAATAGAAATCCAATAGACCCAACAGTCATGACATGCATGCTGCTGATTCTGTGTAATTCTGAATCACTAATCGAAATGTTCCAAATAATAGCAGTGTGGAGTTCTATTAGTGAGGTCATTCATTCTTTGAAAAACAGGTGGCAATTATTAATATATATAAATCCGTACACTCCCTACTCAAATATTCACTATAATACCCCAAAAAGAAAAGTAAACCTTTCACCCTTGAAAGTAGGTGTAAATTATATATCAACTTTTCTCAATAATCCAAATATTCTCAAATCATATCTAAATAACCCAAGCACATAAATAAATAAATAATATGTCCCAAAAATTATAACTGTCCCACAAAAAATCCCAACAGTCTCTGTATGAATATTTCCAAAATGACTTGCAGATAATCCAGTGTAGACTTTCCAAAATCTTCGTGAACCTCAAAAACAAAAACGTAAGATAGTGTAATACCCTTTAATTATATACAAAACATGAAACAGTGACAACCAGTGTATCATGCGAACTCCTTAACGTGCACACTCCACACGTGCAGATATTAGAGAGAAGAAAAAAAAAATATATATATATACATATATATCTACTAATATTATATCTCTCAAATTACTAATATCGTGAACAATGCCCCCAAATGATAAACACGTGATCACTCCCACATACTGAACGCTGATAGTGAACACCTCAAAACATATCACAGTGATTTATCCAGTGATCTCCTCCAACTAGTGAAAAATGGATAATTACCCTTATACAAAAAATGACAGGCTTTCTACAAATAGATAGTGGCACTCTCCAAACTTCCTACTCCTCTTGCTTCCACTTTTCCATATTCTTTTGGAGTAAAAGGGGAGATATTCAGCGGTATGTAGTAAATATATTTACCTTATATTAAGAAATCTTACATTAAAATTGAAGACATTCAGCTTCCAATTCTCAGAATAGTGCAGATATTTACGAAGTTCACAAAGATTTTGGAAAGTCTACACTGGATTATCTGCAAGTCATTTTGGAAATATTTATACAGAGACAGGTGGCAATTATTTCCCTTATTTAAGGAAGGAAGTCAGCAAATGTTGTACATGCTGGTTAGAGTGCATTTCTCTCTGAAATTCTGAGGAAAATGGGTCGTTCCAGACATTGTTCAGAAAAACCTTGATTAAAACGTTGATTGGAGAGGTGAAAATATATAAAGAAGTGCAGAAAATGATAGAATGCTCAGCTAAAATGATGGCAAATG
Organism: Staurois parvus; assembly: GCF_062004578.1. NCBI lineage: Eukaryota > Metazoa > Chordata > Amphibia > Anura > Ranidae > Staurois > Staurois parvus. The sequence continues at coordinate 553,661 of NW_028319418.1, forward strand.
CTTTAAAATGGCAACCAAAACCTGAAAGACGTGGAAGAAAGCAAAAAACTACCATTGGAATGGATAGAAGAATAGCCAAAATGGCAAGGACTCAGCCAACAATCAGCTCCAGGAAGATCAAAGAAGGTCTAAAGTTACCTGTGAGTACTGTTACAAATAGAAGATGCCTATATGAAGCCAAGCTATCTGCAAGAAGCCGCTGCAAAGTCCCACTGTTGAAAAAAAGACGTGCTGAAAAGGTCACAATTTCCCAAACAGCACATTGACTGGCCTAGAGAAATGGTGCAACATTTTGTGGACTGATGAAAGTAAGATTGTTCTTTTTGGGTCTAGTGGCTGGAGACAGTTTGTCAGACGACCCCCAAACATTGAATTCAAGCCACAGTACACTGTGAAGACAGTGAAGCATGGTTGCTCAAGCATCATGATATGGGGATGTTTCTCATACTACGGTGTTGTGCCCATTTATCGCATACCAGGGATCATGGATCAGTTTGAATACATCAGAATACTTGAAGAGGTCATGCTGCCTTATGCTGAAGAGGAAATGCCCTTGAAATGGGTGTTCCAACAAGACAACGACCCCAAACACACCAGTAAATGTGCAACATCTTGGTTCCAGACCAACAAGATTGATGTTATGGAGTGGCCAGCCCAATCCCCGGATCTTAATCCAACAGAAAACTTGTGGGGTGACATCAAAATACAGTTTCTGAGGCAAAACCAAGAAATAGAGAAGAACTGTGGAATGTAGTCCCAGCATCCTGGGCTGGAATACCTGTTCACAGGTGCCAGAAGTTGGTTGACTCCATGCAACACAGATGTACAGCAGTTCCCAGAAACAGTGCTTATACAACCAAATATTAATTAAGTGATTCAAAGGAAAGCAAAATCTTCAAACATTTTTCAGTTTATATAGTGAATGTTTGAGTTTGTAAAGAAGAATACAAAACACTGCTATTTTTTGAACAGTCTAATATTCACTTTTCTTCAATTTTTTTAGAGGAACAACACAAATTTGATATATTTTTCTCCATGTTTTGATTTGGAATAGAATGTGTAGTGTTCCCAATGCATTTGTGTGTATGGAAATAAAAGCTATTAGAAGGATTTTGTGCTTTATTCACTTATTTGAACACACTGCTATTATTTTGAACACAACTCTACAACCTGCTGGTTTTGCTGTGTCTTCTCTCTCATCCAGGGGGCAGAACAAGTCTGGGCAAAGCAGTCTCTCTTTTATACAAGCACAGGTAGAAAGAGGCCAAACTCAGTGGAAAGTGCAGGAAAGTTAACCCGTTCGCTCGCGGCCGGGGCAGCAGCTGTCATACTATCCAACATTTCAGGCTCATGCAGTCAACAATTAAACTGTTTGGAAAATAGGGCATGGAAATTTTAGAAAATTAGTGGGAACAGCACCTGTGAGTTACTGCTGCCAGTTTTCTTGTTACTGTTGTTCCTGGCGCAAGCTGGCGCACATCATGGATTTTTGTGTTTTAGACAGATGGTCAACTGTCATTTTTTTCATTCAATTTGTTTGCTAGCATTTGGATATAGAAGCGAGTGATTGCTTTTCAAGTGTCAGCTAAATACACAGCTTTAGTTAGCCCAATAAACTAACAGTTGGCCTATAGACATATTTTTTATTTAATTGTGCTTCAAACATTCAGTAATTAATATTTAATTATTATACATTTTTAAAAATAAATGTATAAATGGCCAGTCATATATACCTGGGGTGAAAGGAAGCGGGGGGGATAAAAGGTCATAGGAAAATGGAGGAGGTGGAAGTGATTATGACAGAATGAGACTGGGTCATCTTCAAGACCCTTAACTAAATATCTCCCAGGGATCACAGGAGTATTTCAACCACTACATTGCTATCAGGTACGTGGTGATGGAGAGAGGGCTTCCCTTGCGGCTCAGTTCCGGACTCCCCTGAGAGTGGGACAGCGGGAGTCAGGCCCAAAGTTGCACAGGTCGCCTGTAGGAGTGCTGGTTGGTGGTCCACTCAGAAGCACAGCTGGTGCACGGAGATAGGTCTGCAGACAGGAGGTGCCTGTGCGTGGTATGCAAGCCCTTCCGGGATTTGGATGTTTACTGGGTAGTCGGTTCAAGCCAAGATCAGGTACCAGGTGGGAATCAGAGCAGACGTAGTCAGATGGGAAAGCCGAGATCATTCACAGAGGAGCGAGAGAGAGTATCCGTAAGCCAAGCCAAGGTCAGATCAGGGGTAATCAGAGTAGACAGGTCCAGGAGCAAGCTGAGTCAGTAACAGGAAATCACAAGTCAGAATCACAGGAAACAGGAACAGGGCACGGGGAGCTAGAGATCATCCAGCAACCAGAGGAAGTGATGAGCCTCCTTATAAAGGCCGTCTGGCACCAGACTGAGGCTGATGTGTACCTCTGCGGCCATGTAGAGTACTGGCAGAAATGCCAGATCTTCCAGAACTTCTCGACCCCTCACCTCACCCCCACAGTCTCCGCCCGAATCACTAGCCTACTGAACGACATATCAGATTGGATGTCGCTCCACTTCCTTAAACTGAACCTCTCCAAAACCGAGCTCCTAGTCTTCCCCCCAGCCCACGCACCCCCCCCCCCACTGACTTCTCCATCACGTCCAACAATGCCACCATAAGGCCCACCCCGCAAGCCAAAGTACTTGGTATCATTCTTGACTCCAATCTATCCTTCGAGCCCAAAGTCCAATCACTAACGAACTCATGCCGACTCCACCTCCACAACCTCGCCAAAATATGCCCATTCCTAACCCCGGAAACCACTAAACAACTCATCCACTCCCACTGGCCTTCCTCACTGCAAGCTATCCCCACTTCAGTCGATCCTGAATACGGCAGCCAGACTCATCCACCTTACCAACCACTCCGTTTCTGCCATCCCCCTCTGCCAATCCCTCCACGGGCTCCCGATTGCCCAACGGTTTAAATTCAAAATGCTAACACTGACATACAAAGCTGTCCATAATATCGCCCCAAACTACTCTGACCTAATATCTCTGACCTAATATCCAAATACCACCCAAAACGCACTCTCCGCTCCTCACAAGACCTCCTTCTCTCTAGCTCCCTGGTCTCCTCCTCCCATGTCCGCCTCCAGGACTTCTCCAGGGCATCACTCATCCTCTGGAACACCCTCCCCCAATCCATCAGACTATCACCTACTCTCCTCTCCTTTAGGTGCACCCTGAAAACCCACCTCTTCAGGGAAGCCTACCCCACCCCCTGCTAACTGCCGATCTCCTCCTCTCTTCCCACCACTCCATCCCCCACAGCTTTTTCCTCCCGTACCACTATCCCCTCCTTCCTAGATTGCAAGCTCCAAGGAGCAGGGCCCTCGAACCCCTCGTGTATCACACTGCATTGTCATTGTACTGTCTCATGTATTGTCTCCCATTGTAATGTACAGCGCTGAGCGAACTATTGGCGCTATATAAATACTGTATAATAATAATAATGTGAGTTAGGGACCTTAGATTGTATGCCCCTTGAGGGTTAGAGACTGATGTGAATGTACAATATATATGTGTAAAGCGCTGCGTAAATTGACGGTGCTATATAAGTACCTGAAATAAATAAATAAATAAATAATATTATATTATATCTAATCATTATGGATCCATCTCCAGCACAGATATAAGGGACTATCTCTCCTTAACCAGTGTCCAAGGGTGCCAACAGGCTCTGGTATTTGACGACGTAAGTGAAAGCAGACCTGAGGAGTCACGTGTCTCTTAACATAAACTATATTGCCAAAATATTCTTTCTATTTTCTCTACATCTTCCTCTCTCCAACCCTCTTTTGCCTTTTCTATTGCACATACACTATATTGCCACATGTATTGGGACACCCCTTCAAATCATTGGATTCAGGTGTTCCAATCATCTCCATGGCCATTGGTGTATAAAAGCATGCACCTAGGCATACAGACTGCTTCTACAAACATTTGTGAAAGAATGGGTCGCCCTCAGGAGCTCAGTGAATTCAAGCATGGTACCGTGATAGGTTGCCACCTGTGCAATAAGTCCATCCTCCTTGCTATTAAATATTTCACGGTCAACAGTTAGTAGTATTATAACAAGGTGAAAGCAACTGGAGCAACAGCAACTTAGCCACAAAGTGGTAGGCCATGTAAAATGACAGAGAAGGGTCAGCTAATGCTGAAGCGCACAGTGCGCAGAAGTTGCCAACTGTCTGCAGAGCCAATAGCTAAAGACCTCCAAACTTCATGTGGCCTTCAGAATAGCACAACAGTGTGCACAGAGCTTCATGGAATGAGTTTCCGTGGCCAAGCAGCTGCATCCAGCCTTACATCACCATATGCAATGATAAGCGTTGGATGCAGTGGTGTAAAGCACACCGCCCCAGACTCTAGAGCAGTGGAGACATGTTCTCTAAAGTGATGAATCACGCTGTCTGGAAAAATGATGGACATGTCTGGGTTTGGCAGTTGCCAGGATAATGGTATTTGTCTGACTGCATAGTGCCAAGTGTACAGTTTGGTGGAGGGGTATTATGGTGTGGGGTTGTTTTCCAGGGGATGGGCTTGGCCCCTTAGTTCCAGTGAAGGGAACTCTTAAGGCGTCAGCAAACCAAGACATTTTGGAAAATTTCATGCTCCCAACATTGTGAGAACAGTTTGGGGATGGCCCTTTCCTGTTCCAACATGACTGAGCACCAGGTCACAAAGTCATGACCTCAACTAAAACCAGGACTGTTGAGGCCTGTGAGCCATGCCTTCTCTTTCAACATCAGTGCCTTACCTCATAATTGCGCTTCTGGAAGAATGATCAAACATTCCCATAGACACTCTTCTAAACCATGTAGACAGCCTTCCCAGAAGAGTTGAAGCTGTTTTAGCTGCAAAGGGTGGGCCAACTCAATAATGAACCCTATGGACTAAGATGGATGTCATTAACCTCCCTAGCGGTATTCCTGAGTGTAGCTCGGGGTAAAGTTTCAGTACCAAAAGCGGTAACCCCGAGCTACACTCGGGCTTACCATGCAGCGTTGCATAGGGATTCCCTGCAGCGCTTACCTTGTCCTTCGCTCCTGCGATGCGTCCCCTGCAGCGTCTTTGGCCATCTCCTCCGGCCGATGCTGGCATCTGGCTTCCATGTTCCGGTCCCTGTGGCGTCGGGACGTACGGGCGCCGGAACTGGCGGCAAATTTGAAATTTTTAAAAAAAATGCTTTTTTTTAAAAATTATTATTACATAGTAAAACATAGTTTCAAAACATTTCACATACATTTTGTCCCTACTGCTTTGTCCTGTCCCCTGCCTGCATTTTGACTGTTCTTTCTGCCTGGAAACTTAGAAAAGTCCATGGCGTCCAAAAAGCGTCCCTTTATGTCAAAATCGGTTTTAGACAGGCTAGAGAACAGCAATAGTAAATCAGAACCACTTGCAGAATTGAGTGATAATGATTTGTGGGTAAATTCGTCATCAGACACTGAAAACGATTCTGCGACTTTGCTCAGCGATGTGCGAACTTGGCGCTATAGTTCAAATTTCAGTGTTTTTGGTTTGATTATATTATTTAATTAAATTAATTATTATGATATTATTATTTTTTATGATTATTTATTAAAGTATAATTTATGATTTTGTGTTTCAAGTTTTATCATATCTGGAATGTTTACTAGACTCTTGTTCGGACAGATTTCAGTGAGTTATTCCTAAATTACAGGCCTACAATAAAAAAAAATACATATTTCCATGCAAAAAAATGGTACCGCTTTCAGCACCAAAAATCTGAAATAATCATACCGCCAAGGAGGTTAAGGTTCGTGTGTGTGTAAAGGCAGGCATCCCAATACTTTTAGCAATATAGTGTATCTGCCCTGTGATTCAAAGAGGCCGTAAGCTCTTCCACCTGTCTAATAACATCAATTTTAGCAAGCCACAATGCCATGGGTGGAGTATCTGTTTCCTAGGGGAGGGAATGCAGGCCCTGGCCACTTTATGCAGATGAACAATCTTGTATCGAGAGAGTGGGAGCTGATTAATATGAAGTAATTAGACCATGAGGTGGTCCCCCAAGTTGATTTAGGTGAGTTGAGAAATTGTTTTTCTAACTTGGGTCCAAAATAATGTTCACAAAAAATGTGCAGTAAGGTGCCCAGTGGATCCAGAACACATTTGGAAATTGTGGAAATTTTTTATGTAGTGCTTTGGGGACCATGTACCCTATACCCTTGTTCCTGAAATGGGTTTGCTATCATAAGATTCACGTGCAACCTAGATTGCTCTTTCTATTTGGGCTGTGGTAAATGTGGTTTGCATTTCAGATTACCATTTACTGATGAAGGGTGGCATATAATCCTTCAGTCAGGTTTACCATTCCACCGGCGCACCCAAGAAATGAGGTAAGGGAGAGATTTGGGGTCTTTTTGACCCCAGATCTCTCCTTGAATAGGACCTGTAACCCTTATTTCTATTACATGGGATGTTTACATTCCTTATCATAGGAATAAAAGTGATAAACATAAATAAATAAAGAGACAGTGTAAAAATAAAAAATAAAATAAATAAGAAAAAAATGTTTTTAAAGTGCCCCCATCCCTCTGTGCTCGCATGCAGAAGTGAACGCATACATAAGTCACACATGCATATGTAAACGGTGTTCGCAGCACACATGTGAGGTATCACCGTGAATGTTAGAGCAAGAAATCTAAAGTGCATTTTCCCCAAAAAAATTGCGTTTGAAACACCACAAATACCATGTAACATCAAAATTGCAATAATCGCCATTCCATTCTCTAGGGTCTTTGCTTATATATATATATATATATATATATATATATATATACACTGTATATATAAAATGTTTGGAGTTATAGGTAATTTTCTAGCGCTAAATACTGATTTAACCACTTGCCTTCCAGGGGCGGACTGACCATTTGGAAACTCGAGCACTGCCCGAGGGCCCGGAGTCAGTAGGGGGCCCCATGAGATGCCCCTGGTACCTTTTTCATAGGCTTTTTTGAGTTTGGGCAAGGTCACAGGGGCCCCATGATCCCCTATTGCCCGGGGGCCCCATAAGTTGTCAGTCCGCCCCTGTTTACGCCTCTTCTTGATCAGGTCATTATTTGCGTTATGATGCGGTGTTAATTTGACTGACAATTGCGCAGTCATGCAATGCTGCACCCAAATTAAATTTATGTCCTTTTTTCCCACAAATTGAGCTTTCGTTCAGTGGTATTTGATCGCCTGTGCGTTTTTTATTTTTTTTGCACTATTAAAAAAAGGCCGACAATTTTGAGAAAAAAAACTATTTTTTAACTTTTTGCTATTAAACATCTCCAGTAAAAAAAATTAAAAAATCAAATTTCATCATAAATCTAGGCCAAAATGTATTCTGCTACATGTCTTTGCTAAACAAAATCTCAATATGTGTAAATTAATTGGTTAAAGTTATAGCATTTACAAATGGCGGTATAGATACTGGAATTTTTTTTTTACTAGTAATGATGGCAATCAGCGGGACTGCAGTGGACATTCTGATACTAGGAGGAACTGACCTGGTGTCACTGACATCCCCAGTGACACCAATACAGTGATCAGTGCTAAAAAAAGCACTGACACTTTACTAATGGCACTGGGCAGGAAGGGGTTAACATGAGGAGCGATCAAAGGGTTAACTGTGTACAGGGAGTATTTTACTAGGGGGCGGTGTCTGTGTGCTTCACTGTAATCACACTGCTCTGGATGGCTGTGCTGTGCACAGCCATCCAGATCAGTGTGCCCAAGCTGATAGGGAGGAGGAGTCTTAGTAAACAAAACAGTCCTCCTTCCTGTTGGAGATGCTCGGTAATCACTGGGCGCCGGCAGGAAATCACTGGCTGGGACCCAGTGATTGACAGCTGCGAATGGTAGTGTGGGTTGGGTGTGCGCGTCACGCATGCTCCCCCTACCCAGGGGTGCAAAAACATTATTATTATTATACAGTATTTATAAAGCGCCAATGGTTCGCTCAGCGCTGTACATTACAAAGGGGGACAGAACATGTGACAGAACAATACCAATACAATGCAAAACATGAGGGGATCGAGGGCCCTGCTCTTTCGAGCTTACAATCTAGGAGGGAGGGGATAGTGGTACAGGAGGAGATAGCTGTGGGGGATGGAGTGGTAGGAAGAGTGGAGGATGTTGGGAATTAGCAGGGGGTGGGGTAGGCTTCCCTGAAGAGGTGGGTTTTCAGGGTGCGCCTAAAGGAGAGGAGAGTAGGTGATAATCTGATGGGTTGGGGCAGGGAGTTCCAGAGGATGGGTGACACCCTGGAGAAGTCCTGGAGGCGGGCATGGGAGGAGGAGACCAGGGAACTAGAGAGAAGGAGGTCTTGTGAGGAGCGGAGTGTGTGTGCTGGGCGGTACTTTGATATTAGGTCAGTGATGTAGTTCGGGGCAGTATGGTGGACAGCTTTGTACGTCAGCGTTAGGATTTTGAATTTGATCCGTTGCGCAATCAGAAGCCAGTGGAGGGATTGGCAGAGGGGGGTGGCGGAGACAGAGCGGTTGGAAAGGTGAATGAGTCTGGCATTATTTTGTGCACCTGTGCTGCCCTGTAGCAGTATATCTGCTATAGGGCAGCAGGAGAGTGGTTAAACTTGTAAACAAAAAGTGACAGAAAATGCTTGGTCTTCAAGTGGTTAAAGTTGAATTTTAGGCATAAAATTAAGTCTTGATAGATCACGTCAGGTTGGCCCATTTTGCAGATATGGCTACTATGCAAAACATTAAAAATAAGTGCCTATACTGTTTGAACTCTAGTAATATACTGTCTCGTCGTGCTCTGCACATGCTCAGTTGCTCTCTTTTTTAGGCACAGCCTTAAAGCTACTGCTGTTCAGGGGCTGTGGGCTGCAGAAAAATGGCAACCTCTAGCAAGAAGAAACAGGAACAATTCTGGAGGCAATTTAAAGCACTCACTAATTTTGGCAAAATGAAATTCTTTTGCCAGTATTATCTTGCAAATGTTACTTTATTTCTATGCAATCTATAGATACTTTTTACAAGTATTGGTTTTAAAATAAGTGGTGTTACTGTGTATAATAAAAGTATACTTGTTATCCTATCATTTGTCCCATTTATAATGATACTAAAATGATATTTCCGGTACAAAGAATGGCAAAATTATTTACAAATTAAAAAATAAAATGAGTTTTGTGCATTTTTATGCAACACAGAAAAAAACAGCAAACAAAAAATAAAAAATAAAAAATTAAGTTTTTATATTAATGGAAAAAAGCTAAAAAATAATACCTAAGGAAAGAAGGGGAGCAATTAGTTAATTAGGGCTGATCAAGATTAATACATGGATAAATAGGAATACATTTTATATTAAAAAAAGACAACTTTTTTTTTTTTACTTACATGGTTGTGTTTACTGATGTCATATGCAAATTAAAGGCTACCCTTTTCATCTACTGTACATATGACTGCAGTAAATACAGTATAACAATTGTTACATTGTATCTACTTTATGACACTTTCAGATTATCTGCAAGTACCATTTTACACATGTTGATATCTGCTGCAGATGTGATACTTAGCATGTCCTGGCTGTAAATTTGTTAAGGTAATTATTAAGGTAGCTCCTTCCAATAATCCTGGACCTGTTCATGTGCCAAAAAAAAGCACTTTATCAGTCTTTTTCTTTTCCGAAAAAAAAAAAAAAACAGCAAAAAGAAGTAAAATAAACAATGTAGCAATTTAAAATGGCAGTACATAAATAATCATCACATATACAAAAAAAGAGAAAAATATACTACCTGCAATAGGCTAACTACCTGCGAAAAGTAAATTTAGTGCTGGCTGCTCACCTTAGGCACCTCCTTGTACCCACATAGCGTGGTGCTCATGTGCACTAGCGTGCCCCGAGGAGCACAACGGATTGCTGTGCTCCGTATTGGGCCACTGTGAGTGGCCTAGATACCACATGATCGCTACGTGATCACATTTCACATAGCAAACAATAGTCATGATTGGAATCAATTCATGACATCATTGTTTATGACTGTGTGTGATCTGTGATTGGTCACATGGTACAATCACAACACCCTATACCATGTCATAGCTGTGAGCCAATCACAGCATCACAATAGTAAGCATTCATGACAGCTCAAAACATTGCTGTTACAATAATCATCACTGTAACAAGCAATCACTGGGTAAAAAAAAAACCCTGATCACCCCCAAGTGTATTACCATGTCACTATGGGGACACTGAACTACTCTGATAACAGTATGTAAAAAAATAGTGAAAAAGAGAAAAAATTGTAAAAAAAGAAAATCTTTAAAAAAATTAGAATTAAAAATGATTTAATTTTATTTTACATACTGTCACCAGTCAGTATCCCTGGTCGATCAAAACGCGAGTAATATGATGACTCTGTACTGCACAGTGTACACAGGGCTCATAGAAAACAATTCTGACCAATGCACATCAATGCAGTTCAATAAACAGCGTGAATGAGCCCATATACAGGAACAGGGAATTGGGTTAAATCTGCAAAATGTCTTTTATTCTTAATAATATAATAGCCAAGTTTCATTTTCTCAGTACAGTTTCACTTTCCAATGAGGATAATGCTTTAGAGTTTTGTTTTACCACTGGCAGATTCTGCCGTCAGTAGCAAGTACTCCTCCGTCTTCCTCTTCTGCCCCCCAACTCTTCCTCTATATTGTTCAATCAGTGTGTCAAAAATGGGGGGAGGGGATGGGGGTGCAGACAGGACCACCCACGGCTTGAATTTTGTCTGGTTCATCAAGAACCAACCAAATTTCACTCCATGTATTGTTAGCTTTAGGCCCCTTCTACAAAAAGAGGAGATAAAAACATCTGCATGATCAGGGGGTATTAAAAATGCAGATGAACCACCTGTTTTTACTGCCCCTTTTCTGCTTGTTTAAAAGAAGCCTACATTCAAGCATACATGGAGTGAATGTTGGCAAGTTCCTGATGAACCAGACAAAAGTAACAAAAATGAGCCTCCAATGGAAGCCGAAGAGGACATGGAGCCAATACTAAATCGTGCAATTTTCCTTTCCTGACCAGCTCCATGGCAGCACATTTTCCCACAAATTCCAAGGGGTCTAGCAGCATAATGCTGGGCTGGGGGAAGGCTAAAATTTATAGCTACAATTCTGTCAGTGTAGGCATGGGTTGGTCTTACCTAGAAGTGCTGCCATGGAGCTTGTCAGAAAAGGAAAATTGCGGTAAGTATTTGACATTCAATTTTCTGTTTTCTACTCTGCTCAGGAACCAGGAGGGGGGAAAAAATGAGCACCAGCATCTATTCGCTCATGGAAATGCTCTGTGTATTGATGTGAGATCTTTGTTTTGGAACTCACCATATGGTGGAGCTTTAAAGAGCTGGAAATGCCTTGACTCATAATCACTTCTTATCAGTAGTTCCATAGAAATCAAAGGCTGCCACTACTGTCTTAAAGTGGAGCTACACCCAAAAGGGGAAGTTCTGCTTTAAGGACTAGTCCCCTGCTCCCTGTTAAGGACTGGCACCTTTGGGGAGCTGGTACCCAAAATTGACATCTACCTGCTCCCACTTCCGCTGCGATTGGCTAGGCCAGTGGTCTCCAAACTGTGGCCCAGAGCTGGATGTGGCCCTTCGCCTGCCATTATCCGGCTCTTGGGGCACTATTCCTTCCACAAATACAAATGATGCTGCACCATTTCTTTCACTGATACCTATACACTTATACCAACAATCAGGCACTAGTCATCCCATTAAAACCAAAGATGGGGCATTGTTTGCTCTTGGGGAATTTTCTGCTGTCCAAATTCTGCCCCCCTAAAGCCTGAAGGACAGTAAACTGGCCCTTTGTTTGGAAAGTTTGGAGACTTCTGGCCTAGGCAATCAGAAGTGGACGTTGTCCTCCCCCCTGTAGTCTTCTGGGACACGTGACAGGTCCCAGAAGACTACAGGATCATTCAGAAAGCGTGGCACCACACGCGCATGCGCAGTGGGCACCCAGCTGTGAAGCCGCAAACTGTCACAGCCGGGTGCCCATACCGAAGATGTCGGTGTCAGGAACACAGGACAGCCGATGAAACGGGCTGTGTGGAGGACACCGCGGGATCGAGGGACAGGAGAATGGCTGTTTTATTAAAAGTCAGCAGCTACAGTTTTATTTTTTTACAGATTGACTGGAACTCTGCTTTAAGTTTACTTAGTTAATGTTTTGATTTTATGGTGTTTATTAGATGTTTTGGTGGTTATGTATAAAAGATACAAAATTGGGAAAGAAGTGGGAGAAGACTGCTGGAGGAATGTCATAGGACTAAATTTTCATGATGAAACTATAAAAGTGTTATTTCACACATAGGCATCCTAAAAAGGCTACACCCAAAATATAATATTAGCTTTGGAAAGGAGTTTCCGTATTACTGAATTCTTGAGCCTATGAATAATAATTTTTAAAAAAACAGCTTAACATAGACCGCTATGTAGCAGTTCTATGTAAGAAATAAAGTACACACGTGCCTTTAGGGGTTTTTGAGAAATTTGACTCTGTTACTAACGTAAAAGAATGGTCATCATATTTTTTACATTTGCATTTCCAACCCTGCCCTTTAGGCTGAAGGCAGTAGACCACAATTTGTACTATTTCTGTTATGTCAGGTGTGGTCAAAATATTGGTTGGTGAAATATTAGTATATAGTTTGCTCATGCTTAGACTTCAGTCTCTAGCCAGATGTGAAGAGTGACAAGTGGTACCGACACTGAAAGTGACACTGACTGAAGGTAAGCTATATGGGATGTCAGACAATGTACATTTACAAACTCGCAAACTAAATTGGAACAAATAGCTTATGAAAAATTGTTTGCCTGAAAAACTGTCTTGCGTAAATTATTTATTTTGTTTTTTTAAATTTGAGACATATTATATGGAAGACGACGTGTGTAAGTATTTGTTGCATTTTGTTGTGTCTAAGCCTGTGTACTTTTTACATATAAAAAATAAGTCAACTTTTACGTTTGATTGGGTAATAAATTTATTGTAGATCCAAAAACACTTATCTAATGTGGGTGTTGTGATGTGTTCAAGAACCAGTATAATTAGTAGATGTTAAATTAAAGACTACGAGCATGATGTGGTATTTTTGTGAAAATGTGTATTAAAATAAAACAAAACTCACAATCAGTTTTTTTTACTGTTAACTATGCAGTGAACACAAGGGGGTGATTTACTAAAATTTTAGATTGCAAAATTTGGTGTGGCTCTGCATAGAAACCAATCAACTTTCAGGTTTTATTGGCAAATCTTATTTGAACAAGCTGAGGTTAGAAACTCATTGGCTACCATGCAGAGTTTGCACTCTCCAAGTTTTAGTAAGTCAACCCTAAGACTATGTTCAGTGACTCAGCAAAATAGCTGAAAACTGTTTAAAATCTTTATTTTTATGTATTTCGTCTTTTGTTTATACAGAAGAATGTAAAATAAATTACTAGTTAATCCTGGAAACAATGAATAAAAAAACCTTTCTGACCTCCAATGATGCATTTTAACATTTATAATAATGGAGATGCTAGTAAGACAGATATCCACTCTTCATCTTAATATACTGAGGTACACTGAGAATTTGTCTTTGTTCATAAGTGCATATCATATGTATTTTCAAAGGTATCATGCGTAAGCTTATGAATACCAAACTTCCTAGAACAGGGGCGGACTGACAACTCATGGGGCCCCCGGGCAATAGGGGATCATGGGGCCCTTGTGTCCTTGCCTAAACTCAAAAAAGCCTATGAAAAAGGTACCAGGGGCATCTCATGGGGCCCCCTACTGACCCCGGGCCCTCGGGCAGTGCTCGAGTTTCCAAATGGTCAGTCCGCCCCTGACCTAGAATATCTTTACAGTACTTCCTATGGTGGATAAATTAAATGGGCCTTATTATCATGGCATCTATGGTTAAACCTTACTTGTTTGTTTTTTTTAGTAATGTATTGTTTTATATCTTATTTTTACAAACAATTTTTAAATTACACAATAAGCAATATTTTAAAGCTTAAGTGTATCTATAGTCAAAACCGTTTCTTTAAGTAGGCAATAGTTTAAAAACTTATAATATTTTTTCTTATACGTTTTAATGAGAGACATACCTTTTATTCCTATCCTGGAGACATAATGGGATTTGAGAGGAAATCTGAAGTTTTGACTTTTCTCTTAATAGTACACTATATTGCGAAAAGTATTGGGGCACCCTTCCAAATCATTGGATTCAGGTGTTCCAATCACCTCCATGGTCACAGGTGTATAAAATCAAGCAACTAGGAATGCAAACTGCTTCTAGAAACATTTGTGAAAGAATGAGTTGCTTTCAGGAGCTCAGTGAATTCAAGTGTGGTACTGGTGCAATGGACCTGTGCAATAAGTCCATCCGTGAAATTTCCTTGCTACTAAATATTCCACGGTCAGTTGTTGGTGGTATTATAACAAAGCTGAAGCAACTGGGAATAAAAGCAACTCAGCCACGAAGTGGAAGGCCACATAAATTGACAAAGCAGGGTCAGCGCATGCTGACGAGCACAGTGCGCAGAAGTTGCCAACTGTCTGCAGTCAATAGATAAAGACCTCCAAACGTCATAAAGCCTTTAGATTAGCACAATGCGTAGAGATCTTCATGGAATGGGTTTCCATGGCTGAGCAGTTGCATCCAAGCCTTACATCCCCAAATGCAATGCAAAGCGTCAGATGCAGTGGTGTAAAGAACAACACCACTGGACTCTAGAGCAGTGATGACATGTTCTCTGGGGTGACAAATCACTCTTCTCTGTCTGGCAATCCGATGGACATGTCTGGGTTTGGCAGTTGCCAGGAGAATGGTCCTTGCCTGACTGCATTGTGCCCAGTGTAAAGTTTGGTGGAGGGGGGATTATGGTGTGGGGTTGTTTTTCAAGGGTTGGGCTTAGTTCCAGTGAAGGGAACTCTTAAGGCATCAACATACCAAGACATTTTGGACAATTTCATGCTCCCAACTTTGTTGGAACAGTGCGGGGATGGCCCCTTCCTGTTCTAACATGACTGCACACCAGGTCACATAGCAAGGTCCATAAAGACATGGATGAGCGAGTTTGGGGTGGAGGAACTTGACTAGACTGCACAGAGTCCTGACCCCAACCCGATAGAACACCTTTGGGGTGAATTAGGCCTTCTCACCGGCATCAGTGCCTGACCTCACAAATGCACTTCTGGAAGAATGGTCAAACATTCCGATAGACACACTCCTAAACCTTGTGGACAGCCTTCCCAGAAGAGTTGAAGCTGTTATAGCTGCAAAGGGTGGGCCAACTCAATATTGAACCTTACTGACTAAGACTGGGATGCCATTAAAGTTCATGTGCGTGTAAAGGCATGCGTCCCAATACATTTGGCCATATAGTGTATGTCAAAATGTTTTGTGCTTTTGGAAAAACCTGGGAATCATTACATTTTTTTTTGCTGTCTGTCTCATAGAGCAGATTTCACTTCCTCCCCTAGAGACATAACAGTAATAAAAAGAAAGCATTCCAATGTAGGGAAATGTCATTTATCATCACAACAGGTATCCCAATCAGAAGATTTCTCATCATCTCTTTTTCTGGTAACAAACATAATGCTTTGGATTTCGTATTACTTTCTGTCCCAGTGAAAACGGTGACCAGAACAAACAAAGGGGGGGAACGGACAACAGAGATAGTAATAAAAATGAGTTGAGATTTCAATCGTTCTCCACTCTATTCAAAGCTAAAAAAAATATGTGTTTTAGCCTGAGACACAAAACAAAAAAAAGGTAACCTGTTAAGACTAGATACCATCTTCTGATATTGTTTTTTGGTGAAATAAATAAAGACAACTTTATCATGCTTCAATTCAGCATACAGAGAGGCAGAGAGTGTCTGATTTGAGTGTATAAAAAACAATGCTTTTTGATTGCATAGTTTTAGTACCATAAGATGAACTGGAGAACTCCACAAAAGAGTGACTTATCCTCATCTTCATGCTTATGTATTAATAATTATCTGACCAGGTCAGCCCAGACTTCAGATTATTTACAAGCTATGGTTAAGTTATAAGCCCGTAGAGGAAGATGAAAGAAAGAGTGCACAAACCTTGCGCATTACCTCAATAAATAGTGACTAATTTTATTAATAAGGAAATATACTCACAAAATGATTGTATAACAGGCATAAGTAACCATAATCCAAACGGTTACAGGTAAATCAAAAAGGGGGGGGTATGAAGGCTAACGCGTTTCGAAGGGTGCTCCCTTCTTCATCAGAGCTGGGTTTGGCAGATAGAAACTTCAGTATGGCACTGCTGTAATACTGACACTCAGTGGCTGAATATCTCCTTGCCATGGGAACTCTGCCATACTGAAGTTTCTATCTGCCAAACCCAGCTCTGATGAAGAAGGGAGCACCCTTCGAAACGCGTTAGCCTTCATACCCCCCCCCTTTTTGATTTACCTGTAACCCTGTTTGGATTATGGTTACTTATGCCTGTTATACAATCATTTTGTGAGTATATTTCCTTATTAATAAAATTAGTCACTATTTATTGAGGTAATGCGCAAGGTTTGTGCGCTCTTTCTTTCATCTTCCTCTACAGTTTTATTAAGCTTCTCCAGCTTCATGATAGAGCTGCACAACCTCTGATCACCAGTGGATGAATACACAACACGCTGCTTGTCACTAACGCCTGTTTGATCTGAGTCCTTGAGCGCAGGAGATAATGGATCTTAAGTTATAAGCCCACCAGTGTGTTCTTGGTCTAGGCCTAATTCTAATTGGACATGCCCAGAGAAACTTCCACAGGAAACCTCTTGTGTGCATTTGTGGATGACGAAATGTGGACAAGGAAAGAGAGTGGGGGAGGTGTTGAAAATTACTCTTATTTTTACATAGCTTTCCTAATGTGACAGCCTCCCCGTCACATTAGCTTTTATGGAACCTGGACGGGGGGGGGGGGGGGGGGGCGGGCATTTATTGGAACCATGAAATATATGAAGTGTTACTCCTGCACTACCTACAATAGTGTGATAACAACTACTACAATGTCTACATAAATGTGCTAACAGCTGCTGATTGCATTAAACTTGTGTTTCCACAATAATGCTAAAAATTAAAATGGTGTGATGCTGTGCTGCTGTGCACCTGGTGGTGTTCACAAATTATTAACCATTCAGTGTGGTGACAATAACTATAAATAACATTTAAATGTGACGGTAAACCTATAGTGGTACACTTAAATATTAAATAATAATAATACCAAAAAAGTGTTTCAATACATAAAACAGTAATAAGATGATACTATGCTAAGCAAACATGGCTGCATGAATCTTGGCAAACGTTAAAGGGACCTAATATTGCTAAGCTAATGGGAACAAGTGAGGAGTCACTAGTGGACAAGGAGCGTTGGAGGATTGGTCCAGTAGAGGAATCCAAGAGTATGAATTCCAACATGTCGTTATGAAGCTAAGAGTTCTGTGAGCACTAGGGGGCACGATTTGATATACACTGAATAACAAGTGAAGCACTGCTATGGATGATGATGGTCTCATATTCATGGAAGACACTTTGGGGGTTATTTACTAAAACTGGAGAGTGCCAAATCTAGTGCAATTCTGCAAAGAGACCAATCAGCTTCCAGGTTTTATTGCCAAAGCTTAATTGAACAAGCTGAAGTTAAAATCTGATTGGCACAGCTGAACCAGATTTTCAGTGCACCATTTTTAGTAAATCTACCCCTTTGTGTTTGCTATAGGAAAATTTATAAATAAGGGACTATACATATAATTTTATTGTTTTATATTTAAATTGAAGTTAGATAGGATGGTTTGGGCAATTTAGGAAGTTTATGTGTTAAACTTTGTAGTAGTAAGGAGCACTTTAAAATGATGATATTATCATCTTAATATTGTTTTATGTATTGAAAAACTTTATTTTTTTTATTATCTAAGTTTACCACTTTAGGTTTACCATCACATGGGAATTATTTAGATTTTATTAAAAGTTATGATCACCACAATGAATGGTTTATAATTTGTGAACACTACCAGGTGCACAGCAGCACAGAATCACTGTCCACTGCCCTACTGACTGATATCATCCACTGCTCTACTGACACCAACCTCTGCCCTACTGACACATCCACTGCCCTACTGACACAGTCCACTGCTCTGACAGGCACCATCCTCTGCCCTACTGACACTGTCCACTATCCTACTGACACAGTCCACTGCACTGACAGGCACCATCCTCTGCCATACTGACACTGTCCACTATCGTACTGACACAGTCCACTGCTCTGACAGGCACCATCCTCTGCCCTACTGACACTGTCCACTATCCTACTGACACAGTCCACTGCACTGACAGGCACCATCCTCTGCCCTACTGACACTGTCCACTATCCTACTGACACAGTCCACTGCACTGACAGGCACCATCCTCTGCCCTACTGACACATCCACTGCCCTACTGACACAGTCCACTGCTCTGACAGGCACCATCCTCTGCCCTACTGACACTGTCCACTATCCTACTGACACAGTCCACTGCTCTGACAGGCACCATCCTCTACCCTACTGACACTGTCCACTATCCTACTGACACACTCCACTGCTCTGACAGGCACCATCCTCTGCCATACTGACACTGTCCATTATCCTACTGACACAGTCCACTGCACTGACAGGCACCATCCTCTGCCATACTGACACTGTCCACTATCCTACTGACACAGTCCACTACTCTGACAGGCACCATCCTCTGCCCTACTGACACTGTCCACTATCCTACTGACACAGTCCACTGCTCTGACAGTCACCATCCTCTGCCCTACTGACACTGTCCACTATCCTACTGACACAGTCCACTGCTCTGGCAGTCACCATCCTCTGCCCTACTGACACGGTCCACTATCCTACTGACACAGTCCACTGCTCTGACAGTCACCATCCTCTGCCCTTCTGACACGGTCCACTATCCTACTGACACAGTCCACTGCTCTGACAGTCACCATCCTCTGACATACTGACACGGTCCACTATCCTACTGACACAGTCCACTGCTCTGACAGGCACCATCCTCTGCCCTACTGACACTGTCCACTATCCTACTGACACAGTCCACTGCTCTGACAGGCACCATCCTCTGCCATACTGACACTGTCCACTATCGTACTGACACAGTCCACTGCTCTGACAGTCACCATCCTCTGCCATACTGATACTGTCCACTGCCCTACTGACTGACACTGTCCACTTTTAAGGTAGGTTAAGTTTATATTTTTGCAGTGAGATTTGTTTTGTCATATCTTTTTTTGTAAAAACTTTGTAAGTTTTCCTTACAATTTAGTTAGGCCTTGCATTCTTAATATCTGAAAAAAAAAAATAAAAAGAGTACTGAACCCCAGTAATGTTGCTCAGGTAAATATCTCTCAAAGGTTGCCCATCCCTGTTTTACACTATGCTACTGGTGAAAAACACTTTTTATGTCACACTACGTAGGTAATTCAGTAAACTCAGTTTACTGGTTTTACTTACGCAAGGTGACAGGGCAAGCCCTTTCCCCCAGCAGTGCATTCTCTGCTGAGTCCCCCCACCCAACCCAGTACAGCCCTCCCCCCTCCCCGCTCAGCCCTGTTCAGCTGTGCACACAAGATGAGGGCGGACAGGCCACATTCTGAGCTGCTGGGTGAATGCCATGGGTCCTCCAAGTTTCCTCTTTTACATACAAGCCCAGCAGGAGTATCTTGGTGACCGGTGGAAGTGGAGGACGGTGGGGGGAGGGGGGGAGGGTCAACTTTTGCATTTGGGCCCACAAGCTTCAAGCTACACCTCTGGCCTCTAGTATGTGTAGGTAGAGACATTGTGACTATGAGTTCCTATATCTGAACCGATCTATGTAGTCTGCAAAACACTGCAGTATGTTGATGCTATATGAAAACTAAAAATCAATAAATATACAAACAGTCATATGGGAAACATGAAAAGTACCAGGTGATGACCCCATCTATTATGAACATATAAAGTGGCTATTTTATGCACTTTATGTTGCCCGCACTTATGTTAACTAGCCAGTTAGAAAATATTTTTTTTCACCCTGACTACACCAACAATGCACAAAAGCAGCAATAGGTATAGCTATAACAACTAGCAAAGCCAAGTTCATATATCCTTAGGAAGTGGAAATATGGCATTTAGTAAAAATATGGGCCTGCATTTGCTAACCTTCTAAAAATGCTGACTGCCTGGCGGTGCCTCTCTTAAGTACTTCTGAGTCAATGACCCAGAACAAGCAAGCATCTAATGAGTTTTAACTAACTTTTTTAGTTTTTTATAAGTGGGAAAAGGTTAGAATCCCTGTCAGGTTTTTATTGCTGTTTGTGTTCCTGTTGTGGTCTCTGTCCAGGTGATCATTTTTCAGTTGTCACTGGAACATGAGGTTCTAATGGGGACACTTAGTCTGGTGATGACTGCCTAGTTTTGTAGGGGTTTCTTCTCATGTCCTGTTGTCGCTCTGGGACAGTAAGTGAAGGTAAATCTCCCTAAATAGATAAAAACAGTGAAAAAAACAACTGACGGGTTTTAAGTATTCACTAATCTATTGAAAACTTCAAAAAAGTTTTGGCTTTAGATATTCTTCAAAGGAACTCTATCATTATTTTTAAAAAATGAAAAGATCGCTCTTCAAAAGGAATTCTATAACACTTGACTGTCCTGCTGCCAATGCCACCAAACTCCATTGCATTGAAAAGAGAAACCTCCTGTAAGATTTTACCTGACTTTGTGGTCCCTTCCATCCAGATCATACACATCGCTACTGTGTCCTAGAGTGACATATAGGGGTTTATTTACTAAAGCTGGAGAGTCCAAAATCAGACTCACTTCTGCATAGAAACCAATCAGCTTCCAGGTTTCATTGCCAAAGCTTCATTGAACAAGCTGAGGTTAGAAGCTGATTGGTTTCTATGCAGAAGGGAGTCTGATTTTGGACTCTCCAGCTTTAGTAAATAAACCCCATAGTCTCATCTCCTCTAAAGAAGTACCATGTACAGCTGAAACTCGAAAAATTAGAATATTGTGCAAAGGTTCATTTATTTCAGTAATGCAACTTAAAAGGTGAAACTAATATATGAGATAGTGTCATTACATGCAAAGCAAGATAGTTCAAGCTGTGATTTGTCATAATTGTGATGATTATGGCTTACAGCTCATGAAAACCCCAAATCCACAATCTCAGAGAATTAGAATATTGTGAAAAGGAGCAATATTCTCGGCTCAAAGTGTCCCACTCTAATCAGCTAATTAAGCCATAATGCCTGCAAAGGGTTCCTGAGCCTTTAAATGGTCTCTCAGTCTGGTTCAGTAGGAATCACAATCATGGGAAAGACTGCTGACCTGACAGTTGTGCAGAAAATCATCATTGACACCCTCCATAAGGAGGGAAAGCCTCAAAAGGTAATTGCAAAAGAAGTTGGATGTTCCCAAAGTGCTGTATCAAAGCACATTAAGAGAAAGTTATGTGGAAGGGAAAAGTGTGGAAGAAAAAGGTGCACAAGCAGCAGGGATGACCGCAGCCTGGAGAGGATTGTCAGGAAAAGGCCATTCAAAAGTGTTGGGGACTTTCAAAAGGTTGGAGTGAGTGCACCAAGAGCCACCACACACAAATGTCATATTCCTTTTGTCAAGCAGCTCCTGAACAACAAACAACATCAGAAGCATCTTACCTGGGCTAAAGAAAAACAGACCTTGTCTGTTGCTCAGTGGTCCAAAGTCCTCTTTGCTGATGAGAGCAACTTTTGCATCTCATTTGGAAACCAAGGACCCAGAGTATGGAGGAAGAATGGAGAGGCACACACTGCAAGATGCTTGAAGTTCAGTGTGAAGTTTCCACAGTCTGTGTTGATTTGGGGAGCCATGTCATCTGCTGGTGTTGGTCCATTGTGCTTCATTAAGTCTAGGGTCAACGTAGCCGGCTACCAGGAGATTTTGGAGCACTTCATGTTTCCTTCCGCAGATGAGCTTTATGGGGATGCTGACTTCATTTTCCAGCAGGACTTGGCACCTGCCCACACTGCCAAAAGCACCAAAACCTGGTTCAATGACCGTGGGATTACTGTGCTTGATTGGCCAGCAAACTCGCCTGACCTGAACCCCATAGAGAATCTATGGGGCATTGCCAAGAGAAAGATGAGAGACATGAGACCGAACAATGCAGAAGAGCTGAAGGCCGCTTTTGAAGCATCCTGGTCTTCCATAACACCTCAGCAGTGCTGCAGGCTGATAGTTTCCGTGCCACGCCTCATTGAGGCAGTAATTGCTGCAAAAGGGTCCCAAACCAAGTACTGAATACATATGCATGCTTATACTTTTCAGAGGTCCAATATTGTTCTATGTACAATCCTTGTTTTATTGATTGCATGTAATATTCTAATTTTCTGAGATTGTGGATTTGGGGTTTTCATGAGCTGTAAGCCATAATCATCACAATTATGACAAATCACGGCTTGAACTATCTTGTTTTGCATGTAATGAGTCTATCTCATATATTAGTTTCACCTTTTAAGTTGCATTACTGAAATAAATTAACTTTTGCACGATATTCTAATTTTTCGTATATGGTACATTAACATCAAATTATTTCTTAAAGCGGAACTTCACCCAAAAAGGGAAAGTCTGCTTTTCCTCCCCCTTCCCTTCTTCTCTGCCATGTTTGGAGTATTATTTGGTTGGGGGGGAGAGCAGGTACCTGATTTTGATAGGTCCCCACTCCCACTTCTGCTCCAGCTGTCTAGGCAAACAGAGTCAAAGTTCTTTTCTCCCCTCTTTCCCCCGCAGTCTCTTAGGACATGTCAGAGGTCCCAGGTGACTGTGGAACCAATCACGGGGCGCAGTACAGCTCTCTAATGAGCAGTGGGCAGCTGACTGTGAAGCTGTAAAGAGTTTTTGACAGCCCATTAATTTAAAAAGTACAGCAAGTCCGACTTTTAAAATCACGCCACACCAAACCACATGATATTACAGTACCATGTGTTTTGGTGGTTGCATATAAACACATGATTGCTAGATGCATGTAGGTGCTATTAACGTGGTTCTAAAGCCCTAAACATTTTTTACTTTAATGCATACCATGCATTAAGGTAAAAAATGATTAGGCCATTTTATCGCCCCCCTGACTCCCCCTTATACTTACATGAGTCCTCACTGTCCAGCACTGTGTCCTTCTGTATTAGCTCTCTACCCTCTCCCGGCTATCACAGGCTTTGCTGAGGCAATGGGAGCTGATGTCTCCCACTGCTGTCAGTCCAATCCTGTGGCAAAAGAGCCTCGGGGGTATGGCTGTGCCATGCTGTGTCTATGGATGCAGACAGCGAAGCTCGCAATTGATCCTGCAGGTGTGCCACCATAGGTAGAGGCTTCCTATGATGGCATACCAAGAAGAGGAGGAGCCAGGAGCGGGGGACCCCAGAAGAGGTGGATAAGGGTAGCTCTGTGAAATTGCATAGAACAGGTTTTTTTTCTTTATTGCATAGAGCAGGTAAGTATAGTATGCTTGTTATTAAAGCGGTAGTAAATTACATCAACAACTAAAAAAGAAACAAAAAACCCCTGCAAGGTAAAGGCATAATGTGCTAGTATGCATTGCATGCTAGCACATTATGAAGGACTTACCGTGAAACAAAGCTCTCCAGCGGAGCTCTGTAACAGCTCCCCAGGGCTTTCATCTTTGCCTGGTCTTCCTTCCGGGTTCGTGAGCTCTGGCTGGCTGAATGGCCAAGCTGCGATGACGCCACTCCTGCGCATGCACACGGGAGTCCCGGGCCATGGCACAGTGCTCTGAAGCAACGGCACAGGTATGCTGTTCCTTCAGAGCGCATGAACTGAATATCAAAAGGGGTTATTATCTCCTAGAGCAGGGGTAGGCAACCTGCGGCTCTCCAGCTGTTGCAGGACTACAAGTTCCATCATGCCTCTGCAAGTCATAGCTGTAACTGTCAGTTTTGTAATGTTGCAATGCCTCATGGGAAATGTAGTTCCACAACAGCTAGAGAGCCGCAGGTTGCCTACCCCTGTCCTAGACCATGGGTGTTAAACTGGCATCCCTCCAGCTATTGCCAAACTACAAGACCCATAAGGCATTGCAAGACTGACAATTACAAGCATGACTCCCAGAGGCATGATAGGACTTGTAGTTTTGCAACAGCTGGGGGGCCACCAGTTTGACACCCCTGTCTTAGGCGGTTCACATTTAGGAGATATTAATTTTACCTACAGGTAAGCTTTATCATAAGCTTACCTGCAGGTAAAATTATTAACCTCCCTGGAGGTATTCCCAAGTGTAGCTCGGGGTAAAGTTTCAGTACCACAAGCGGTAACCCCGAGCTACAGTCGGGCTTACCATGCAGAGCTGCTCCGCGATCCCTCGATCACTTACCTTGTCCTGCGCTCCCGCGATGTCCCTCCTGCAGTGTCGCCGGCAATGTCCTCTGGCAGAAGCCGGCATCTGTCTTCTGGGTTCCATCCCCTGCGAGCATCGAGACGTACGGGGGACAGAACGGCGGGCAATTTGAAAATGACAAAAAGTGACATTCACTAAATACACTAAAATCACATAGTAAAACATTACTATATCAATCCATTTCACATACATTTTGTCCCTAGTGCTTTGTCCGGCGCCCTGCCTGCATTTTTACTGTTCTTTCTGCCTGGAAACTGAGAAACGTCCATGGCGTCCAAAATGCGTCCCTTTAGGTCAAATGCGGTTTTAGACCAGCTAGAGAACAGCGATAGTAAATCAGAACCACTTGCAGAATTGAGTGATGATTCGTGGGGAAATTCGTCATCAGACACTGAAAACGATTTTGCGACTTTGCTCAGTGACGTGCGAACTTGGCGCTATATTTCAAATTTCAGTGTTTTTGGTTTGATTATATTATTGAATTAAATTATTATATTATTATTTTTTATGATTATTTATTAACCTCCCTGGCAGTATGATTATTTCAGATTTTTGGTGCTGAAAGCAGTACCATTATTTTGCATGGAAATTTGGCGTTTTATATTGTAGGCCTGTAATTCTTAGTAATAACTCACTGAAATCTGTCCAAACAAGAGTCTAGTAAACACCCCGGGTATGAAAAAATTTGAAACACGAAATCATAAATTAAAATTTAATAAATAATCATAAAAAATAATAATATAATAATAATACATTTATTTATTTAACTGCATTTAGCCACATCAAGCAATTTGGTGTTAATCCATTTCACTAGCCACAAATATTATATTCTGGCCATTGAAATGAATTCATGGTCATGTGTTAAATGCACCCAGTGTAAACGTTTAGACACATTTACAAGCATTTTTTTCTGCTCTTGGACTCACTGGTAGTGTTTTTTCCTGCCTCTAAATTCTCCTGCCACTAAACTCCTCTAAGGGCCAGTTCACACTACATGCGTTTCAGTTGCTTTTTTTCTGCATCCAGGACACACAGAAAGTAGGTTATATGGTTGTCAATGTCATCATTCACATCAGTGCCTGCAGTTCCAGTGCGTTCCAGTTGCAAAAAAAAAAATAGTAGAACATTCTGCATTTTTTTCTGTACAGAACTGCACTGGAACGTGCCAAAATGCATCAAAAACGCACTGAGACGTACTGAAATGCACCAAAAATGCACTGGAATGCACATGTCCCTATTTAAATTAAAGAAAAAGAGGGGAAAAAAATTAACTGGAATGCATAAAGAATGCACTGGAACACATCAAAAATGCACCGGAATGTGTCAAAAAAGCGCATGCGGAAACGCATCCGGAAAGCATCTGGACTGCGTTTCTATAGTGTGAACCGGCTCTAAAAGTTTATGTGTCCATGGACACATAGGCTAACATACAAGGGGGGTTATAGGCGGAAAAAATATGCTAAACTCCCCAAGAACCAGCTGTAAAAACGTCCAGTGTGCTTGAGTTGTGCTGCAGTAATTATCTGCTAATAAGAAGCATGGTGATAGGATAAATAGGCCCCTAGGTCTACTGTAATTTATTGCTACAGTAAGTCATACATAACAACATATCTGTCTTTTTTTTCAGTGTCCAGCAACATTCATCATGAGTGGCATCAAGTACATGTTGGGAGTGCTGATTCTGGCTTTATGTGTCAATGAGAGTCTTTCACAGGTTACTGTGCAGAGTGAGTACATCATATTCTCTTCACAAACTAATACTTTTACATAATAATTTATTTTTGTGTAATAAAAAGTTGTTTTGAAGGCATCATTGGAAACCCAGGTGACAAAGTGTCATGTGGCTATGAGTGTATGTCTAGGCATTACCAAATTTACTACTAAACCTCCCTCTCCCCTTCTAGAGCATATCTCAGCATTCATTTTTCTTTTACTTTGTTGATGTAGCGACAAACGGCTTATATTAATCACTGCTGGGAACTTAGGCTGGCCATACACTATACAATTTTCTGTCCAATTTCTGCCCGATTTACTTTAGCTTTACCTTCAACTATGTAGCGCAAGGGCCTGCCTAATTGGATACAATTGAAAGTGTTGGTTAGGTTTGACTTCCTATTACATGGTTTTTGGTAAATCTAAAGCAAAAATCTCAAGAAAATTGTATAATGTATGGCCAGCCTTAGTTCCTATTGATTTAGGCACATCTCCAGAACTACATCTCCCAAAAGCCCCACATACACATTGTGTGTGAATAGGTTCTTAAAGAGACTGTATTTATATATTAAAAAAAACAACATTATTAATACTTTTTTCACCTTTTTTTTTTAATAAGTGATCATATACCCTCTGTTCTCGGCTGCAGAAGAGCTAGGGAAAAAGAAACAGCAGACACTGGTCTTTCTAATGAATGGCTGTGTGTGGGGGGGTGCCTGTCAGGAAAAGTCTGATTCAGGGGCGGACTGACCATTTGGAAACTCGGGCACTGCCCAAGGGCCCAGGGTCAGTAGGGAACCCCATGAGATGCCCCTGGTACCTGTTTCATAGGCTTTTTTGAGTTTGGGCAAGGACACAGGGGCCCCATGATCCCCTATTGCCTGGGGGGCCCATGAGTTGTCAGTCCACTCCTGGTCTGATCATTGGAGCACAGCAGGCTGAGTTCCCAGCACAACTAGAGAACTGATGGTGTGTTCTCCTGCTTAGTGTGGTCAGTTTTTAATAGGAAAGCTGTGAGACTGGCAGGAACACCAGAGATTTTACACAAAGGAAACAATACAAAGAAAACAGGATACTTTTTTTTTTATACAAGTACATGTTACAGCAGGCACGCCTACCAGCGCCACAAACCCCTTAAAGGCGCCAAGGGGTAAGGTATCTCTCATCCTGATTGATGCTGGGTCTACATGGCTAAACTATGTAATTGACAACAGATTTACATTGTGCAACAATGTTATGTTTTTAAAAGGACTGTTACTGTGGTTTCTGTGAGTTTTTTAATAGTCCATCCCCACATCCAGCATCTTGCCCCTTAAACCCTCTCCATATGTTTACATTGATTTCTTTTAACACAAAACAATGCTGCTGGTCTGACTCTTAAAGAATATGTAAACCCAACATTTCATATTCCTGATGAGTCAGACCAGCAGCATTGTTTTGTCCTTGTTTTGTTTTGTCCTTTTAAAAACATAACATTGTTGCACAATGTAAATCTGCTGTCAATTACATAGTTTAGCCATGTAGACCCAGCATCAATCAGGATGAGAGATACCTTACCCCTTGGCGCCTTTAAGGGGTTTGTGACGCTGGTAGGTGGAGCGGGGTTTAGGGTCACGTGACCTCCATGATTGACAGTCACATGATTGCAAATCTCCCATCCGCAAATAGAGATAGGGACCTTTCCGTGTTTGCTCTCGGCACATCTTTTGTTTGCATTGGATACGCAAATATGCGTAGTTAACAATCTTTGTACATGCAGTGATTACCTTCTCCTGCCCAGCTGCTACTCCCATTGCAAATATCAGCTACTTCCTAATGTCATTGATGATACATGATATCATTTTATTTGCTTTGATTCGTGTTGCACATGGCAGTGCCCAGCTATATTCCCCCCCCCCCTTTTTACATGCAAAATGGCCTTGAAAAAGCCTGTAACAAAAATGACAAGATTCAGCTCCCTTCAATGAGGTTTGGGCGGTATGTTCAGGGAATGTGATTTCCCACTGGCAAATGTATAGCGAACTGAACTTTGTCAATTCCCTCATCTCTAGTCACTACAAAAGTACTAAAAGTTATCTTCAACACCGTTTCAAACTTTTTTTGGAGTTTGAATCTGATTGGTGATTGTGCAACCAGCAACATGGTAGAAACTACATTGAAAAGGAAACTCACCAACCCATTTAGTATATCAGGAGCTCTCTAGAAATGTCTGCAGTGAAATATATGTAAATATTCTGAGTTTAGCACATTTTCAAACGTAACTGCTTACGTATTGTCTGGGTATGCTAATTTATGTTATGTGAATGAGTAAATATTCTTTAAGTAATATTTAATACTACTGCAGTTAGGTCATTGGTTCAAAATTAGACTGCAGATAAAAAGACAAATTATTTTTTGAGTTTTGGATAGAATGAGAAAGGATTGGACACTCTGTCAAGTTTTTATTGCTGTCTGTATCACCTTTCTGTTTGTGGTAGTACCCATTGTTATTGAGGCTGACAGTTAGGGAAATTCAGATATCTGAGTTGTCACCAGAGCAAGACGCAGGGGCAAACATCCAATGGGAACAAATGTTCTTGTGACTGCTGTTTTAGGGGGATTTTCTTCACTGGAGGTTTCTTCTCTTTTCCTGTTGTACATATATATATTTATTTATTTTCGGTTATGCATATTCAAGTAAACTAATCCTTTTTTTTCTCTTTCTTTTTCAGATTTTACCTCCTGTAAGTATATGATGTGCTACATTGACAAAAAATATTATTCTTAATCACACTATACATAAGAATCCAAGGAAATGTACTAATCACCATGAGCACCAGATTCCTACATAAAGAAGAACATTTTTCATGATGTAAAACAAACCCTTAATAAATGCTAGACTTATGAATTAGGAACAGTGGGATTCAGCTAGTTATTATGGAACTAAACCCTCCTATCCTCCAAGTACGGCATCCTCGTAGGCTGTGCTTGGATCCATAGTTTTCATGGTGCTTGCACACGTGACCAGCTATACTCACCAGCCATCTGAGTCCTTGAAAGATCCATTACAAGCTGATTAATTGTGATAACTGGCAACTGTGACAGTTGTCTCTAAAAGCATGCCTTAAATGTAGCAAATACTGCGCATATGCTAGGAGACAAAACAAAAAATGAAAACACTGTAAAACACAACATTGATATATTTGATTTATAGTGGTATTAACCACTTGCCTACTGGGCACTTTTACCCCCTTTGTGCCCAGGCCAATTCTCAGCTTTCAGCGCTGTTGCACTTTGAATGACAATTGTGCGGTCATGCAACACTGTACCCATATGAAATTTTTATAATTTTTTCACACAAATAGAGCAGAGCACTGGTTACAGCTAGTAGGAGGAGTTTTCATTTTGCTCTAGGAGAGTGGTCTCCAAACTTTCAAAACAATGGGCCATTTTACTTTCCCTTAGACTTTAGGGGGGGCGAACTATACCCATTTTGAGGGGAATTGTGCCCCATCACTAGTTTTAGTGGGCTCCATTGTTGGTGTCATTGGGAGGAATTGTGCCTCATCATTAGTTTTAGTGGGCTCCACTGTTGGTGTCATTGGGAGGAATTGTGCCTCATCATTAGTTTTAGTGGGCTCCACTGTTGGTGTCATTGGGAGGAATTGTGCCTCATCATTGGTTT
The DNA here is from genome assembly GCF_062004578.1 of Staurois parvus. Lineage (NCBI taxonomy): Eukaryota > Metazoa > Chordata > Amphibia > Anura > Ranidae > Staurois > Staurois parvus. Next base: position 583,531 of record NW_028319418.1, read on the forward strand.
TAGTGGGCTCCACTGTTGGTGTCATTGGGAGGAATTGTGCCTCATCATTGGTTTTAGTGGGCTCCACTGTTGGTGTCATTGGGAGGAATTGTGCCTCATCATTAGTTTTAGTGGGCTCCACTGTTGGTGTCATTGGGAGGAATTGTGCCTCATCATTGGTTTTAGTGGGCTCCACTGTTGGTGTCATTGGGAGGAATTGTGCCTCATCATTAGTTTTAGTGGGCTCCACTGTTGGTGTCATTGGGAGGAATTGTGCCTCATCATTAGTTTTAGTGGGCTCCATTGTTGGTGTCATTGGGAGGAATTGTGCCTCATCATTAGTTTTAGTGGGCTCCATTGTTGGTGTCATTGGGAGGAATTGTGCCTCATCATTAGTTTTAGTGGGCTCCATTGTTGGTGTCATTGGGAGGAATTGTGCCTCATCATTGGATTTAGTGGGCTCCTTTGTTGGTGTCATTGGGAGGAATTGTGCCTCATCATTGGATTTAGTGGGCTTCATTGTTGATGTCATTGGGAGGAATTGTGCCCCATCATAAGTGTGATTGGGAAGAATTCTGCCCCATCATTGATGTCAGTGGGAGGAATTATGCCCTATCGTTGGTATCTATGGATGAAATAGTGCCCCACGGGCTAGTTGAAGGCAAGCAAAGGGCTGTGTCTGGCCCTTGGGCCGCGGTTTGGAGCCCACTGCTCTAGGAGAATGCAGAACCCCTGACCTCTATCTGGACAGTGCTGATTGGCCCTATGCTGATCACATACACACAGAAAAGAAAACCTCTCTAGCAATACAAACCAAACTGAGCATGTGCAGAATGAATCCACATAGATGTCCTATCAGGAGATAAGAAGGCATCACTGGAAGAAGGGGAGGATCAGAGAAGTCAGGATCAAACAGCATTTTTTGCACAATGCAAATGATTAACCCCTTAAGTTCCACAGTGAGTATAACAAGCATGCTTAACTGCATATACAGACTGATTTTACTGTTGTGGGTTTAGTAACACTTTAAGAAGGGTTGATTACAGGTAGATGTGTTCAGGTCTTAGAAGCCAATTGCTGCATCTTAGGTCACATGCTGCCAAATAGGCAGCAAAGGCAAGTATACTATAAGTGACTCTCTGTGTGGGCTAATAAGAGGGCTTTGTCACTTTATCCTGAATGGGTAAAGTGACATATTCATCTTAATCCCATTTTTCTAATCTCAGAAATCCTATACAGACAGTAATATACATTTTACATATGGTAACATAGGGAGTACTATATAAATATCTAAATGTTTACTATTCTAAATGTCTGAAAGACACTCTGCAAATACGTGACATGGATTTTCATTTTCACAGATGCAAAATTGTGCAGTGATTGCAACTCAACAGCAAATGCTGATTGTAACCAGAAGACAAATTATGTGTTGTGCTCCTGTAAATCTGGTTTTCTCGGAGACGGCCTGAACTGCACAAAGTATGTGTTTTGTGACAGCTACTCATGCTGCCCACAAGGATACACCTGGAGTAGCGTAAAAAAACAATGCTTGGATAATAATGAGTGCAGCCTTGAAAGTACACATAAATGTCTTGGTAGCGCCTACTGCTATAATAAGAATGGCGTATACCTGTGCAATGACCCTAAAAACCCTGCGTGTCCTACTACTCCCTGCGACACTGGTTACGATTGTGATAAAACTGTAAGTCCCAGTGGTGCAGTTAGTTTAAGTTGCGTTGATCCCTGTGGAAAATACACACAGATAGATGGATCAAACAGACTATACACTATCAACTCGACCAGAAGATTCTCCAATGACAAATATCTTTTTGGTTGGCACCGTTACAACAATGGTCTAGGGCTGAAAGTAGGGTGTGTTGGTACATTAAAATGCGGTTCACTTCAACCTCTCACTCTGAGCAGCCAACCAACTCCTAATGGAGCTATCCAGTCCTTGACTCTTACCAACAATGCACTAACAGGCTGCACAACAGGACCATCTATTCTCGGGAAAGCCTGTCTTGGAGGGTACTATGTCTACAAATTCAATGGGCTTTTAAATTCCGATGTCTATTGCACAGGTGAGTTGAGTATATTGCAGCAACACCCATTACAATCTGTTAGTAGGATCTCTGTGAAATCAATTTTAATTTACCAATAGTCCTCATGCACACTGGACATTTTTACAGCAGCTGTTTTTGGCTTTTGGCCTTTTTTTATACAGCCTATAAACTCCCCAGCATGTTATCCCATGTCTCCATGTCACACTGCAATCAGTGATTTTTGGCAGAAGCATTTGTGGCTATAAAAATAAACAGAACTAGTGGGTTTCTAGAGGAGTTTTTAGCTGTAAAAATGCTCTAACGCTGTAAAACACAGTAAACAGGCATTTTTGGCCTTTTTTTTAAGGAAAAAATTTAATTTTTTTATATTACAAAATGCTAAAAACCAGAAACACGGAAAAAACATGACAAAACGCGGCTAAACACTAATGCACAAATGCTAAAAATCGCTGAAAAACTTGCGTTTTTAACGTGACTTTACACAGCTAACGCTACCAGCGTTATTAAAATGCCCCGTGTGCATGGAGCCTAAAAAACTGTGTACTATGTGACTCTCCCTTCTTATGTTTTAAATATTCACTCACCGGCAACTTTATTAGTCACACCTTGCTAGACCCAAGAAAATATCCCCCACACCATTACACTGCCATTGATACAACGGGATGGATCCATGCTTTCATGTTGTTTACACCAAATTCTGACCCTACCATCTGAATGTCGCAACTGAAATCGAATGCCCAGTCATCTCTGACGTCTGACATCAACAAGGCATTTTCATCCACACAACTGCCACTCATTGGATATATGCCCATCTGGCAAAAACAACCATGCCATATTCATAGCAGGGGCGGACTGACAACTCATGGGGCCCCTGGGCAATAGGGGATCATGGGGCCCCTGTGTCCTTGCCCAAACTCAAAAAAGCCTATGAAAAAGGTACCAGGGGCATTTCATGGGGCCCCCTACTGACCCTGGGCTCTCGGGCAGTGCTCGAGTTTCCAAATGGTCAGTCCGCCCCTTATTCATGTTCACTTAAATCCCCTTTATTCCCCATTCTGATGCTCAGTTTGAACTTCAGCAAGTTGTCGTCACCACATGTAGATGCCTAAATGCATTGAGTTGCTGCCATGTGATTGGCTGATTAGCAACTTGTGTTACCAAGCAATTGAACAGGTGTACCTAATAAAGAGGCCAGTGAGTGTAGTTGTGTAAGGTTTTTTATAATGGTGTGTGTGTAAAGGTTCGATAAATACATGTTGATTTTGCTCTGTGTAAGGTCTTCTTTAACCACTTCAAGTCCAGACACTTTCACCCCCTTCCTATCCAGGCCAATTTTCAGCTTTCAGCGCTATCACACTTTGAATGACAATTGCGCGGTCATGCAACACTGTACCCATATGCATTTTTTAGCATTTTTGTTAGACAGATACAACTTTATTTGGTGGTATTTTATTTTTTTGCTATGTAAAAGTCCAAACATTTTTAAAAAAAGTGTTTTTCCTATAAAATTTAGCCTATAAATAATATTTCTTCATGAATCTTGGGCAAAATGTATTCAGCTATCTTTTTAGTAAAAATAAATAAAAAAAATAAAAAAAAAATAACCCAAATTAGTTTGTAACCAAAAATTATAATTTGTCAAAAAAAAATTGACGTTTTTATTATTTTTTTTCTATTATTAATGTTTTTTTAACATACTGTCACCCTAGCAGTACAGTGTCACCATAGTGACACTGTATTACTTGTGGGGGGTGATGAAGATTTTTTTTTTTTTTTACACTGATTGCTTTTACACCCATAAAGGCTGTAAACGCAATCATGTCTCCTTTGCTCTGAAATACTGTGTGAGCTGTGATTGGTCACAGCTTGTCACATGGTACAAGGCTGTTGTGAATAGTTTATAATAATAATTTACTACTATTCATGTGATCACTGATTGGCCAATCAGTGATCACATGATCAGGACCTCACACAGAGGACCTCCGGACACAGCGGGCACTGGATTGTGGTGCCGCGCGATCCAAGGGAGCGCGCACAGGCAGGGAAGCGGGAGGAAGTGGTTAAAAAGCTCCCAAAGCTGCACAATGGTAGTAAACTACAGGCAATTGTGCTTTTATCCAGTGTGCTGCAGTCAGTGCCCACTGGATGATTGATAGCTGCTCTGATCACTTGGCAGCTAAGACTGAGAATTTCTGTAATTAACTGCCACCTCTGCTGGACAGATCAGCTTGTTACAGGAAGAGAAAAAAATAACAGATCTACAGGCAGGATCAACATATAGAAAAAAACTTTGTTACAGCGGACTAAGAAACACTAATGCTGCTTTTTTGGCATAAAATTGGAGCACTCAGAATCTGGTCCAACTATGCATGGTAGCCAATCTGCTTCTAACTTCAGCTTGTGCAATTGAGCTTTGACAATAAAACCTGGAAGCTGATTGGTTTCTATGCAGAGCTGCACCAGATTTTACACTCGCCAGCTTTAGTAAATAACCCCACAACATCATGATCCTAGGGTTGCACCTGATCCCTTTAAAACCGAACACATTAATTCCACAGATGTTGAGGTCTAATTTAATGCAGACAAGGCACTTAGCCCTGGTTCACATATATTTTGCGTGGGCACGTGAGCCCATTCATTTGAATGGACTCCTGTGCCCCGTGACACACAGAAAAGAAGTCCCTGCACTTCTTCTGAAAACGCAGCCCGCACGGGAACCTCAGTTCCCAGTACGGTTGCATTTTCCAGTGTGGGTGGCGTGCCATTAGAACTAGTGGCACCTGCCCACGGGTCCGCATTTCTCTGTGCGGGAGGTGCGGCTGCACGGATTTTCGTGCACCACCAGCACAGATGTGAACCTAGCCTTAGGTTAGATTCACACCTATGCAGTTTGCGTTTGACCCATTTCTGCACTGCGTTTTGCATTGCATTTTGCACCCGTGTTTTTTACGCGTTTGATACGTTTTGCGTTTTTTCTTTTTGCTAGGCAGATTTAAAACACAAAATGTATAAAAAACGCGGCAAAAATGCACCACATGCTTTTCTGCAGCGTTTCCATTGAAGTCTGTAGAACCAAAAATGCAACTTTTTGCATTCAAAAAAAGTCCCTTACCCTTTCCAAAAAATGCACCGGGTGAAAACGATGAGATGTGAATGTGTCCCATAGGAAATCATGTTAAATGGACTGTACTGTTTTTCTGCAAAACGCAAAACACTGCGGAAAACGTTTAGGTGTGAACCTAGGGTAAGTCAGTTTAATTACCACCTTAATCAGCCGCTTAATCAGTAATATGCGTTTGGTTTTAAAGGTATGAGGTGGCAACCCTTCATGGACCATATGTGATTTTTTAATTTTGCCCATAATTACACTTTAATCTGGAGGGGATTGGGCAGTAAAGTTTTAATGTTTGCAGCCAGTATTGCGTGTATGTGTTTTTATTTTACAAAGTAAAAGAATTATTAGTGGTTATACGGACTCTAATAAATTAAGGTGGATGTCATTTCCAGAACAAAACATCAGTAATTCATCAGTCAAAAAAAGTTCTGTTTTCCCTGCAGCATTGGTAATGTGTCAAGATGTTCAAAAATCTAGGTTAATAGAGGAGTGTAATAGCAAGCTAGCAGTTTAGAGACAAGCTAAGTGTAATCTGAACCCAGGTTATAAACACAGTTTAGAAAAGGAATATACTCTACACACGGATATACAGTATGTGCCCATGTGTGTATATACTGTGTTAGGGATTATTATATGCAGACATTCCCAAAATGAAAGAAGACTTCTGGGTAATTTCCACTTTTATATAGCATGTCTGTAATTGTTGTTTCCATTGAGTGCTTAAAACACTCAATAGGGTCTAAAAAAAATTGCTTTGCAAATGTCTCAACCACACAAGCATAACAATTAATACTCGTAAAATTTGAAATCTCTATGAAATGTCAGTTTCTATTTAGAAAAGAAGAAGCCATACACTGGTAATGTTACTTGGCTCAGTAGATTTTTATTCAGCCATTAAAGCAACAAAGCTAATCCTCACCCCTTTTCCAACATGTTTCACCCTTAGGGGCTTTGTCATAGATCTCTTTAAGGTTGGCCATACAATATACAATTTTCTTACAATTTTCTGTCCAATTTCTGCGCAATTTCTTTTAAATTTACCTTCAACTATGTAGTGCAGGGGCCTGCCTAATTGGATACAATTGAAAGTGTTGTTTAGGTTTGACCTCATATTATATGGTTTTTGGTAAATCTAAATCTAAATTCCCAAGAAAATTGTATAGTGTATGGCCAGCCTTATGCAGGCCATAGGCGGGAGAAAACAAGACATTTTTTTAACAAAAAAAGTTAAATCAGTCGCTCAATAGGCCGACGTTACCACCAACAGTAAAACAAACCGGCCGATTTTCTTCCCGTTTACGGCCAGCATTTAATTACTTCTGTCCCTGCAGAGAGCCCCGCTATTATATTTGACATGAAAAAGTATTGCGGTTGCAACAATGTATCTATTTGTATCCATTTTGGATACAGGTTTTTTTTTTAATACAAATAGATACATTGTTGCAACCGCAATACTTTTTCATGTCAAATATAATAGAGGACTGGAATTCTTCTTTCTCTTCTTCTTCTTCTTTCTCTTCTTCTTCTTCTTTCTCTTCTTCTTCTTCTTTCTCTTCTTCTTCTTTCTCTTCCTCTTCTTCTTTCTCTTCTTTCTCTTCTTCCTCTTCTTTCTCTTCTTCTTCGTCTTTCTCTTCCTCTTCTTTCTCTTCTTCTTCTCCTTCCTCTTTTTCTTCTTCTTCTTTCTCTTCTTCTTTCTCTTCTTATGCTTTCTCTTCTTATTCTTTCTCTTCTTCTTTCTCTTCCTCTTCTTTCTCTACTTCTTCTTCCTCTTCTTCTTCTTTCTCTTCTTCTTCTTTCTCTTCTTCTTTTTCGTTTTCTTCTTTTTTTTTTCTTCTTTTTTTTTCTTCTCCTTCTTTTTCTTGCAGGTCACAGCTCATGCGCAGATTTTTTATCGGTAAAAAGATCGGCCGATTTGCCCATCATTGCCGCGAAAATCAGCCGATCGGCAAAATCGGCCAATTTTTTTCCAGCTTTACCGATCAAAAAAATCTGACAAAATACAGAAAAACGGCCAACCAGTTAACCCATTAACGGTGCGAAAATCAGCCGAATTTTATTTTTGCGGCCGATTTTTGACCCATCTATGGCCTGCATTAGTTCTCATGGGTGAAACATGTCAGAGGGGGCAGTTTCCAGGCAGGGAGGAACTGTGTAGCTCTAAGGCTGTCCATACACTATACAATTTTCTGTCCAATTTCTGCCCAATTTCCTTTAGAGTTACCTTCAACTATGTAGTGCAAGAGCCTGTCTAATTGGATACAACTGAAAGTATTGTTTGGGTTTGACCTCCTATTATATGGTTTTTGGTAAATCTAAAGCAAAAATCTCAAGAGAATTGTATAATGTATGGCCAGCCTTATGGTTGAATTAAAATATACTGACTTAAGTGATATCATCAGTGTGTAACTTCTCCTTTTTTGTCAGTGCATCTTTAGGATGGCCATACATTATACAATTTTCTGTCCAATTTCTTCCAATTTCCTTTAGATTTACCTTCAACTATGTAGCACAAGAACCCGCCTAATTGGATACAATTGAAAGTGTTGTTTAGGTTTGACCTCATATTATATGTTTTTTGGTCAATCTAAAACAAAATTCTCAAGAAAATTGTATGATGTATGGCCAGCCTTACATAGTTATTCTGGATGAAAAAAGACAAAAGACCATCCAGTTCAACCACAGGAGACGAAGACAGGAACCTAATCAGCTTTACAGCAGTGGAGTCTTGAAGCATTGACTCCTGCATGTATCACTGATAGTTTCTATTTGTTGCCTTTCAACTGTCAACTTCTTGGGCACAAAGTCTGGGTCACATAAGAGGACTACCCCCAGGGTGGGTTCTTCTAGGCTATGCTAGGCACCTGAGACAGGGTCATTCTCCTACACATGAGGTATCTTTGTTTTATTGTTGTTTCATCAATGCCCTGGGACAAGGCTAAGGCAGTCATGAAGGAACGCTAGATCCCAAGGTGGACCTCTGACATTAGAGATGACTGATGCACTATGTACACTAGTACCATAACTGTTCTCCAGTTACTTTTGGGTCCCCGTCTAAATGTACATCTTCTCACTGTAGCTTGCAATTAGGTGGGCCATGTCAAACACTGACCACAGCCACCTGTCCAGCGTTTGCCACCACCGGTCCCAGTAGCAGTGTGGAACCCCACTGTGCACATAGCACAGGCTCCAATGTGCACTTGAATTTAACTCTTGACCTTCTGTACTTCTGTGCCTCTGTGGTGTAACTTCACTCTGGTTGCTATAGGAGGTGTAATGTGGCATAGGGAGTGCAGACACATCTCCCTCGCAGCTAGACGCCGTTCCACTTATAACAGATACACGCTTACGACAGGCTGTTTGCTGACTGTGCCTTCCCTTGCTCATGGCAGCCACATGTATAACTTTCACTAGAATGACTCTTAACGTGCTGACTTTTCATACCCCATGTGCTAGTGACCCAAGCTTTAAACTAAGTGCAAAGTTGTGCCGGTTACTTGCGTTACATCCCTTTTGAATAACTTCAGACCAGGCAAAAGTCAAGGTTTCAACGCTTTACTGAATAGAGTGTAGACAGTACAGAGTCCAACGTGACACAGTCCCTAATCCTTTACCCTACTCAGGCTATGTGCTGCCCTGGCATACCTGCAAAAGGTAGAGTCCTTGTGCTAAAAAGTCCATCTGTGGCATTACCTAGCAGCTCGTGTCTTCGAGGGAGAACTCCAGGTACAGAGGACTTTCTACATTACGGCAGTAGGCATTTTTGTACAACTCCTGGGTGCAGCTTCCCAATTTTCTCTGGTCCAGGGCTCTGGGCTCTCAGCATTCTTCAGATAATTTCTCTTCCAAACCACTGTCCCTCCTTTATAGCACAGGCTCAGTGAGTCAGACTTAGAGATAACCAAAAACTGAAGAACCAGGAAAGGCATTAACCCCTATCCTCCCATTCAGGGCAGCACCCAACTAGAACAAGCTTCAAACTGCCTACACACCTGGCAAATGTAATGTTCCCTAATGTTAAATCCTAAGAGAAAAATAGCCAGTAGGACATATGACTGTAACACTACCCTCTCACTGGGTTTTTGTGAGTCCTGTGACCACTTGACAGCACATAACAATCTTCTGACTCAATGGTTGCTGGTTGCTAGGGGCAATGGCTGTGCAGACTGCTATAGGGAAATCCCAGATGAGCCCTCTTGAGGGCCACTGAGTTTTTAGGTCCCCCTAAGCTCTCTGCACAGTCATGCAACATGCATTTTCCACACTTTCTTTCAGAGTTAGTAAACAATCCACAAGCTTGTTTTTTGTTGTTTTATTAGGGGTTAACAACTTGGATAGGCACACTTGATCCCCTTTAGTGAATCTGCTCAGACCCCAGATGAACATCTCCTCATCCACCTAGCTGTCTTGAGGGTGTCCTTGAGCAATGAATTCTGAGACATACAAATTATGTAGTCCTAGGAAGAACTAGTTGGGTATTTCACCTCACCGCCCTCTCCTTCTTTGGCTCAGGTGGAGTAGAACTATATACACCACCCTGTTCCTGTAGCTTTTAGAGGTTGAAGCTGCTTTCAGGCCTTACGCTGGGCTGGCTCCTTCCCTGCTGACAGGCTGTCACTCCTAGGTAGACTGTGGGACAGTGGAGGGCCTTCTGTCCAGCTTCAGCCTGTATGCAGACTCCCCTCCTTGGGGCCCCCTCCCTCCACTCCAGCAGCACTTTCTCACTCCATTTTCCACCCGACTCCCCTACTGACCAGGATCTCAAATATTTAAGGGTTGTCTCAGCCACCATGCCAGGCTTTCTGCCTGGAGATTAGCCAGGCTCCCTCAAACATGCTAATCTAGGCCTCCTTCGCCCTTCTTCTAGAACGTGCCAGTAGTTTCTAGAAGGATGGAAGGGCTCCAGAAGCCCTGACCTGTACAGCCTTCCAGCCTAACCTGAAGTGACCTCACTGACTCCCAGGCTGACTCCTACCCAGGCTTCTAGCAAATCTCTAACTAAACTAGAGGGCACTACATGACCATAAGAGTTAAATATCATTCACCAATAGAGAAAATAGCCTAACACTATAGGCCAAGAACAGTAAGGGAAATAATAAGAGGCATTCCTCAGCACTGTGTACAGTCTATGAAGATTCCTGTATGAATGACTGAATGAATAGGTGTTCAGACAAGCAAACTTCCAACTACAGTTTGAAGAGAAACATTTAGAAATGATAATTCTACCACTGCTAAATGTGACAGCTTTCCACTCAGGGCTCCTGGTTGTTAGGGTGCTGGCACCCTCTAGTAATACCACTGCTAAATGGTTCACTTCGCACTGCAGCTGGAGGGTTGCTTGACCAAACAACTATTTATTTGGCCATTTACACAGGAATTTCCAAATACTGTACACAGTGCTGAGGGTCCCTCATATTATTTCCCCTGCTGGCTGAATGTTCTTAGCCTATAGTGTTACATTCTTTTCTTTATTGGAGAATGCTCCTTAACCACTTCAAGACCGGACACTTTTACCCCCTTCCTGACCAGGGCAGTTTTCAGCTTTCAGCGCTATCACGCTTTGAATGACAATTACGCGGGCATGCAACGCTGTACCCAAATGAATTTTTTACCATTTTTTTTAAACAGATAAAGCTTTATTTTGGTGGTATTTATTCACCGCTGGGATTTTTATTTTTTTTGCTATGTAAATGAAAAAGTCCAAAAATTTTGAAAAAAAGTGTTTTTTTTATAAAATTTTGCAAATAAATAATATTTCATCATAAATCTTTCCCAAAATTTATTCCGTTATCTTTTTAGTAAAAAAAAAAAATCCAAATTAGTTTATAACAAAAATTATAATTTTTAAACATTTTTTTTTACATTTTTATTTATATTTTTTATTTTTATTTTTTTTTTTTTACATACTGTCATACTGACATACTTTTTTTTACATACTTTTTTTACATACTGCAGTACAGTGTCAGCATGGTGACACTGTACTACTTGTGGGGGGTGATGAAGATTTTTTTTTTTTTTTTACACATTGCTTTTACACCCATATAGGATGTAAAAGCAATCATTTTTCTTTCTCTCTGTGTGCATTCATGCACTCATTGAGAAGTACTGACTTTGCTATGATTGGTCACAGCTTGTCACATGGTACAAGTCTGTTGTGAATAGGTTTGTACCATGTGACCTCTGTGATCATTCACAGATTTCACACGTAGTAAGCAATGATGTCACAAGTGACATCTTGCTTACTACTTTGCATGTGATCACTGATTGGCCAATCAGTGATCACATGATCGGGACCTCGTACAGAGGTCCCGTCCGACGATCGGTGTTTCACTGTGTCCGGAGGACACAGCGGGCACCGGATCGCGGTGCTGCGTGCTCCCAGGGAGCGCGCACAAGCAGGGTGCGGGGAGGCCGTTTATAGACGGCCACCCGACCCTGCACTGCCACCGTCCGGCCGTTTATATGCAACGGCCGGTCGGGAAGTGGTTAAAAGGAGGAGTACAGCCAAAGCTGTTTTGACTATACTTCTCCTGTGGATCACAGGAGTGCAGATTGTTCTGCACTCCTGTGACCTGTTTTCACTCAGTCAGTCCAGGCTCAGGAAAGATCCTGACTTTAAATTCAGGATTCACCCCAACGCCTGAGCCAGTCACTCTCTCCCCTCCAATGTCCAGTGCTCCAGTGAGCACTAGAGAAGGCAGTATATTTTTTTTTGGTCAAACAAAACTTCCAAAAATGCTGGTTTGCACCATTTTACCATGTTTTTGCTGCGTTTTTCAGTGTTAGGTGTGCATGGACACATAGGATAACATGCTGGGGGGTTTACTGGCTGTATAAAAAAACATCAAAAGCCAAAAACAGCCGCTGTAAAAACGTCCAGTGTGCATGCGGATTTAGAAAAGGCAGGGGACAGATGCAGCATCAGACCGATACTTCATCCACCTAGGTAAGTATCAAAGGGGGAAAAAAGAAAGCTCAAACCTTACTTTTAAACAATATGGTCAATAGTTCTTATGGCTATTTTTCTCTTTTGATTGAATATTAGGGAATTTTGCATTCGCTCTGCAAAAGGCAACATGTAGAATCTGAAATTACACACATATTACAAATATTATGGGTATTATTTGCAAAGTGATTTTTTTTAAAAAAAGAGACCCCGTGAGTTTGCTAACAAAGATTTGCAATGTCCGACACATGTACAGATAGGATTGCTCATTAATCCTATTGTTGATTACAGTCTCTGTTTTTTGACTACATCAGAAATTGTCAAAGTGGAAGGTATTTTGTAGTTGTTAAGCTTTGAATATGGGACTGTCAAGGGCTGCAACCTGTATGTAAGAGATAGCTCAGTAGAGATAGGTACATGAATTATAGGGTTTACATTAAAGGGGAGCTCCAGGCTCTCCCCCAAAACAATTAAAAGTCAGAAGCTACAAATACTGTAGCGGCTGACTTTTAATATAAGAACACTTACCTGTCCAGGGATCCAGGGATGTCCTCACCCGAGCTGGTTCTTCAATTGGCTTCGGGGGCAGATGCCGGCATCTTCAGTAAGGGTAACTGCCAGTGAAGCTTTTCGGCTTTGCAGCTGGTTTCATACTGTGCATGTGCGAAGCATGCTGTGCTTTGTGAATAGTCCAGCATTCTTCTGAGACCTGTGAAGTGTCTCAGAAGGCTTCAAGGGAAGTAGGGGGGACGAACTTCTGTCTCACACCGCTGCGGCGCATCTGATTAGAAGTGGGAGTGGGTACCTGTCAAAACCAGGTACCTGCTCCCTCCAAAAAGTGCCAAATTTGGCAATATGGGGGGGGGGGATGTAAATAAGCAGAACTTCTTCTTTTGGGTAAAGTTTCACTTTAATACAACACATACCAAGTATTTACAGTAATCAATTTTTATGAAGCATAAAGTGGAACTTCATCAGAAGCGAAGTTCACCTGCCTGATAGCTTTGCCCACCTCCCTCCTTGGGCACCGCCCATATGGCACCTACGTACATGTACCCACAGACTTGGCGACATTGGCACATCTGCCCAGGTGCAGGTGATTTGCACGAAGACAGTAACATTTTCAGACCTCCCTAATCCCAGTTTTTGCATGTGATAATCTGCACATGCACAGATGTTCTAGGGTTCCAGCACATACACAGAGGTGTCACAGGGCTCTCTCAGTGTTCAAGCCTGGCGCACATCTGTGTACATGCAGCAGGTGGGGATACAATCTTGTCTAGGTAAGAATTTAGGATATGCTCTTTTTACAGTATAAATTATGCTTTTAAAAAAAAAAAAAAAATATATATATATATATATATATATATATATATATATATATACACTCAATTCATCAGAGAGAGAGGAAGCAGGGGGCTCCCCACATGGAAGAAAATATATTTGAAATATATTTTAAAAATATGCTTCCCGAATATATTGACACATATTTGAAATGCTACAATTTTGGCCATATTCAATATATGTCAATAAACACACACACACACTATGTTGAAATGCATTTTTCTTACAAAATATATGAAAAATATTTGTAAAAATACATTTCAAAAATACTGTATGTCTTTAAAAATACAAATCTACTTTTTTGGAATGCATTTACAAATATATGTAAAAATATATGTTAAAATGACTTTATTTGTTAAAGTGAAATTTTTTTAACCAGATTTTTTAACATATAAAAAAGTAATTTTAACATATATTATTACATATATTAGTAAATGCATTAAAGCACTGAGCAAACTGTTGGCGCTATATAAATCCTGTATAATAATAATAATATAATAAATGCATTCCAAAATAGATTTGTATTTTTAAAGACAATATATTCGAAATGTATTTTTAAAAATATCTTTCATATATTTTGTAATTAAAAACGCATTTCAACATACAGTATATATATATCTTAATTGAAATATATTTTGAAATATACTGAATATGGCTAAAATTATAGCATTTCAAATATATGTCAATAATATAGGCTGCTTTGATACTAATGTACTGGAGTTTACCCATATTGCAGGTGCGGCACAGTGCATCTGGGTTCCTGGGTTAGCTGCGCATTGTCATAGACTTCTATTATATTCTGCAGGTGTGGTACATTCAGGAGTTTTTGTGAGCTTGCAGAAGGTGCAACAAAAATGCAGAATATAATAGAAGTCTAAGGCTCAGTGCAGCAAACCCGAAGGAAAGCTGCAGGTGCACTGCACTGCACCAACGGTGTGGGTAAACTGCAGTGTGAAAGCAGCCCTGTACTATTATGCCCAGTGTATTGTTTCACACTGACCTGAAGATCTCTTCTTTTCTGCTGGCACCACTCTGGAAACCGCTAGCCGGGATAAGAGGTGGAGTGCAGTTGGTATCACTCTGCATGGGACAGGAGCCAGAACTACAAAGGAGGGATCGGCTTATGTGGCCCTTGCTCCTTACTACAGATCCAACTAATGCATTGCACTCTGTTTGATGCTCTGGAACGGCAAGTCACAAGCCCAGATTGTGATCTACCAGTCACCTGGCCACAATCTACTGACAGATCGCGATCTACTGGTTGCTGACCCCCACGCTAGAGGAAGGGAAGATTTCAGAAGGAGAGGAATTTATACAGGGAGGAGGGAACATTTTTTCATTTTTATATGGGGAGATGTTGGCCTTGCAGAGGGAATTTGTGCTGGAGATGGTTATTGTGCAGATTAGGGCTGGACTTATTTAGGGGGTGAGGTGGGATTTTTACTTAGAGGAAAAAGTGGGGGAGAGTATTGCTTATGGGGAAAAATTGTACACTCCTGACCCCTACACTCTGTACTCCTGGTCCATACACTTTGTGTTACGTATTCCTGAACGCTGTACTGTTACCTAATGCCTGCACTGTGTGTATTACATACTCCTGACCCCTGCACACTGTGAGGTTGACTTAAAGGTAAATGGGCTGTGCACTGCAAGTGTAGCTGATTTAGATCTGAGCTCTGAAATGAGGTGATCCCTCAGATCTAGAGAAACTGCACTTGGAGTGCACTTGCAGTGCACAGCCTATTTACCTTTAGTAAATCTACCCCTGTGTGTTTCATACTCCTGACCCCTGCTCCATGTGAATTATGTGCTCACGACCCTTGCACTATGGGCATTACATACTCCTGAGCTCTGCGCTCTGTGTATTACACACTCCTGACCCCTGTACCCTGTGCATTACATACTCCTAACCCTTGCACACTGTGCATTACATACTCCTGGCTCCTGAACTTTGCACATTACCTACTTATGAGCCCTGCTCTCTGTGAATTACATACTCCTGACCCCTCACTCTGCAATGCATACTCCTGACTCCGGCACTCTATGGGTTATGAACTCCTTAACCCAGCCCTGGCCACAGCATTTTGTGCATTACATACTCTGCACGCTTGCACTTGTTACATTGTACATTCCTTACTTTGCTGAGGTGTATATATGTCTGTGAGACAATTGCTTGTGGAACAATCAAAGCATATTTTAGGGGTACAAGGAAGCTCAGATTTTGTTTAAAGGATAGGTTCACCTTTCGTAACGTAACATGTTACGATTGGACCACCTCCCCCGATCCCCGCGCACCTGGACATGTCACTCAATCACAGTGTTCTGTGAATGAGAACACTACAAGTTCTGACAGACTTTGCAGCTGTCAGCTTGTACTTGCCAATGAACTACCACGGTGCTGTGGAGCGCTGTGGTAGTTCATGGAGTTTTCCTGTGTCTGCTTGCCCAAATGGGATGTATGAGCCAGCAAATACAGTGACAGGTCAGAGGGAGACCTGCGTGGCACCAGCGATCTGCTGATCTCTGGTACAATGCTTTAGAGCCTCCAGAAACAAACAAATAATAAATGCAAATTTTTTTTTTACCTGCAAAAATGTGCTTTTATTATTTTTTGTTAACAGATGAACAAATCCTTTAACCATGCCCCTTTCAGCTCCTCCCACAGTTGATGCAGTTTGCCCACATCCACTGTAGTATTCCACACCATTAAGCTGGCCATTCACGTGTAGATTTTCAGACGGGAATATTTGTGAGAAAAAGTCATACGAATATTATTTGAACATTCAATGAATGGACGAATATCATTCTAAAATTGTCTTTTGCTTTTAACATGCAATTTGATTTGATAAAATGAATGTAATTTCTGAACAATAACCACATACAATGGCTGAAAATTTGTTTGATAGAGAAAAGTTTTCGTTCCTGCCCCTTCGAATTTTCCCGTCACTGCTGTTGAAAAAGAACATCGATTTGAGCCCACTAACAATTAGAAAATCAAATGACTATTCTTGAAACAAAAATGTGAGTTTTTGGTATTCCTTCTCACCTTAGGGTATTATTGCTCCTCTTACTGCATTTTCCACACTATTAAATTAACTAAAATCAAAGAAAAACAGTGATTTTTTTTTTAAATGCTGCAGCAGATGTGTAGACATGAGAACTCAAGCAAAAGGATCTCAAAGTCAGAGGCCCTGAGAGACATATAATGTTCGTCCGAAAATTGGACCTAAGAATAATCAGCCGATTTTTGCTTTGTTAGTGGGTCAATGGCACCGGCTGATTTTTGTGGTTCTTCCCCTTTTTGGTGATCGGGCATGGTGGAAGATTCATGAAAAACGAACGATTTTCGACTCAATGATTATCAAATCGTACGATTGTTTTTCCAAAAAGAATATACACATGAGCCGTGACCTGGAAGGAACAGAAGTTTCGCCTGTTATATGAGGTGAACTTTATGACTTTGTCGGCCAATTTTCAAAATCATTGATGGCACCATCGGATTACTGAGCGAACAACGTTTTCGATTTTCGGACAAATAATAGTTCAGAATTCGAATTATGTATGGTTTGCATAAGAAACCATTAACCTCCTTGGCGGTATGATTCTTTCCGATTTTTTGTGCTGAAAGCGGTACCATTTTTTTGCATGGAAATATGTAGTTTTTTATTGTAGGCTGTAATTTTTAGGAATAACTCACTGAAATCTGTCCGAACAAGAGAGTCTATTAAACATTCCGGATATGATAAAATTTGAAACACAAAATCATAAATTATAATTTAATAAATAATCATAAAAAATAATAATATAACAATAATAAATGTAATTCAATAATATAATCAAACCAAAAACACTGAAATTTGAAATTGAGGCAAATTCGCACATCACTGAGCAAAGTCGCAAAATCGTTTTCAGTGTCTGATGACGAATTTCCCCACGAATCATTATCACTCAATTCTGCAAGTGGTTCTGATTTACTATCGCTGTTCTAAAACCGATTTTGACGTAAAGGGACGCTTTTTGGACGCCATGGAGTTTTCTAAGTTTCCAGGCAGAAAGAACATTCAAAATGCAGGCAGGGCACAGGACAAAGCAGTAGGGACAAAATGTATGTGAAATGCATTGAAATAGCAATGACAGCAAAAATGACATTTTTTAAAAAATTCAAATTTCCCGCCGGTTCCGGCGCCCGTACGTCCTGACGTCACAGGGACCGGAACACAGGTGCCGGATGCCGGCATCGGCCGGAGGAGATGGCCGGGGACGCTGGAGGGGACAGATCGCGGGAGCGAAGGACAAGGTAAGTGCTGCAGGGACCCCCAGAGAACGCCGCAGGGTAAGCCCAAGTGTAGCTCGGGGTTACCGCTTTTGGTCTAGAAATTTTACCCCGAGCTACACTCGGGAACACCGCTAAGGAGGTTAACTGGTATTAGTCTCCAGCATTTACCAAAACTGATCATTTTTGTTACGTTTATAGCCATTTTTCTATGTTCATTTGAATTCTGGCTAGATGATGCCCCTTTATGCCTAAACTTAGCAGTAACAGGTAGCAGTAAAGGATAAAATACGATACCAATTAATGTATTTTTTAAAAAAGTAACCACCTCAATACTGAGCAATTTTATCCCCTTTCTACCCAGGCCAATTTTCAGGTTTCAGCACTTACACTTTGAATGGCAATTGAGCGGTCATGCAACACTGTACCCAAACTAAAATTTTCTCCTTTTGTTCACACAACTAGAGCTTTCTTTTGGTGGTATTTAATCACCATTGGGTTTTTATTTTTTGCTAAATTAACAAAAAAAGACAGAAAATTTTGGAATAAATCAAGTTTTTCTTTGTTTCTGTTATAAAAGTTTGCAAATAAATAATTGTACTTCATAAATTTAGGCCAAGATGTATTCTGCTACATTTTTTTTGTGAAAATAACTGAAACTAGTATTTATTATTTAGTCTGTAGGAAAGTTATAGAGTTCACAAACTATGGGATATATATGAAAATTAATCAATCCTTAAGTACTGACAGCCAATCTAATTTCTTGAGGCCCAAAAATGTCAGAACAGTACAGATATCCCCCAAATGATCCCTTTTTGCAAAGTAGACAGTGCAAAGTATTTCTTAAGAGGCATGGTGAGTTTTTGAAGTTTAATTTCTTCATTTTTCATGACAAAAAATTACTTTTCACAATTTTTTTTTTGCATACTGTCACCAGTGCAGTACAGCATCAGCATATATCTGGTGTGGCGGTGATCAGGGATACTGACTGGTGACAGTACGAAAAAAAAGAAAATTTATAAATTTTTTATTAGATTTTTTTCTCTTTTTTTAAGATTTTTTTTTTCATATTACACTATGACCAAAGTAGTATAATGTTACCATAAATGAGCTGTGATTGGCCCAGCCTGTGCATGTGATCACTGTGACCATTCACAGCTAGACACACTTGTATACAATGGATGGCATGAAAGGAAGCCATCCATTGTATACAAGTGTCATGTGACCTGCTGTAATTGGTCACAGCAGGTCACATGGCACTGGCAATGGGGCCAGTACACAGATCTGTCATCGGCCGTGTCCGAGGTACAAGGTCAGTGACAGATCTCGACACAGCATGGCTCCGCGGGCATGTGCAAAGTGTGATCCGGGAAGGACATCATATGACACCCTCCCGGACGGATGAGGTCTTCGCCCGGCCGTCATTTGACTATAGGCCGGGCGGCAAGTGGTTAAATGTATTGTAGTGAGCTGTAATCATAGCTGTTCTGCTTGAACTTTAAGGTCACTGGTCCCTTATTAAGTAATCCATTTCTCAATATAACTAGTGATAACATGATTATAGGAACAGAAACGGCCAAATCTGTTACTCTGCTTGTAGCATCTAGCGTCTAGCGTCTTAGCTAAGCTCTGGTTGATGCACTGATACAGACAAGTAGTCAATCGAAACTAAAACTACTGTTTGCGATTCAGCTATGAACAGCTCATTTGCACATTTTTTTGATCAATTTGATTTATCCACTTGCTGCCAAATCATGTACATGATTGACTTCAAATGGATATACCTGGGTTACAGCTGCAGCTGTCAGCCATAACCCCGGTATCATTTGTTTCCTGCTGGCAAAGTTCTACACAGTAAAAGCGATCTTAGCAACTAATTAGATGCTGGGTTCCTTATCAGGCGGTGGTAGGGGTTTTCCCCCCTCCCGCTGGTGCCTACCCAAGCTCTCCCGTGCTATTTGGGAGCCCAGTATCCAATCCAGTGGATCTTTCGGCCGATCATAGAGCAAATTAGAGACCGGAAGGTCCCTGGCCATTTTTATGATCTAAGACAGGGGTCTCCAAACTTTTTAAACAAAGGACCAGTTTACTGTCCTTAAGACTTTTTAGAGGGAGTAGGGAAATGTTCCAGCATCAGTTGGAGTAAACAATGCCCCATCCTTGGTGTCATTGGGAGGAATTGTGCCCAATCATTGGTGTAATTGGGCCCCATTGTTGGTGTCATTGGTAAGAATAGTGCCCCATCATTGGTGTCATTGGTAGGAATAGTGCCCCATCATTAGTGATTGGGAGGAATAGTGCCCCATCATTGATGTTATTGATGAGAAATTGTGCCTCGTCACTGGTGTAATTGAGAACTGTGTCCCATCACTGGCTTCATTTGGAGGAATTGTGCTCTATCATTGGTGTCATTGGGCTCCATTGTTGGTGTCATTGGGAGGAACTGTGCCCCATTGTTGGTGGCATTGGGAGGAACTGCGCCTCATCATTGGTATCATTGGGAGGAATAGTGCCCCATCATTGGTGTCATTGGTAGGAATAGTGCCCCATCATTGGTGTCATTGGTAGGAATAGTGCCCCATTATTTGTGATTGGGAGGAATAGTACCCCATCGTTGATGTAATTGATGAGAAATTGTGCCCCGTCACTGGTGTAATTGGGAAGAACTGTGTCCCATCACTGGCTTCATTGGTAGGAATTGTGCCCCATCATTAGTGCCATTGGGACCCATTGTTGGTGTCATTGGGAGGGACTGTGCCCCATCTTTCGTGTCATTGGCAGGAACTGTGCCCCATTGTTAGTGTCATTGGAATGAACTATGGCCCGTTATTGGTAGGAACTATGCCCCATTATTGGTGTCGATGAATGAAATAGTGCCCCAAGGGCTGGATAAAAGAAAGCAAAGGGCTGCAACTGGCCCCAAGGACACAGTTTGGAGACCACTGAGAGACCGAAAGCAATGGCATTTCGTCACTTCCAGTTAGGGTAGGTGTAAACACTGCCATTTGGAAAGCATTAGATCCATTTTTTTCTATCTCATACTTTCCAGGGTAGAGGAAAGATTTAGGGTCTTATAGACCCCAGATGTCTCCATAAAGAGGACCTGTCATGCTTTATTTCTATCACAAGGGATGTTTACATGTTTTGTGATAGGAGTAAAAGTGATTTAAAAATTTTAGTAATATTTATTTTATTAAAAAAATATATTTTTACACTGTCCCTTTAATTTTTTTAAAGTGCCCCCCCGTGCCCACGCGTAGAGGCGAACCCACATGTAGGTTACACACGTATAAGTAAACAATGTTCGCACAACACATATAAGGCATTGCCGTGAACGTTATAGTGAGAGCAATAATTTTAGTGCTAGACCTCTTTTGTAACTCTAACCTAGTAACCTGTAAAATATGTTAAATCATCGCCTATGGAGATTTTTAAGTATCCTAGTTTGTCACCATTCCACAAGTGTGCTCAATTTTAAAGTGTGACATGTTAGATAAGTGTTTACTCAGCATAACATCATCTTTTATATTTTACCAAAAATTGGGTATATATTGTGTTTTTTTTATATTAAAACTCATTAAAGTATATTTCTCTTTTAATAATTGAGTTTAAAAGACTATTGCACAAATACTGTTTGATATAAAAAATTACGATGACCATCAGTTTATTTTCTAGGGCCTCTGAAAAAAATTTTCTAGCAAAAAAAATTAGAATTTTACATTGGAGGAAGGACTGAAGTGTCAAATTAGACCTGGTCTTCAAGTGGTTATAGTGCCTTTCATCCAAATCCTTGACAAAACCTCAAATTTTATCAAATAACAAAGTCTCCACTGAAAGTACAGTAAATTATTTGCACTAAAACCTGACCTTAATCAGTATTAAATATGTTTTGTGTAAAAAGTATTTTGTGTAAAAGTGGTTATGTTGTGAAAGTTCATAATTTCGAAAGGTTCAAAAAAATGTCAATTGCTTCCATGCTTCCAACTGTTTCTACCACATTTTCTGAGAAGAGAAAAACATTGATAAGGTATCAATATTCAGATTTTGAATCTGCAGAATCTGAAAGATACCTGCTACAAATAAGACTAAAGAGTAGAGATAAACTAATACAAAAGCATACGTTAGGAAAATTATATAAAAAAAATTTCAAATTATATAAAAAAAAGTGGTTGGCCATTTCTGCGGCCACTATTGGTTCAATAATTGGGAAGCAGAAGCTCAAACCTCCCAGGTGATCCCTAAAAATAGGTTATTTATAAACTCTTTGGGGTTGATTTGCTAAAACTGGAGAGAGCAAAATCTGGCGTAGTTCTGTATAAAAACCAATCAGCTTCCAGCTTTTTTTGGTCAAAGCTTAATGGAACAAGCTGAAGTTAGAAGCTGATTGAAACTCCACCTAATTTTGCAGTCTTCAGTTTTAGTAAAGCAACCCCTTTGCATAGCAAAGAGAACTGTGGGAGAGACTAAAGTGGATCAAAGAAGCTACAGATTTCAGCAGCTGAGATAAAAGAGCACTGGTCAATCAGATTTATAATTTGTACAGTACATACTTCATTGTATGACATTGTATTAGGTAGTACATTTTATAATTTATTGTTTATTTTTTTTATTTACAGAAATGCCACCCATTTTCACTTTTCCTACTACTACAGTTACCACACCTACGACAATTTCCACTTCAACAACTGGTACTACTTCTACTACTACTACAACACCCCCGCCAACTAGTACTACACCCGAACCGACAACTACTACAACAGAACCGACAACTACTACTACCACAACACCCTCAACAACTAGTACTACAGCCCCTACAACAGAACCGACAACTACTACTACCACCACAACACCCCCGACAACTATCACTACAGCCCCTACAACAGAATCGACTACTACCACCACCACAACACTCCCGACAACTAGCACTACAGCCCCTACAACAGAATCGACTACTACCACCACCACAACACTCCCGACAACTAGCACTACAGTCCCTACAACAGAACTGACAACTACTACTACCACCACAACACTCCCAACAACTAGCACTACAGCCCCTATAACAGAACCGACAACTACTACTACTACTACCACCACAACACTCCCGACAACTAGCACTACAGCCCCTATAACAGAACCGACAACTACTACTACTACTACCACCACAACACTCCCGACAACTAGTACTACAGCCTCTACAACAGAACCGACAACTACTACTTCTACCACCATATTACTCCCGACAACTAGTACTACAACCCCTACAGCAGAACCGACAACTATTACTACTACTACCACCACAACACCCCCGACAACTAGTACTACAACCACTACATCAGATCCAATTTCTTATACTATAACCCCTACAGCACAACCAACAACCAGTACTACAGCCATTACAACAGAACCGACAACTACTACTACTACTACCACCACAACACCCCCGACAACTAGTACTACAGCCCCTATAACAGAACCGACAACTACTACTGCTACCACCATAATACTCCCGACAACTAGTACTACAGCCCCTATAACAGAACCGACAACTACTACTACCACCATAACACTCCCGACAATTAGTACTACAACCCCTACATCAGATCCAATTTCCAGTACTGCAGCCACTACAACACAACCAATATTTAGTACTACAACAGAACCAATAACTGGTACTACAACCACTACTCCTACCACTACATCTATTTCCACTATTACACCTGGCATTACAACTTCTACACCCAAGCACACCACATCATTTTGTAACACAACTTCCCCATCACCTGTAATACCAACAACACATATCTATACAGAAGAGAATATAACTGTTACAACAGTGAAAAGCAGAAGTGTATTAAGTGTTCGAATTTTGTCAAGAGTGATTGACAACAAAGAGGTGAAAAGTCTAGAAATAAATGAAACCACAACAGTTAGAATTGAGATGAAGACAATTAGCCCTAGTAAAATCTACACTAAAATTACAAATTCCATTGCTCCTACATCATTCATGATTCTTGTTGGAGATACAGAACCAAAGGCATATAGTAACAGCACAGACACCAGCATAACCACTTCTGAAACCACAGTTCCAAATACACAGCCATTTACACTTGATTCATACTGCAGTAAACCAGCCGAGACCAATACCGTCACTGAAACCTCTGCAGTTGCTGGAAACACCTGCTCCAAGGTCACTTCTGCTTCCGCTACCACCACCATTACCACAACTGAGGAAGTCATTGTGCTGGGTCCGGATGGTTTTTCCAAGAGCTGCGCTTACTTCTAATCTGGTATACTTGCTATATTTGTTACAAACCAAATAAATGGGACTATTCCAGACTGCACATTATTTTCTATGGCACTAACACATCTATTCTAAATGCTTGCAGTTACTTTTACACCTGATTTACACTTTAGTGATCTTTTGTAGTGCATTAACTCAAGTTGCATTAAAGTGGCCATGCATTATTAACAGGCTGCCAATGCACCTTAACTGATCCAAAAATGCATAGGACCCTTTTTTAGCAACACGGCACACTACGCTACATTGTTCACTCTATTGTACAATGCATGGGGGTGCTATTGGTAATGAGTGACACTGCAACACACTGGACATAGAGCAGCTGTGTATATGCTTTAGCAATTGTTGCCTCAATGCACACCTGTACATGGGACCTCAGAGATAATATGCTCAATTCACTGAGATAGGGGAGTCACCAACTCAGGTTGGTATTTTATCACATGATAATGTTCTCCTAAAACTCAGACATTTATATGCATTAATTGCAAATTTGTTTTTTTTAATTAATTGTGCATTTGATGCCCAAATATCCTATTTTTTCATTTTTATTATTTCATCTCATATTTTATCATTACCTCTTGTGGCTTTTTTTCCTATTCTTTTCAATAAGCACCACATTGAAACTTAGTTATCATCAGCATGATGTGATTTCTATTTTAAGGGGGGTCCTCTTTTTGGTGGGACTTTAACAGTACAATTTACGTGTATGATAAATTTCAACAATTCAAAAGAGATTTTTTATAAAACAGTACAAAATTTTATTTTTACAATCTTCAAAAATAAATATAAAGCTACAATACATATTGCAGCGGTGTCATCAGAGATGGTGTTGCAAATCTAATAATGTTTCATGCATGGTTTGCACTTGACGCACTTTGAGATAAAAAAAAATCTCTTCTTCAGAAGTGCTCAAGAAGGCATGACGTCTATAACAAACATATATATATCAATATACATGACGCAAACAAATTATTGTAAACAATTTGATACTTTACAATATGGTTATACACTTACATGATTCCATGTGAGGTAAAAACCGCCAGGAAATATTAAGAACAAATTGTTAGGTGAAAACAGCCACAGATTTCTCATACATCTCAGGCAAAAATGATGAAACAAAAATTAATAAAGAAAAAACTGAGACCAGTGGATGAATAATGCCGCCCAAACGCTTCCTGAAGGGGCCCCACCCAAATGCACCATCAACAAGATTACCTGCTGGTTGGTACTGATAGGGCAGTGCTGCAATGTGAATAAAAAAAAGCAATATTAATATCAATTGGATATCATAAGCCCTCGAGAAATTTTAAGTTTAAGAACTAGACGCACCTACAATGAGTGCAAAGCGATGACCACAAGGAATTTGCGTGAGAAAGTGTTGATGACCTGATAAAAATCAGGATTGAGATATGAAAGACAGCCCAATATGGGGTAATATACCTAAAGAAGAAAACATGTGTGCAAACCATTATAGTAATAATAGAAAAAAATAAAAACAGAAAACAAACTAATAATAATAAAAAAAAAGAAGAGATTTTTGTTGATCTCGAAACACGTCAAATGCAAACCATGCATGATCCATGATTAGATTTGCAATACCATCTCTGATGACACCGCCGCAATATGTATTGTAGCTTTATATTTCTTTTTGAAGATTGTATAAATAAAATTTCATACTGTTTTTATAAAAAATCTCTTGAATTGTTGAAATTTATCATACACATAAATTGTGCCATTAACGTCCCTCCAAAAAAAAAGGACTTTTCCTCTCATTGGATTCATTAGGGATGTTGGCACTTTGTGTATTATATCCCTTCCTCTCTCTGATTTCTATTTTATGGAACCCATGTGATAATATTTTTTCTTCTTAAAAAACGTATAAAAAAAAATTAGTGTGGTATATTCAACTACACCGTTTAAATGTTTGTGTTATGTTTTAAATAATTTTACAAAGAAAAAAAGTCATGGAAATGGAAATACCGCATGTGATGTGAATTGAACCTATTATCTGAGGACAAACATCTAATAAAACAAAATGGTTTTATGATGTAGGAAACGGTTTTACTGCATTCCATGCATGGAGTAGAAACTTTAGAGTGCATATAACATCCCCTATATGCCTACTACTATAGAAGGAAAAAACCCCTTTCAGCAGCTTTACACATTAGTAAAATTTGTTGTTCAGCTATGCCAGGTCTAACTAAACACAACTGTGTCTTAATAGTGAATCTCACACTTTCTTCTAAATGGAGCCAATAAAATAGATGTTTTTTTTTTATCTTAACAGAAATCACCTTTAGGTTTGGCAAAGTAAAGATAATGAGACTAGTGTATAAAATATGTGTAATAGGAAAGACTTCTTGTTGTCCATAACGGCCAATCAGCTACCGAAATTTCTACAGTCCAGGCTTGAGAATGAATTGAGAATCAAATTGCACATTTTTTATACATTAGCGCCATATGTAGCCATCAAGCTAAAGAGAAATTGAAAACAAAACAACATCTTCTGTTTGAGGTAAATTTAGATTCCTCATCTGGCAAATTAACCCAAGCTGTCTCAGGTGACAGGTAGCAGATCACACATTATTGCAATTGGGAAATGCTGCTGATCTTGGACAAGCAAAATTAATATTGCATGTTTTAACATTCCACAGGATACAGCTGGGGTTCTTCTGAAAATTTTACTGTAAAGTGAACCCCCTTGTCTAAAGAATGCAAACAGGATGCTTTCTGGCCCTTGGGTGAGCTTTAGTCACTTGACAGAATCCAACAAGGGAAAATAAATGTCGGGCAGACCAAATAATGGGGTTCATTTTGCCAGATCACCAGTGGAACAGATTTTCATTTGGTCAGCTTTGCTAATCTAGACTTGACATGGCCTTTTAACAAGCTACAGCTTTTTTTTTATTCCAGAGGAATCTTTACATAATTTTCAGGTCCCAGGGAGCCCCTACTAAAATTCATTAATAGAGGCTTATTGGAAAACTGCCCCTTGCATTGGTGGTCAGTCTTCAGAATACCCTGCCACTCATTTTAGTGGTGGTTGGAATGCCACCCTTACAGACAGCTGAAAAGATCATTGCTGCCTTGCAACTGCCTCTGAAAGTGGCCTTGGACCAAGGACAATGCAGTCCTTGCCAGTTTGGAAGTCAAAAAGCCACAACTCAAGAAACCTCTAGCAAACTCTGGAGGGACCCAGGTTGAGAATAGCTGTGTACAGTATCCTATAAAAACTAAGAAACTGACTGTTTTGTAGATCAGGTGATCACTTACAGACACTTTGCTGCTTGAGGGTTGATTTACTTAATGAGCAGAGAATTTTCATGTAGCAAAACAATAAAATGAAGCTGTGTTCTGTTAGAAAGTTAAATAAACACGTTTCACTCTTTTAGTAAATCAACCACACAGATTTCATTTGCATTTAAATTTAACATGCATGGAATGCAGTGTTCAGTTGGAACATATTTATGATAAATTTTGGTCTATTACTGTAAATTAAACAGATTTGACACTGTTTGACAAAAGCAGAACCAAGGCTTACCATAAAGTATTCATTCACATTGCTGTAAGATAAAGTTATCTGTATATACAATATAGGATTCCCATACCCTTATACCTGGCACTTGAGATGGTCTTGAAATGAATCTGTTAATTAATAAGTAAGGGCTGACCTTAACAGAAAGCACTTGAAAATGTCATGACTTTGCATCTGTTCTCAGTGCAAATGTAAGCACAGGACTCTGGTTCATAGTTCATGTGAGCTGGTAGGATACAAATAAGCATGGATATGTGTTGGATCTCATAACACGTAATTCCCTTCTGAAAATTTACAGTATTTCTGTGACTTTTAATCTGCTAATCTAAATGCTGTGGGAAGTAGCTGACAGTAAAATCTTTCAGCATTTACCTTTTAGATTCAGGTTTTGTTCTTCCGTTGCCGCTTGAAGCCCATCCAAAGTTGCTGTAAATAGATAATTTCTCAAAAATCTATACCAGCACACCCTATGACCCATATCTCTCTGATATCTCCTGTGCTTTCTGATAAGGTGTTTAGGTGCTGGACATTGCAATGTTGTATGGAGGCAAGGAGTGGTCCCTATTTACATTATGAGGAAGAGGAAACACTGCAGGGAAGCTCCAGGAACCCCAGAAGACAAAATCTGAAGTGGTTTCTTACAGCTTTTATTTTAGTAGATTTGTAGTTCCCACAGGTTTACTCTAATGGTATGACTAGCCCTATGTCTTATTTAATTCTGAGAAAAGAAAAGAGCTTTATTCTTTTCTGGAAGCTAAATTATTTCTAACACAACCCACTCTTTATTCATGCATGTTAGACTAATACCAGGTATAAAATGTATTCAATAAATTTATCTGTAACATTATTCATTGGGTCAAATGTTTTCTAGGTGGGAACAAGTCACTTGGCATATTCATGTCAAAGGGAAACTATGAGGATGGAAGCATGGAAGCTGTCCTTGCTGATGTATTTTTCAAGGTGTATGTCCTGGGGCTGGCTTCCTTACTCTTACTCAGCTAATCGCTTACCCGAATAAACATGGATATATCAGGTATACTTTCAACCCAAAAGGATGACAGACCAGATGATGAACCTTCAAAAACATTCCAATTCTACCAGTTTTCTTTTCTTTAAGCAGCACAAAATATTATTAATTAATGTATTATTTAATAAAAAAATATGCTGGGGACTGAAAACCTAAATTAAAAATATATTATAATACAAAAATTCAAGACTTTCCCAATAAATTGCGCTTATAAATAATTGAATTGTTGCCCCCCAATAAACTTTAGGGTTCCTATTCTACTTATTCTATGAAAATAATGTGGTCAGCTTCTTTACTGACTGCTTTAGAAGTTAGAAAATATGACCATAAAGTTGTTTGTATCTCTCTATCTGTACGTCTGTTTACTCTAAATAGAAATCTGTTCACTATTTTATAGTAATGCAAATGTTTACACACATACATATATATGTTCTTCTTGTTCTATGTTAAAATTCTTATTGGGAATAAATAAAGGGTTGCTTCTTGCATGCAACATGAGAATGTCGATTGGAATAACTGCAAACAAGCAGAGCAGTTTAACAAAAATGTGGGTCCTAGTATAAATATAGTGGGTTATTTACTAAAACTGGAGAGTGCAAAATCTGGTGCAACTCTGCCTAAAAACCAATCAGTTTCCAAGTTTTATTGCTATAGCTTAATTGAAGAAGGTGACGTTAGAAGCTGATTGGCTACCATGCACAGTGCAGCCATTTTACTAAATCCCCCCATAGAATATAAAATAGGAGCATACAGAGCTATCTGGTAAAATACAAACTAAACTGAATGTCCTGAAACATAACATGGAAAAGTGTTGCTCATCACCCATCAGTGAAGCACCACAGACAATGCTAAGCCATGCACATCTATGCTAAACAATACATCAGCAAGCATTTTGCCAGTGCCTATTTTAACCAGGGCAGCTGAATAACTATGACTAGTGCACAAGAGATAGGCTAGTCAAGACCCCTACACCACCATCTCACTCTCTCACATACCCCCCTATAAACTGTCATTAAAGAAAAACATAACACAGATTGGAGTAAATGGCCAACACAGCCTTTTATTAACACTTCAACTTCAATACACAAACCATTCCTTAAAACAGAAACACATAGGAAAAGTTGTTGGTCTTCGAAGGCACCAAACCAGAACCGATATCCACCTGCGAAACCAATACTATAACTAGGCCCCCAACCGTTTCGGAGACAAAACATACCATCCGCAATGCAGAACCACCGCCTTCCAGTTAAACCTCGGTTAACTGTAATGCCCCCGGGCACACCTTACCGCCGATGAGTCACAATCATTATCTTTTACTTTAAAATAAGTGCCGCCTCCAAAGACCAACAACCACCCCCGAACCTGAATAAACCCCTCCCCGGAAGTGACAAAACACCCACACAAACCCCAAGGGAGGGCGGGAGGGAAGCTCTCTCTCTGCTGTCTCCTACAGCACTGCAAACGACCCTCCCCATCCACACCCAAAGGTGTAGAAGACCCCACCTGCCATCCCCCAGTTACCAATCAGGTACTTAGCCTTACTAAAACCCACCTCATAATTTTTTTTTAACCCTTTCCTGTCTTTTTAACCCCTCTTGGCCTCGTCATGTCTGCCCTGCGCTTTTTTCTTTTTTCTTTTCCTTTCGCTACGGGCATCTCTGGAGTTTAGGTATCTATCTATCTATCTATCTATCTATCTATCTATCTATCTATCTATCTATCTATCTAGGGAGGGGGTGTCTGAATTGCAGAATAGCTTCTTTTCATGTGAGTGTCTGGAGCTGAAAAACAAAAACCAGGGCAAGAGAAATGTAATATCACTGGCCATAATTAGTTCATCTTTAAAATGCTTTGGTGAAGGGCTCCAGCTTTTTCCTTGACTGTCTAACAAACTAAACAATATAACAAACACAAGAAATGACAGTGTTGCAAGCATCATACAAAGCATCGATGTATTATGATCAAAAACATAAATTTACATGCCCCTCTGCCAAAATGTGAACACAGAAGAATTCGATCCATATGATTTCATGTATACTCAAACACTTGACCCTTACTAGCTAAACATTATACACTTTTGAGGTATACCAAGACATTGGAGTTCCTGATGTTAAAGTAGGATTTTTGTGGCATAGTGACATTATTTTGTATGTTTGGGTTTGTTGTTTGTCGAGCAAAGATAAAGGGGAAGTCTAAATGGAATATGGAATGAGAAAAAATAGAAATAAGGGAGTAAAAGGAAAAGAAAAGACAAAGCAATGAGAAATCCCAAGCCAATTACCACAAAGCCTATTGCTTTGCTTTAGTGGGTGCACAGTAGAATTTCACAAACTATGTGTATGGAAGGACCTAGGGTAACATATTGTAGTGTACATAGTATTCATCTGTAGTGATGGGCCAATCACCCCCCTGTTCGGTTCGCAGTCGAATATTCATACCGAAAGTTCGACCGCAAACTTCAAACAGAGGGGACAATTCACTAAGCGGTATCTTACCACATCTGACTATGCGGTAAGATACCGCACAGCTACTAAAAACATTCCTTAATGTTTCAACTGTCAGCAGGGTTCCCCCCAGCTGAATGTAAAAAGCATTGTCGGCATTACCCAGCAATTAAAAAAAAGATAAAAAAAAGCGTGAGGTCCCCCCCCCATCATACCAAGTCCTTTGGGTCTGGTATGGATTTTTAGGGGAACCCCCACGCCAACATTTAAAAAAAAATGGCGTGTGGGCCCCCCCAAAATCCATACCAGACCCTTATCCGAACATGCAGCCTGGCATGTCAGGAAAGGGGGGGACGAGCGAGTGGCCCCCTCCCTTTTGAATGATACCAGGCCACATGCCCTCAACATGGGGGGGGGGTGCTTTGGGGCAGGGTGGGCTCCCCCCCAAAGTACCTTGCCCCTATGTCAATGGGGACAAGGGCCTCTTCCGTACAACGGTGGTCAGTGGTTGTGGGGGTCTGCGGGTGGGGGGTAATCGGAATCTGGAAGCACCCTTTAACAAGGAGGACCCCAGACCCCCAATGTGAATAAGTATGGGGTATATGACAAGTCCTTTATTAAAAACAAAAATAAAAATAAATGTCCCTCAAAGTAGATCCAACATCAATCACGATGCCCACCACAAAAAAAAAACAAAAAAAAAGCCATCCTGGATTCTTCTAAGCATTATTCCTGCATATTATGCATAAATTGGCATTTCAGGCCATTTCATTTCTCACAAGACTTGCTTCCTTTAAATGTGGTAAAGTACCACCTTACACAATTTTTTTCAGTATTGCAGTATAATGTCCTCTATTGCGCACAGACATGAAGCCTCTAAATAGGCAACATTTTTGTTGTCTGTTACCAGCTTATATCTTTGGTAAGTGGAACTCTACAGCTTTGCAGATAACAGTGTATTTAGTAATCACACCACTTCACATGGTAACTATGTTGATCTGTTTGTAGAAATATGGAGAAGACCTGGTGAACCGATAATTCTTACATTTTAAAGTTAACAGTCATTAGAAACTCCATTAGTCCTTTAGAGACCCTACAGCAGTACCTCTAATAGCGAAGAAATGCTTTTCTTTTTGGGTTATACCTGCTGGGAAGTTTACAAAGCAAAAACAAAATGAAAACTTCGACCAACTTAATACTTCTATTTTCCAAAATTTTAACACCTCCATGCTTGCTAGCAGCCATGGAGGTGTTCACAAGAACAAAATGAGCCAGATACTTGAGCCAGATACTTTATAATAAGAAAATGTATGTAGTGTAATCTAGATTACTTGAGGTATCCCTAAATTGTTATTATTTTGCTACAAATATTGTCGAAGGTAAGAATATGTGTCAGGGCTGGGCTCCTGATACTTAAGGAGCAGCTCTTTTCTTTCTGTGTTCAGAAGCTGCTAAGTTGTCAGTTAATTACCAACCACTCATCTCCACAGTGACTCACCTGGATACCATTACCTGCCTCATTAGTATAGCCTACAGCTAGCCCTTTTTTGCTGTTATAGCAGCTTGCCTCATTTCCTCCTTGCCCTTGCGTGGTCTATGTTCTCCAGTGTGTTCCTGTCTGTGTTCCTGTGTACAACTCGGTCTAGCTGACTTCTGTTCCGATTCCTGTTCCTGATTTTTGGCTCCTCACTACGCTGACGTCTGGTTTCCTGACCCTGGCTAGTCTGATTACCCGCTCTGGCATCCAAACCTGGCTTCTGTTTTAACTATGTTCCTGAACTGTGTTATTTTTGCTATTTTATTAAAGGTGTGATATTAACTGCAGTATCTGTCTCTGCCTGGTTCATGGTTTCTGATAGTAGGTCACATTTACAAGATTCTCATGTGAAAATACTAGGCCATGGCAGGTAATTCAAGAGGATGAGAGAAAGACATCAAAGGAGGACATCTAAGGATAAAAGGGGGTATTGAAAAAGATGAGGCATGGCAATACTGTGTATAGTAAGTCCCCTACATATGAATGTTCAAGTTGTGAGCTTTCAACGATTTGAACATGTGTATGCATGCCCAATCATGTAAAGCTGGGTAAACACACAACCCAGCAGGCTAAACAAAAAAAAACCTGACAGATCACCGCACTAATAATTTGTGTTAGTACAGCGATCTCCCCCCGCTGCGCCAGAACACACTGATCAGCGCTCGCAGCCATTGGCTGCAAATGCTGACTTTCTTGGACTTACAAAAAATTTAACTTATTGAACTCATTTGTATGTAGGGAATTTACTGTATTGTGAAATGTGTAAACAAAACCACAAAAATACAGAGGCAAAGTTGCTTCCCAAGTTGGTAACTCCACCAATATTGCTGCTTGAGCTTCTTGCTTAAGATGTCATGATCAGCTGATAGTTTTAGACAATGTTTCTTTCTAAAAGCTTAAAGAAGAATTCCAGGAAAAACATTTTTCCCATTCAGTGGGGCTGTGCTCTATGCTGATGACACACAAATCTGTCTTTCTACTCCTCACCTCACCCCTTCAGTCTCCTCTCACATTACTAACCTACTAAGTGACATATCAGCATGGATGTCACTCTGCTTCCTCAAACTAAATCTTTCTAAAACTGAGCTCATACTATTCATTCCAGCCCATGCCCCCTCCCCTGACTTCTCCATCAAGATCAATAATGCAACCGTCAGTCGTCCCCCCCATGCCAAGGAACTAAGTGTAATCCTAGACTCCCATCTGTCCTTTCAGCCCCAAATCCAATCACTGTCCAAATCTTGTAGACTTCACCTCCGCAACATCTCCAAGATACGCCCGTTCTTAACCTCGGAAACCACAAAGCAACATCCTTCCCTTGTTATCTCTCACCTTAACTATTGTAACTCCCTCCTTACTGGCCTACCTAATCGCAGGCTATCCCCTCTTAAGTCTATCATGAATGCTGCTGCCAGACGCATCCACCTTACTAACCGTTCCTTATCTGCCATCCCTTTCTGCCAATCCCTCCACTGGCTTCCCATTGCCCAATGAATAAAATTCAAAACATTAACAATAACATATAAAGCCATTTATAACTGCCCCAAATTACATCACCAATCTTATCTCCAAATATCACCCAAACCATCCTCTCCGCTCCTCCCACGACCTCCTGCTCTCTGGCTCCCTTATCTCCTCCTCCCATGCTCATCTCCAGGACTTCTCCAGAGCCTCCCCCATCCTCTGGAACTCTCTACCCCAATCTATCAGACTATCGGCTACTCTTCCCACTTTTAGGTGATCTCTGAAAACCTATCTCTTCAGGGAAGCCTATCCTTCGTTCAGCTAATAACCGAATCTTCTATTCCTCCTATCAGTTAATCCCTCACAGTTATTATCTTTTGTACCACCAGCCCCTCCCTCTCAGATTTTAAGCTCCAAGGAGCAGGGCCCTCTTCACCCTCTTGTATTGAACTGTATTGTTGCTGTATTGTCACCCTTTATATTGTAAAGCGCTGAGCAAACTGTTGGTGCTATATAAATCCTGTATAATAATAATAATAATATTTTACATGTAGTAGCTTGCAGATTTCCAGGCATTAAGCAATCCACCAACCCCTGTCTCCTTCTTCTCTATGAGTATATACTGTATATAATCAATGAAAAAAATGACCCAATCTGTAGCACCGTGTAAATTTGTTTAAAATTACATGCTTGTATCCGTACAAGTGTTTTGGACCCACAAAGATCCTTTCTTAAGTACAACAAGTGTGAAATGCAAAAAGACAACACTATTATAAAGCATGTTATTAGGACTGGAAACAGATATCGAAAACAAAAGAAGAATGGAGGGAAAATATAAGGACACTGCCTAATTGCTTAATAAGTGTTGCTGTCTAAACCATAAACTCATGAAAAAACAAAAAAGGTCACACGGGTGGGTAAAGCATACCCAGTGGACAAGTGGTTAATTTGGCAACAAACAAGGCTTGTATCAGACTTTACAATTTTTGAAAAAATATTTATCTATTTGTATCAAAAAGAATTTTGCAGTGCAACAAAATAGCGTTAGCAGACTGTGCTCAGCAACCACAATATATATATGGACATACAAATAGTTAAAACCAGTGTCAAGGTAGTTTCGTCCGGACATCAATTAACTTGCCTGTATGTAGCACCTCAGTGACTACATACAGACAACCTTTGGGCCCATATAATAATAGTGATGTGTATGGTAGTCACCAGTGGTAAATAAAGCCCCGGAGAGTAGGGTATCTTATTTGCAAAATTGTAAATCCAATTTCTCAAATTATTATCCTGTAGGTGGCAGGTCAAAGATCATGTATATCAGCAATGAGAATACTGAATTCAGTATACAGTCACATTTCCAACAGATTCAGTGGCATTGACCTGGACAGCATGACCACATAATTGGTACCGGCTGGGGTGTTACAAGATGATTCAACAGACACTGAGTTAGCAGGTTGCCAATAAGTGCAGCATAGGTATCCCAAGACACCATAGGTAGGTTGGGGACCTTCACTTAGTGTCCATCCATAAGTGAATCCAAGACCATATAGAAAAGTTACCAAGTTTACAGGCTCATTGACCAAGATATAAATTTCAGACAGATATATGAGGTGGATAAATAACAGTGCTGTTCCATGTAATGTAATGGAACAGTCTTACCACTCCGCAGCCATCCTAGTAGAGTCTTGGCTAGTCACAGTGCTGTTCGGTACAGTGTAGAGGAACAGTCTTACCACTACCAGCCGTCCTAGTGTCAATGCTGTTTGTAGTTAGTGGAAATATATATCACTGCTAAGTTTCCAGGCCATTGGTGGTCAATTATTCCTTTCTCCACCATGGACTGCAACGGCCATCAGCATTGTGGTTGGGCTGGGGGGCGGGAGAATGTGACATCACTGACACCTCATGACGTCAATGCATTTCGCTTACGTACAAGCATAGCTTCATCAGGACAGCGTGTGGGCGGCTTGATTACTCCTTATATGTGGTTGTTCATCCCACCCCTTACCGCACGATGTGGATCTCTTAAAGAGAACACTGTTTTGTTCATACCTGACTCTATTAAAGATTACCAATCAATCAGTTGAATTCCTTATCATATACTCTTATTTTAACCGAATGCCTATTCCAAAATATAAATGGTCCATTCATCCAATGAGATCAATTCTCTGCAGTGCTGTATTCACACACAATTGATAGGTTACATATTCCATCTCCTTTGGGACAGCTTTCCGTGGTGACTACATACAGGAAAATTATTTGACGTCTGGACGCCCCTACCTTGACACTGGTTTTAAATATTTGTATGTCCATATATATGTTGTGGTTGCTGAGCACAGTGTGCTACCGCTATTTTGTTGCACTGCAAAATTATTTTTTATACCAATAAATAAATATTTTTTCAAAAAATATTGTAAAGTCTGATACAAGCCTTGTTTTCTGCCAGATTAACCACTTGTCCCACTGGATGGGCTTTACCCACTTTGTGTGACCTTTATTATTTTTTCATGGAAACAGATATCACCTGAAACTTTTACCACATACTAGTATACAGGCTACATACTATCCAATCACATTGATCACATGGTACCCAGTCCCTTGGATCGTCTGGGTACAGTGTCTCTGTGTACCGAACAGTCTAATGACACCTCAATAAACAGTGATTACTGGAAAGGTTATGAAGGGCACTGGGTAAATATAGGAGTAAATATAGGGCAGGTTTACCTTTTCTTCCAGGGTTGATGTACTCTGATAGAAAAGAGGTTAAGATTCTGAGAAAACAAAACCCCAGAGAGCCCCACTCCATCTGTAGGTAAGAAACCTTGGTAACACATATGCACCACAATCCTGCCAGGCAGTGCCTTAAAAAAAAAAAAGAAGATATATATATATATATATATATATAAACCCGAGAGGTGAGGTTCACAAATCCTAAGTGAAGGATAACTGAGAGGTTCCAAACTACAATAAGTAATCCACAAGAATTCCCACACTCCAAAAAAGATTTCTCCTCCAAGTAAAAAGTTGTATTCTCAATGCATTTATAGGTATGCCAATAGAAGGAATGAAAATAAAACTTTATACTTGGAGCAAGAACCTCTTTTGGAGTGTGGTAATTTTTTTTGAATATATATATATACACACACATACATATATATATATATATATATATATATACTTCTCAATTAAAGGAACACTTTTGAATCAGAGTATAGCATCAAGTCAATTAAACTCCTGGGATATCAATCTGGTCAGTTAAGTAGCAGAGGGGGTTGTTGATCAGTTTCAACTGCTTTGGTGTTAATGAAATTAACAACAGGAGCACTAGATGGGCAACAATGATATGACCCCCAACACAGGAATGATTTTACAGGTGGAGGTCACTGACATTTTTTCCCCTACTCATCTTTTATTACAGAGAGAGCTGGACAGCCGTAGACAGTCCTTAACCCATCAGTAAGACCAGTATCTGCTCCTTTGTGCAAAGAGGAACAGGATGAGCACTGCCAGAACCCTGCAAAATGACCTCCAGCAGGCCACTAGTGTGAATGTCTCTGACCAAACAATCAGTAACAGACTTCATGAGGGTGGCCCGAGGGCCCAACGTCCTCTAGTGGGCCTTGTGCTCACTACCCAGCACCACAGAGCTCGATTGGCATTTGCCATTGAACACCAGAATTGACAGGTCAGCCCCTGGCACCCTCTGCTTTTCACAGATGAGAGCAGGTTCACCCTGAGCACATGTGACAGATGTGAAAGGGTCTGGAGAAGCAGAGGAGAATGGTATGCTGCCTGTAACATTGTTCAGCATGACCGTTTTGGTGGGGGATCAGTGATGGTTTAGGGAGGCATATCCATGGAGGGACACACAGACCTCTACAGGCTAGACAGTGGCATCCTGACTGCCATTAGGTATTGGGATGAAAGCCTTGTACCCATTGTCAGACCCTATGCTGGTACAGTGGGTCCTGGGTTCCTCCTGGTGCACGACAATGCCCGGCCTCATGTATGCAGGCAGTTAATGGAAGATGAAGGAATTGATACCATTGAATGGCCCCCACACTCGCCTGACCTAAATCCAATAGAACACCTCTGGGATATCATGTTTCGGTCCATCCGACACCACCAGGTTGCACCTCAGACTGTCCAGGAGCTCAGTGAAGCCCCAGTCGAGATCTGGGAGGAAATACCCCAGGACACCATTCGTCGTCTCATTAGGAGCATGGCTCGATGTTGTCAGGCATGCATAGAAGCACCTGGGGGCCATACAAACTACTGAGTACCATTTTGAGTTGCTGCAATTAAATTTCAGCAAAATGGACTAGCCTGCCGCGTAATGTTTTCACTTTGATTTTCAGGGAGTCTTCAAATTCAGTCCTCTGTAGGTTGATAATTTTCATTTCCATCAAACGATGGGGCATCCTTATGTTCTCAACAGATTACCCAGTCCATATAAGTATAGATATCCAGCATATTGTTCCCCATTGAGATCTTATGTGTTTTCACAGTGTTCTTTTAATTTTTTGAGCAGTGTATATATATATATATATATATATATATATATATATACACACACACACACACACACTTTTTTCAAAGCTCTGTTGGCTGGTAATATGATGACTCAATCCTCTTCTCAGAAAACTGAGAACAAATAAGTACATGTTACACAGTTATTGATACATGAAGAATATAGCCACAATCCAAGGTTGTTGTTTGTTAAATTTCATGGGCTACTGACATTGCATTTGTTCTGAAATAGTGTTTAAACTACTAGAGTTATTATTATTATTATACAGGATTTATATAGCGCCAACAGTTTGCTCAGCACTTTACAATATAACGGGAGACAATACAGCAACAATACAGTTCAATACAAGAGGGATAGGAGGACCCTGCTCCTTGGAGCTTACAATCTAGGAGGGAGGTGCTAGTGGTACAAAAGGTAGTAACTTAAGTTACTTTCTAAAATTATTTACACAAAGCAAAGGTAATTTAATTTGTTTATACAGTTGCAAGTAATTTTATTCCTAGTCTGCTGAAATCCATGGTTTACTGGCTTGTAGCACCTAACACAGGTTTTCTTCTTGAATTTGCAGAGACCTTGTATTCATTACTACAAGAACTACTATAATAAATAAGTAGGTCCAGGAGATGAAGAAAGAATCAACCCCACCTTCATATACTCGTGACCTTTTTTTCTCATTGAAAGTTTGTCTCAAGTTTTTAAAAAAGGATCGTAAATGATCAGAAATGTGTTTAAATTATACAGTTTATTTATTATTGGGATTTTCCTTTTTTTTGGGTGGAAATGTCATACTTTGGGTCCCTTTACCCACTTTTATTTATACCTAAGTATACTATTTACACATTGCTACCATTAAAGCAGGAAAGGTTTACTCCTGGACCTGGACATGCATTTGTTAATATGAGGCATCACCATCCAGAATTTACTAAACCTTATAACAAAAGAAGTTGTCAGACTGCAGATGTAAATAGAGGATCTGATGCCCAATACTACAATGTATTATGTAACGTGAACTTTAAATCAACAGAATTAACCTCCACAAAAGGGTTAACTATTAATTTTCATAAATCACGTCCTAGAGAGAAATTTGAAATTCAGTAAGACATTATTAAAATGGAAATGAACAGGCACATAAATCAATTAGAAAAATTGCTGAAGTCACAGAGCATGTAAATTCAAGTGTCTTAAAATATAGGAAAAAAAACCTATACGTTATTTGCCAAAATACAATGACACGTAGCAGTGAGAAGCACTGCTATTTCTGATGACAGCACCATACAAACATAGGTATTTAAAAGAAATATCAGGGTTTTTTTTTCTTTTCTGGGTGGAATGCCCTGCTAACATGAAAGGTACTGTTATATCCCTGGGGGCCATAAGGGAGGAATGCAATAATGTCACGTGAGAGACCAACTGGAGAATTAAACAAAGCATGTGATTTCTGTCTAGGCTTTACCAATTATTTACATTAAATTAAATATATGATTATTCAAATATAAGTTTAGAAGTATTTTAAGAATACAAATTGAACAGTGTCTATAATTTAGGTCATTTCCCCAAGCAATTTGTTGTTGAGGTCATATGACCCATATAGAAGGTGACGTCAGTGACATAATGACATGATGAATTTTTCAAATGTATTACAAGTATTTATATAGTGTCTATATATTGTACAGCACTTTACATATAGTACAGTTACATTAGTCCCTGTCCTCAAGGAGCTTACAACCTAGGGTCCCTGCCTTACATGCCTCAGCTAGGGCCAATTTATACAGGGAGCAAGTAACCCAAAAGACCCATCAATGGCATCCAAACTTTATCATACTTTCTGTGATGGCTTCTGCTGATTTAACCTCTTGGCGCCACTGTCTCCCAGCCCTTTAAGAGTTTCAGAAGCCGGGAGGCGGGCGGGGTTTTAGGGTAATGTGACTGCCGTGATTCGCCATTACGGCGGTCACATGATCGGAAAAGGTCCCAATCGAAAGGGGAGAACAGGACCTTTCCAGTAGTAGCGGACATATATGCTGGGAGCGCACAATGCGCGTGCTCTCAGCACATTTTTTTTAATTGCACGCATATTCGCATGCAATCGGGATCAAGGGGTTAAGCTGGTTTTTACAAAGGTAATACAGAAATACCAGTAGATTTTCAAGAGGACGGCTGAACAGTGACTAGGATTTCTAATTGAAGAGGATTTCTCTGTTTTGCATAATACAAATAAAATATTTGCA
Organism: Staurois parvus; assembly: GCF_062004578.1. Classification (NCBI taxonomy): domain Eukaryota; kingdom Metazoa; phylum Chordata; class Amphibia; order Anura; family Ranidae; genus Staurois; species Staurois parvus. The sequence continues at coordinate 624,321 of NW_028319418.1, forward strand.
ATTTTAGAGGAAGAGGTAAATGTTCAACATCATGTACTCAGTAGTGTAGATGAGGAGGCAGCTGCAAAGTGAATTGCAATTATGAATTAATAGCTGAAGAGACCCCTGACCAATATGTGTTTATGTGGGAATGTCCTTAACATACTGTATGTATGTAGGAAGGTCGTGTATTGCATCATGAAAACTTTATGAAAAAGCTTTGTTTAGGTCATCTTGGCTCTAGAGGATATCATAAGTTTAGTGCAATTCTCATGACCAATCTTCCCGTTCTCCTCATCTAGGCTAGGTATACCTGTCCACCTCTCCTTAAACAAAGGATCAAGTTACTGCCAAGGGGATAATATAATTATCCTAATATATTAGGAGAAGAAAGTGGGTTCTTGAGATCCTTGCACATTAAGAGTTGTCAGGAAACTAATACAGCTAATGCTCATTCTTGTGCGTTAATGCTCATTCCAGCACAGCTAATGCTCATTTCCAGCACAGCTAATGCTCATTTCCATGCAGCTAACGCTTGCGCACATGCACGAGCACACATACAAGCTCAGGCTAGTATTCGGTATGTAATAACATGTAGGTGCATCTGGCATATTGGCACCAAGCTGCCTATTTAAAGAAGACCTTTGTGTGTGCTAATTGCTGGATGTTCTTTGGCTTCTCCATGATCTGTGTTCCTGCTTTTGCTGATTGATCTTCTGTTACTGTCCCTGCTAGTTCCTGACCTTGCTCTGTGAATTCTGGACCTCGGCTTGCCTCTGACTATTCTCTGCCTGCTTCTCTGGGAACTGGCCTCAGCCTGCTACTGGATTGTGCTCGGCATGCTTCCCTGGTGCTGACCCTCAGCCTACTTCCTGACCATGCTGTTGCCTCACTGTGTATGTACCCTGGCTTACCTTGATGACATTTCTGACCGTGACAGTCATCTGTAACCAAGCTACTGACATGCTTCTTTGAGCCTTTTACCTCTATCACCGCATTCAGGGGTGCTTGGACTAGAGCCGCAAGGGAAGCCCACTTATCAGCTTGTCCTCCAACCAAGGTATGTCACAGTTGTTCCATTGATCTGTGAGCTGAAGATATGCAGCTGAAGATACCTGAGCAGCTCCTGGTTAGACAGTTATGTTTCATATACTGGAATGTTGCAAAGTGTCTTTTTACTATGGTGTACCTATATTTGACAGGAATGTCAGGAATGGATCTGAAATGGGGCAGAGAGGATTTGCCCCATAATGGCTGGGAAGGAGAGCATTGATTGAGCTTAACTAACCTGCAAAGCCCACACCCAAAAAATTGTTTTTATCGGTACAAGCTAGGGGGGATATGCCTTGGGACCCCTAAAGACTAAGTTACTAAGTTCTGGAAGGGACCCCAAAAGAGTGGGCTCTGGAAAACTGTACCGAGGGAAAGGGATCTTTACTTGGGGGAGGGTCTGTTTGAGCGGGGGGGGAGTCTGTACTGAGGGAGGGGGTTCTGTACTTAGAGGGGTCTGTACTTAGTGGAGAGGGGGTCTGTACTGGGGGAGGGGGTCTGTACTTAGTGGAGAAGGGGGGTTTAATTGAGGGAGGGGGTCCATACTTAGTTGAAAGGGGGGGTTCTATACTGAGAGAGGGGGCCTATACTAAGGAAGGGGGTCTGTACTTAGTGGAGAGGGGGTTCTGTACTTAGGGTGGGGGTCTATACTGAACGAGGGGGTCTATACTGAGGGCGGGGGTCTATACTGAAGAAGGGGGGCCTGTACTGAGGGAAGGGGTCTATACTGAATGAGGGGGTCTATACTGAGGGAGAGGGGTCGTTACTGAGGGAGAGGGTCTATATTGAGGGAGGAGGGTCTATACTGAGGGAGGGGGGATCTATACTGAGGGAGGGGGGTCTATACTGAGGGAGGGGGGTCTTTACTAAGGGAGGGGGGTCTATACTTAGGGGGGGTCTGTACAGAGGGTGGGAGTCTATACTGAGAGAGGGGGTCTGTACTGAAGAAGGGGGGTCTATACTGAGGAAGGGGGGATCTGTACTGAGGGAAGGGGTCTATACTGGGGTAGGGGGATCTGTACTGAGGGAGGGGATCTTCTATACTGGGGGGTCTACACAGAGGGAGGGTGGTCTATACTGAGGGAAGGGGTCTATACTGAAGGAGGTTGGTCTATACTGAGGAAGAGGGGTCTGTACTGAGGGAGGGGGTCTATATTTAGGAAGTGGATCTATACTGAGGGAGCGAGGTCTGTACTGAGTGAAGGGGTCTATACTGAGAAGAGGGGTCTGTACTGAAGGAGGGGGGTCTATACTTAGAGGGGTCTGTACTGAGGGAGGGGGTCTATACTGAGAGAGGAGGTCTATACTGAGGGAGGAGGGATCTGAACTGAGGGAGGTCTATATTGAGGGGGGGGAATCTGTACTGAGGGAGAGGGGTCTGTACTGAGGGAGGGGGTCTGTACTTAGTGGAGAGGGGGGTCTGTAGTGAGGGAGGGGGTCTATACTGAGGAAGGGGGTGTGTACTTAGTGGAGAGGTGGGGTCAGTGGTGTCCCTAGGCAGGTGCGGGGGGTGCGCACCGCACGTGGTGACACAGGACTTGCTCAATGAAAAGGTAAGTTGTAAAGCAAGCCAACGATTCCCGCATGATGGATCAGATCTTCAGATTGAGCATAATGGATTGGAGTCCGATCCATTATGGATTGGAGTCCGATCCATTATGCTCCCGCAGATCCGATCCATCCTGCGGGGATCGTCAGCTTGCTTTACAACTTACCTTTTCGTGGGGTGGGGTGGGTCCGGTGTCACTGGATCCTATCCATTCTGCGGGGATCGTCGGAGGGGGTGTCACCAAGTGTTATCGCATCGGGTGACACCAACCCTAGGGACGCCCCTGGGTGGGGTCTATACTGGGAGAGGGGGTCTGTACTTAGTGGAGAGGGGGGTCTGTACCGAGGAAGGGGTCTATACTAAGGAAGGAGGGGTCTGTACGGAGGGCGGGGGTCTATACTGAGGAAGGGGGGTCTGTACTGAGGGAAGAGGGTCTATGCTTAGTGGAGAGGGGGGTCTATACTGAGGGAGGAGGATCTATACTTAGTGGAGAGGAGGTCTGTACTGAGTGGGGACTATACTTGGTGGAGGGGGGGAGTGACACCATATTTTACCGCACCGGGTGACACCAACCCTAGTGACGCCACTGCACCAGGCTGGGTGGCATACAGTGAGCCAGCTACTCTATAAAATACAGGGAGAACTAAGCCTTTGGAAGGAACTTTCACAGTGACCCCTCCATAAACACTCCATCCGCCAACCCAACTATGCATACATTGTTAATGCGGTTTCTATTTTCTCTGTGTGATACTCTAGTGTTCTGACCTTGGCATATGGATGCTGTATGCTGTGTGTCTTCTGTGAGGCTTTTTGGCTGTAGCAAAGTGAGACCTGAGTTTTTCTAACTCCTACCAAATCGGTCAGATATTCTGCTGAACAGACTTGATTTTGTTAGTTACCATTTCAACATCTAGATTGTCGTAGAATGGGAAAATGTATGTTTTTATACCCACCTCAGCATTGTTGTGCAATGGGTAAGTGATGTTAATGGCACTAAGTTCATTAGAAATTCTTGGTAACAGCAGGTAGGTGAACAGGATAAGTTAACATCAGAGTTCTGAGTTCTGCATCCACTCAAGTCACTATTTTGGCCACATTCCCCAAAATCTGTTTTTAAGTATGCTTGCCGTCATGGCTCACCCTATACAGTTTCCTTAGGAAAATATTTTTGTAAATCTGTTACATCTGAGTTTTTTTTACCTGGTCATCTTGCAGGCAACAGACTGACAATACTAAGTCCTCGTTCACATCTGTGCTATGCAGGCATGTACGTAATAAAGTGCAAGTTCTTACAGCACCTGGAAATCCAGGTTTCTGGTGGTGCTCTAAGGTGCCTATCATTCTTAATGGTGCCCGAAGGTACCTTGCCAACACAGAGCACCACAATGCCTCATAAAATGTTAAGTTAGCTTGGCACTTTTAAGAGAATTCAAGACTGAGTTTGCTTTTTTCTGTTTTCTTCATGTCCTCCTTTCTGTCCCAGCTACTTTCGAAATATCCTACAAATTTGCAGAGAGAATATCAATGCAATATGTGCCTTTGATTTTATCAATGCCTTGGGACAGAATGAAAAAATAATAACAGGTATGTATTTTTGTCAAACCAACCTCAAAGCATTTCAAACACTTTTTAAAGGTCAATGCTTTCCTTTCTAAAAATACTTTGAGTGCATTTATATGTACACGCAGGGGCGGACTGACAACTCATGGGGCCCCCGGGCAATAGGGGATCATGGGGCCCCTGTGTCCTTGCCCAAACTCAAAAAAGCCTATAAAAAAGGTACCAGGGGCATTTCATGGAGCCTCCTACTTACTCCGGGCCCTTGGGCAGTGCCCGAGTGCTCGAATGGTCAGTCCGCCCCTGTGTACAAGAGTATACATACAGTGAGGAAAATAATTATTTGATCCCCTGCAGATTTTGAAAGTTTGCCCACTTACAATGAAATGAAGGGTCTATAATTTTTATCATAGGTGTATTTTAAATGATAGAGACAGGATATCAACCACAAATCCAGAAAAAACACATGATACAAATGTTATAAATTGAGGTGCAGTTCAGTGAGTGAAATAAGTATTTAATCTCCAAGAAAAACATGACTTAGTACTTGGTGGAGAAACCCTTGTTGGCAAGTACAGAGGTAAGACGTTTCTTATAGTTGTTTACGAGGTTTGCACACATCTCAGAAGGAATTTTGGTCCACTCTTCTTTACAGATCTTCCCTAAATCTTTAAGGTTTCTTGGCTGTCGCTTGGCAACTCAAAGTTTGAACTCCCTCCATAAATTTTCTATATGATTAAGGTCTGGAGACTGACTAGGCCACTCCATGAGCTTAATGTGCTTCTTCTTGAGCCACTCCTTTGTTGCCTTGGCAGTATGTTTTGGGTCATTGTCATGCTGGAAGACTCATCCGCAACCCATCTTCAGTGTTCTGGCTGATGGAAGAAGGTTCTCATCCAAGATTTTACAGTACATGGCCCCATCCATTGGCCCCTAAATGCGGCAAAGTCAGCCTGTGCCTTTAGCAGAGAAACAGCCCCAAAACATAATGCTTCCACCTCCGTGCTTGACTGTAGGGATGATGTTCTTGCATGGAGGTCCAGACCTAGGGCGATTGATGGTTATCTTGTATCTCTTCCATTTGCAAATAATTGTCTCTTTCTCACCAAGCTTCTTGCTGATGGTCTTGTAGCTCATTCCAGCCTTCTGCAGGTCTACAATCTTGTCCCTTTGAATGGAAAAAAGAGATTCTGTGGACAGGTGTCTTTTATACACATAACAATTTTTTCACAATGATGCAGCACTATATGAACAACTGTAAGGTGGGTGTAACCACCCTATGCATGAGGATATACATTAGTGAATATGAACAGCATATATACAAGACGATGTAATAAATCCTATTATGGTGTTAGATCTGGCCGGATCTATTCAGTGATAAACAGGTGATTAACGGTGCAAATAAAAGGTTTAATAGAACCTAAACAGGTGGTATTGATTCTCCCTCCTCTAGGGATTAATTCAAGCAAAGTAAACGTGATAACAAAGACACAGTGAATCCCTATACAGGGACATTAGAGTTTGTTTAGGTTCTATTGAACCTTTTATCCACTGCATTAATTATAGCAAAACAAACTAGTTACAATTGATGACTAAAAATATTAATGTGTTGTCAAATAATTAAAACAAAGTGATATTAATAGAATAAGGGGAGGATTAAAAAAACCCGTAGGTCACAGTATGCATAAAATAATAATAATAAAAATGGTAAAAGTGAATCCATGGCAAAAGACATAAATATAAGTAACACAATTAAATACAATGAATATGGATAAAATAAAACAACATAATATTAATATAGAATCAATTAGAGCTAGAATGCTATAGAACAACATGAATATAAAATTAGAATATATATATATATATATATATATATATATATAAATATATATATAAAAGAAATATTGCTGTGTGCTTAGGACAAATGTCCTTAAAAAGAATAATTAATATATTAGTAAAAGATAGACATGACTATAATAAATACATTGAATATATCAAGTGGAGGAATAAAAAATGATGTATATATATATATATATATATATATATATATGGGAATATAAAATATAAAAATATATATAGGAAAAAATATGCTCATATAAACAAAGGGGGGTAAAACCCGGTAAGGAGATATATGGAGAAGGAGATCACTAGTATTATCGCTTGATAAAAAAGCAGTCTGACTATAGTCAATAAAGCAATTGACATCAGTGTCTATATTGTGTCCAACAGGGTGTAAAGTGCCTAATTAAAAAATCCACTTGGTTTCAAGTTCTTAAACCGCTCTCCTTTTGTGTGTGCCTCTCCAATGCGATTGTACAATATCAATTCCCACAAATTTGAGTGTAGAGGGGTCCTTATTGTGGAAATATCTGTAATGTTTAGATAATGAATATTCTTTAACCACTAGCCTACAGGGCACTTATACCCTCTTTCTGCCCAGGCCAGTTTTCACACTTTGACAATTGCTCGGTCATGCAATACTGTACCCATATGAAATGTTTATCATTTTTTTGAGACATATAGAGCTTTCTTTTGGTAGTATTTAATCACCTCTTGGTTTTTTATTTTTTGCTAAACAAACCAAAAACAACTGAAAATTTTGAAAAAAAAAAACAATTTTTTTCTTAGTTTTTGTTATAAAATTTTGTAAATAAGTAATTTTTCTCCTTCACTGATGTGCGCTAATGAGGCTGCAGTGATAAGCACTGATAGGCTGCACTGATGAGCACTGATAGGTGGCACTGATGAGGAGGCACTAGTAGGTGCCACTGATGGGCACTGAAAGGCAGCACTCATATATGGCACTGATAGGTGTCACTGAGAGGTGGCACTGATAGGCAGCACTGACTGGCACTGATAGGCGGCACTGAATGGCACTGTTAGGTGGCACTGACTGGCACTGTTAGGCAGCACTGATGGGCACTGATGGGCACTGATAGGCGGCACTGATGCACACTGATAGGTGGCACTGACTGGCACTGACAGGTGGCACTGATTGGCAGCACTGATAGGTAGCACTGACTGGCATTGATAGGTGGCACTGACTGGCACTGATAGGTGACACTGAAAGGCAGCTCAGATGGGCAATGATATGTGGCATTGATCTGCACTGGTAGGCACTGATATGTGGCATTGATGAGCACTGACAGCTGGCATTGATGGGCACTGACAGGTGGTTCATTACCTTGTATGGCAGGTGGGAGGCGGTTAAAACCCCTTTTAATATTATACACGTGTTCACGTAGTCTGTCTCTTAGCCTTCTAGTTGTGCGTCCTATATATTGCTTGCAGCAAGGGCACTCAAGCCTATATACCACATGGCGAGTAGTGCAGGAAATAAAGTTATCAATATCATAAGATCCACCAGTGCTATAGGATGTGAAGGATTCTATTTTCTTTTTCCTGACATTATTACATTGACAAATGACACATTTAGTACATGGATGAAACCCTTTGAGGTTAGAGAAAAGAGATGTAGTTTCTGGTGGATCAACCACATTAGGTGCTAATCGATTCCTAAGTGCAGTCGCCTTCCAGAATATGATTTCAAGTTTAACAGGTAATATCTGTGAAAGGACTGGATCCGTCTTTAGGATTCCCTTGTTTTTATTAATAATTCCACTGATGGTCCTATGTTGTGTGGAAAAGGTCGTAATGATCAGGCACACTCTGGTATGTCCATGTCTATCAATATTTTTGAGCATGTCATCCCTATTCATATTGGCCACCAAAAGAAAATAGAATCCTTCACATCCTATAGCACTGGTAGATCTTATGATATTGCTAAATATCATGTGGTATACAGTGTATGCTTGAGTGCCTTTGCCGCAAGCAATATATAAGACGCACAACTAGAAGGCTAAGAGACAGACTACGTGAACACGTGTATAATATTAAAAGGGGTTTTAAAGAACATTCATTATCTATACATTGCAGATATTTCCACAATAAGGACCCCTCTACACTCAAATTTGTGGGAATTGATATTGTACAATCACATTGGAGAGGTACACACAAAAGGAGAGCGGTTTCACAACTTGAATCCAAGTGGATTTTTGAATTAGGCACTTTACACCCTGCTGGACACAATATAGACATGGATGTCAATTGCGTTATTGACAATAGTTAGACTGCTTTTTTATCCAGTGATTATACTAGTGATCTCCCTCTCCATATATCTCCTGCTTTTACCCCTCTTGTTTATATGCTCATCTTTTTGTCCTATATATTTTTATATTTTATATTTATAAATACATAATTTTTTATTCCTCCACTTGATATATTTGATGTATTGATTATAGTCATGTCTGTCTTTTACTAATATATTAATTATTCTTTTTAAGGACATTTGTCCTAAGCACATAGCAATATTTCTTTTATATATATTCTAATTTTATATGCATGTTGTTCTATAGCATTCTAGTCTATATTCAGCTCTATTTGATTCTATCATAATATTATGTTTTTATGCATTTATGTATTTTTTTATGCAGCTTTCTGCGTTTTGGTAACTTTGTAACCTTTTCAATTTAGGTTGATTAGCATACTCTGTTTTACCATATTACCCCCTTTTTTAATTTTAATTTTTAATTTGCAACCCTAACTAGTGAAAGGACCTATAGGGAATCTCCACAGCAACAGTCAGTAATCAGTAAAAAACTTGTTCTACACCTTCTTCTGGCCAGTTTCTGGCCAGCTGGTTGGGCCCCAGGACGTTGTATTGGAGTTCTCATGGTAGTACTTTTCCTTTAAGATTCTATTACTGTTGTCCCTTCCCTTTACTGTCTCTGACATGGCAGGTTAGTTTTTTAGCTAGTCTGTAGTATAACTGAGCCCTTCCTGCAAAGCAGCCTTCCCATATTCCACCACAATCTTTCTCAGAATCTCTTGTAATCTGTGTCCCTGGGTGCCCTCTAATGGATGGAGGCAAGATTGCACAGGCTGTTACAGTTCCACTGTAAAGGTCTTTTCACACAGGTATCCCGTTTTTTTCATCATCCCAAGAAAAAACGGATCAGTTTACATCAGTTTTTCATCAGTTTGCATCAGTTCACATCAGTTTTTCATCAGTTTACATACATTTCTTCATCTGTTTTTTCATCTGTTTACAGCAGTTTTCGTCCGTTTACATCAGTTTGCATCCATTCTTTTTCTGTTTTGTTTACATCTGTTTTTCGTCCATTCCATTTTTTTAACAGAAGAAAAATAGGGTTTTTGTCCATTCAAAAAAACGGATGTTAACTGCTTCAGCTCCACCCCATTGCAAAAATTCTGCTACAGGGCGGAAGAAGCGATAGTAAACAAAACAGTTCTCCTCCCTTTCAGCTCCTGCACACTGCTTTGCATGGCTGTGCAAAGCAGTGTGCTTACAGTGAAGAACAAACACAGAACATTGTGTAAAACGGCACACAGCACACAGTTAACCCTTTGATCGCCCCAGATGTTAACCCCTTCCTGCTCAGTGCCATTAGTACAGTGTCAGTGCTTTTTTTAGCACTTATCACTGTATTGGTGTCAATGGGGATATCAGTGACACCACGTCAGTTTCCCCCAGTGTCGGAATGCCCACCGCAGTCCCTCTATAAGTCACTGACTGCCACCATTACTACTAAAAATTTAAAAAATAGATCCCAGTATATATACTGCCATTTGTAAATGCTAGAGCTTTCAAGTAAACCAATTAATTTACACGTATTGGGATTTTTTTTTTAGCAAAGACGTAGCAGAATACATTTTGGCCTAAATTTATGAAGAGATTTGATTTTTTTTACTGGACATGTTTAATAGCAAAAAGTTAAAAAAATAGTTTTTTTTCTCAAAATTGTCGGTCTTTCTTTTGTCTTATAGCACAAAAAATAAAAAACACACAGGCAATCAAATATCACCAGTTAAAGTAGCGCAGCGCTATAATGCAAAAAATGGCCTGGTCAGGAAGGGGGGTAAATCCTCTGGAGGGCAAGTGGTTAACGGATGCGGACATTAACAGATGTAAACAGATAATTATCCATTTACATCCGCTAGTCCACAGAAATACATTGGTGTCCATTTTTCATCCACGAATGGGCAGATGAAAAATGGACATATGGAATGCCTGTGTGAAAGGGGCCTAAAGGTCCCTGCTAGGACTGTGTCTGTGTAGAATTCCTTTGTGGGCAAACACACACAGAGGTGGCAGCAGATAAAGGGGGCTGCAACTTCTTCTCTTCTGACAGTAAAGTACCCAGCTATATATATTTGGATGATTGGTTATCTCAGCATTTCCAGTATGCAGGGGGGGCTACAATGCCTCATCCAAGGAAGCCATCTTGTGCTTTGACTGGGTTCTGCAAGATGAGGCCCTGTGATGTGTTAGAAGGTATAAGAGGAACTTCCAAATGTGTTGAGTTGCATTACTGCTAAGAAGGTTCTCTACAGAACTGTGGCAGACACGCATTCAGTGGCTCTGCAGGGATGCCTCCATAGTACCAATGGTACTGCTGAGCCTCTTACCCACCAATGCAATAAAGTAATTCAGTAATTTTAATAAAAATATAACAATGCACAAATTACACACCCACTTCAGAGCACTCTTAAAACCCCAGACAATGACTCACAGTTTATCTTATAAAATATTACTTAAAAAAAGCTAAAAAAAATTGCAGTAACAAAAAAGGACAGCAATTCTAATCCTTTCCTAGTGTAATATAAAAATGCATTTTTGATCTCTGTATTCTCTTCATTTCCTATCCTTGTGACACATCCTTGTGGGGAAATCTCCACAGTGGATAAAAAAAAAGCAAGAAAAAAGGTAAAACGTAAATACAAAAATCAATTTTCACTGACCGCTAATTTTCTGAGAAGGGAAAGTGATATTAACCTCTTAATGCCTAATGTGTGTATGGTACTTGTGAGCCACAAAAAACAGTGAACAATCTACTATATTACTGGTGTGGTTCGCTGACATTAATCACATCCTAATTAATATGTGTTATTAAACCATGTCTAAAAAACAAAAAAATGCAGAAATTTATGTGATAAATCCAAACAATCTCCTGCTGGAAAATTAAAATCTAACTATAAATAGGTATTCAGCTGTTTGGCTGATTGGCGACCCCCCTCTGAAGAAGTGCTGGAGCACGATACGCGTCAGGAGGAGCCACACCACGCCGTGACGTCACGCCGCCGGAGCAAAGTGGAGCTCCGGTGGCCATCTTAACATACCAGCTGGTCAGTCCTTTTTCAGACTACTGTCTGCAACGTTGTTTACCTAATTTTACCCTGATGTATCTCTAATAAAAAAGCCTTTACAACATACTACACTATAGGAGTGTTCTTGTCGCCCCCTGGGGGAGTGTTCTAGCCCACAGACCCACTCTAAGGACAGAATACCACCCACTACCCAGGCCATCCGGAGGCACAGCATCCACCAGGATTACACAGGGGAACCCCTTTGAGGAAGAGGACCACTTACCTCGGACCCTATAGAGGGAGGACCACCCATTACCTAGCATCAGGATAATTACATATAAGGCGCATTTAATATGCGCGTCCGGTGAGTGCGCATTTCATTACCACTACCACACGGATATCCAAGTCACCTCAATTTCTCATATTCACCTATATATTTGCTGGACCATCCCATAATTCTTATATTTAATATTAAGGACTTATTGTTCTCTTCTGTTCACCTATTGTTTATAAGCGCTGCACTCTTCATATACAAAGTATTCAGCTGTGCCTAATAAAAATTACAAAAACTTAAATGTGATTTATGGATTATGAATTAATCACTATAATGAGCTTAATCCACTGTGCCATATTAAATAATTGCAAAAACTCAAATACAATATAAATATAATTAATTCAATCTTTGTGTGAATATATAAATTGGTGATAGTCCCATAAATAATTAGTGACTCTAAGCAGATGTTAATATAATCAGTTCAAAACAACCTGATGCAAAAGTCTCTGTTTTGTTTATCAAGGTGTAGTGTGTTTACCGTTGTGTCGTTGTTCCATTGTTAATTTAGTTAATTTAGTCACCTATTGTTTCTGTTGGCTAGTCCTCCTGGAGGTTTCTACATAATGAGATTGGTCTTGTGTCAACTTGACCTCATTACCTAATCAGCGTGGGATGTTTATCCCAATGTGTGATATTTGTTTTTATTGTTCAGGTGAGGACTCCCCCTTTTTCTGAAGTGTATAAAAACCTATATTTCTGTTCAATAAAGAGTTCCAGTTTTCACCTAAGCTAGTGTCGTCTAGTTCTTGGGTGCAATGCCCAGCTATAATACCTTGGTCCTATGTCCCAGCGACGAGGAAACAGTTCTCTGATGGAAGCACGCAGGTGGAGTGCAAGGTAGTAAGTCACATTTGGCGGCCCAAAAGGTCACCTGGGCACACCCAAAGAATAGAGCCCTCTGAAACGCCAGGGCCCATAGTCAGTAGGCAAGAGGCAAGCCTCCATAAGCCCCTGTCCCAGTTGGGTCTGTCACAATATGTATATACAGTATATATATATATATATATATATATATATATATATATGTATCTACAATCTCCACCTCATCCCAGACAGGTGTGTCAGAGAGCACAGAGCTGTTCACAAGGTTGTGGGCACAAAAACAGAGGACCCGACACATCAAGCTGTTTATTCAGGGTAAGCAGTACACTTACAGTTGGTTTTATAGATGCAAAACACTCTTAGAACATGCTCCAGCTGTCCTAGCAAAGTCATCGTCATGCATATTTCCAACCATCTGAAATGATAGAGAGGGACACCTTTTAAAACTAAATATTTAGGGAATTGGTCCACCCTTGCTGCCTCCCCTGATTACACATGTAGAGCTCCCCCCATAAAGGGCCTGCTGAATGGCCCCAAGGTTCTTTCCCAAATAAGTGCATTAGCAGCCAGGTACACAGTCTCAGTTACTCTTCTGGCTCAATGATTAGTTTGGAAGCATCCTTTTTTTGATGCTTTATTGAAAATTTGAACTTGGATGGGTGCAGAGTAACCATGGGAAGTGATGGAAGGGAAGGACATAAAATCCAGGGAATAGCAGACGACGCCCATAGGTGAGCACAGAACAACACACATGTGAAGGAATCAAGAGCAGCATGGAGGTAAGAGTAAACACACAAGAGGCTGCAAGCTAACTTGTGACATCTTCCTCTAAATCCAGATGCCACAGGTCTCATTCCAGCTTCAGGTTTCAAAGTTCTCGCTCCTACTCCAGGCTTAACTTTAAGAGGCACACCGGCCGCTCCAGCAGGAAAACTTGCTGGGGGTGTGAAACTTTTCCCGAGGACAGGTCATTATGTGAATCCTGTTTTGCATGGGCGAGAGAGAAAGTGCCAACCAACAGCTAGAGGCTTTGGTCAGATGGGTCGTTCAAGAGTCCCTGAAGGAAATTGGGACTGGTCGTGCCTGCAGCCCATCGGTTGGGATGTGCTCCCCTCCCAAAGATCCCCAAAAGGGATTGGAGCCTTCACAGCCTAGTCACCTGTCAGTCAGAGCCTCACACAGTGAGGTGGAGAATGAAGATCCGTGTGTGGGCTTCGTAAGTGGATAACCTTACATTTATCAACATTAAACCTCATTTGCCACATAGTTGCCTGTCAGGGATCTCCTCGATCCCTGCCGCGATGATCCCGGCACAGGCGCAGTGCACCGCCCTGTGCAGGGACACGGGAACTAGGTCCGGGCCGGCCGCGGCGTTCGAGTTCGCGCATGCGCAGTAGAAGCCGCGGCCGCCCGCTGGGCACCAATGGCAGCGCAGGGCGGGATATTTAAATGGCCCTGAGCTGTCATTCAGTGCCTTCTGGTCTTCCCTGCATCCTGTGAACCTGTGATCCTGTACCCCTTGTAAGTTTTGACCCGGATTGAACCTGACCTTGCTGCTTTCTCCTGCTCTGACCCTTGCTTTGCCTGACCTCTCTCCTGGATGCCCCCTATTGGATTTGACCTTCTGTTGCTGACCTGGCGTGTGACCCGACCATTCTATGCCCGCTGCCTTGTACCTTGCCGTCCTCTCTGTTACCGACCCGGCCCGTCTGACCTTGCTCATCCATCCATCCCTTGCAGTGGGGTCTTCCGACCTCCTCACATCAGACTCTTCCCCGTGGGAGCCCCTTGCGCATACTACTACCACTGACGGGCGCACCCAGCAGTCACGACCTGGTCTCAGGGAGCTCCAAGTCCATCCCCACCATCAGGGGCCCTGGTGAACAAGCACCCTGGGACTTAGATTCCGTGCGCTGGGGACGCCTATTCAGTGGAGTGCTAGTGGTACCGCCGGGCGGTCCCTTACAGTACCAGAAGGCCATGACTGAGTCTAGAGGAGGTCCCTCGCCGCTTGAGGAGATCTGCAGGCACCTGTCTAATTTGACACAGGCCGTATCGGCCCTGCAGGATAGATGTCAGCAGATTGAAACCCAATTCCAGACCTGCACTATATCCGTTCCCGTCCCACAGGCCGCGGTCCCCGCACCTCCAGCCGTAGCAGCCCCTGTGCTGGTGTCTGGGGCATCCGCACCACTCCCGGCGGCCGACCCCCGAGTACCCTTAACGGAACGTTTCCACGGGGACCGCACACGCTTCAGATCATTCCGCGAGTCCTGCCTCCTCTATTTTGAGCTACAACCCCGAACCTTCGTGACTGAATCCGTGAAGGTGGGGTTCGTCATCTCCCTCCTACAGGGTGAACCCCAAGACTGGGCCCATCGATTACGGGGAAAAAATGACCCTCACCTCAGTTCGGTTGTCAGTTTTTTTGATGCAATGGCCATCCTTTATGATGACCCGCAGCGGGCAGCTTCTGCTGAAGCTACTCTGTACACGCTCCGGCAAGGCCGCCGAGCGGCGGAGGAGTACGCATCTGAGTTTAGGCGGTGGATGGGGGATACTTGCTGGAACGAGTCCGCACTCCTGCATCAGTTCCGTATAGGCCTATCAGAAGGCCTGAAAGATGAGCTCGCCCGGGAGGAGGTACCTGAGACTTTAGAGGACTTAATAGCACTGACCATTAAAATTGACCGTAGACTGCGGGAACGCAGGTTTGAGAGGTCCGGCCAGGGTCATGGAAACCCCTGGGGATCATTTCAAGGTCCCAGTCAAACACCTAGGCCAATCATCCAAAACCGGCCACCTGGAGATAACCCCGAACCCATGCAACTCGGCCTGGCATGGCCTAAACTATCCCCAGAGGAACATCTGCGCAGACGATCCCAGAACCTGTGCCTCTATTGTGGCGAAGCTGGTCATATGGCACGTTCCTGCCCGCAGAAACTGAGTAAGTGCACCTCTTCTTCCTTATCCATTGGCAATGTTGGTCCATCCCAATACTTAGTGGTACCCCTTTACTTTCAGCTTCCAGAAAGGACCGTGGAAGTATCGGCCATAATTGACTCTGGGGCATGCAGCTGCTTCTTGGATATTAATTTTGCTCACCAGCAAGGTATTCCTCTCCTATTGAAACAGAAGGGGTTCAATATTTATTTGGCCGACGGTTCCCGAATAAAATCGGGGGTAGTGAACCAGGAAACCCCCTCCATCACCACTGTCATTGCCGGCCAGCACCAGGAACTCCTCCGCCTGGATGCTATAGCTTCACCCCTCTTCCCAGTCATTCTGGGGCTCCCATGGTTACGGGCCCATAACCCCCAGATTGACTGGGAGACCGGAGTAATCACGTTCCCTTCCCCATACTGTCGGGTATACTGCCGCACTTCGGGCCCGGGGGCCCCCCAAATCCTCCTGTGCTCTGAGGGGGAAGCTGAATTAAAACAAGTAATCCCTGCAGTCTACCATGGGTTTCTAGATGTGTTCAGCAAACGGGGAGCCGATACTCTACCCCCCCACCGCCCTTATGACTGTCCCATTGACCTGTTACCCGGCTCAGAAATTCCTTTTGGGCGAATCTTCCCCCTTTCAGAGCCCGAATTGGGGGCCCTAAAGGAATATATCGAGGATAGCCTCCAGAAGGGGTTCATCCGCCACTCCACTTCACCGGCGGGGGCGGGAATCTTCTTTGTTGAAAAGAAAGACAAAACCTTAAGGCCGTGTATCGATTACAGGGAATTGAACAGGGTCACGATAAAAAACCGTTACCCACTACCGTTAGTACCAGAGCTGTTCCAAAGTTTAAAGTCAGCAGTGGTTTTTACCAAGCTGGATCTGAGGGGGGCGTACAACTTGATTCGCATAAGGGAGGGGGACGAGTGGAAGACGGCCTTCCGCACCCGCTTCGGTCATTTTGAATATCTGGTCATGCCGTTCGGGTTGTGCAATGCTCCGGCCACTTTTCAACACTTTGTGAATGATATTTTTAGGGACTTTCTGGATGTCTTTGTGATCGTTTATTTAGACGACATTCTGATTTTCTCCCCGTCTTTGGTGGAATAGAGAATAAATTTAGCAAAAGTATTGGGGCGGTTGCGGCAGCATGGGTTGTACGCCAAGGCAGAGAAATGTTGTTTTGAACAATCCAGCATTGCCTTCTTGGGCCTGATTATCTCCACCGCGGGGGTCGCGATGGATCCCCAGAAGGTCGCTGCAATACTGGATTGGCCTGAACCCACAGACAGGAAAGGCGTCCAACGATTCATCGACTTTGCAAATTTTTACCGGAAGTTCATCAAGAACTTCTCGGGTCTGGTCTCCCCCATTACTCAGCTAACCAAGCTGGGAACCCGATTCAGATGGACACCAGAAGCGCAGGGAGCTTTCGAAGCCTTGAAGAAGCTGTTCACTTCGGCACCCATTTTGGGTCACCCAGACGCCGCCCTGCCCTATATCTTGGAGGTAGATGCATCGGAGAATGCGGTAGGCTCCATCCTCTCCCAACGAAAAGGCACCAAGGAACTGCTCCACCCTGTAGCGTTCTTCTCACGGAAGCTTACCCCAGCAGAGAGGAACTATGATATCGGTGATCGAGAGCTACTAGCGATCAAAACGGCGTTAGAGGAATGGAGGTACCTGCTGGAAGGTGCGGTGCACCCCATCTTAATATTTACTGACCACAAGAACTTAGAGTATCTGAGAACCGCCAAGCGTCTACGCCCGCGACAGGCGAGATGGGCACTATTCTTTTCAAGATTCAACTTCCACATTACGTACCGGCCAGGATCAAAGAACACTAAGCCGGATGCGTTATCACGGATGTACGAAGACGCCAAGGAGATCCCAGTACCCGACACCATCCTGTCCTCGGGTAACTTCTTGGTCCTTCAGTCGGACCTTCGTTCCAGGCTAATGGAGGCATCCACAAACTTCTCTACCCCAGGCGGAGGGCCACTCCAGAACAAGGGGGGACTCCTATGGAGGGAAGATCGAATTGTGGTGCCGGAAGAAGCCCGAACCCTGGTCTTGGGGCATTGCCACGACCACCCGATGGCGGGGCACTTTGGCCCAGAAAAGACCCTGGAACTCCTCCGACGCTCATTCTGGTGGCCAGACATGGCTAAGGATTGTAAGGGCTATGTAAGGTCTTGTGTCACCTGCCAGAAGAACAAGCCATCAAGAAACAAGGTTTGGGGTCTGCTGTGACCCTTACCTATTCCTGAACGACCTTGGCAAAAGATCTGATTAGACTTTATAGTCGAGCTTCCGCCATCCCGAGACCACACGGCAATCCTGGTGGTCGTGGACCGCTTGTCCAAGATGGCCCACTTCATCCCATTGAAGAAAACCCCCTCGGCGGCCGAGACCGCGCGAGTCTTCATTCGTGAGGTAGTCAGGTTGCATGGGGTCCCCGAAGACATTGTCTCGGACCGAGGGGTCCAGTTCACGTCCAGATTCTGGAGAGCACTGTGTAAAGCCCTGGACATCAAATTATCTCTCTCCTCTGCGTTCCACCCTCAAACTAACGGTCAAACCGAAAGGACCAATCAGACCTTAGAGCAATACTTAAGATGCTATACTTCGTTTACTCAAGATGACTGGCTGCCACTTCTACCTCTAGCGGAATTTGCGTATAACAACGCCCGCCACTCAGCAACAGGGCAGTCCCCGTTCTTTGCCAACTATGGCTTTCACCCAGTCTTCCTCCCGGATTTGGTTTCGGAATGCCCAGTACCAGCAACACAAGATGTGGTAGCATTCTTCGCTGCGAACAATAAGAAGCTTCAAGAGGCCATCAGTCGGGCCCAGGAAGACTACAGGAAAGCATTCAACAGGAAACGGAGAGGAGATCTGGTATTGCGGCCTGGGGAGAAGGTTTGGCTGGCGACGTCCAATTTAAAGATGCTTTGCCCGTCAAAGAAATTGGGACCCAAATTTATAGGCCCCTTCTGCATTAAACAGATGGTTAACGAAGTAGCCTACGAACTCGTCCTCCCTGACACGCTCAAGATCCACCCGGTCTTCCATGTGTCCCTGCTGAAGCCAGTGGTCCCAGATGCCTTCCCTGACCGGGAATCTAGACCCCCGGAAGCGGTAACGGTCGAGGGAGAAGAAGAGTTTGAGGTTGAAACAATCCTGAAGTGTCGAAGGAGGGGAGGCCAGACCCAATTCCTTATCAAATGGAAGGGCTATGGCCCTGAGGACAATTCCTGGGAACCAGCCCATAATGTCCATGCACCCAGACTTGTCCGGAGGTTTTTTCGAGATCACCCGTGGTGAAGAGATCGGGTGGGCATCCGGAGGCTGCCCGTAGGGGGGGGGGCAATGTCAGGGATCTCCTCGATCCCTGCCGCGATGGTCCCGGCGCAGGCGCAGTGCACCGCCCTGTGCAGGGACACGGGCACGTTCGAGTTCGCGCATGCGCAGTAGAAGCCGCGGCCACCCGCTGGGCACCAATGGCAGCGCAGGGCGGGATATTTAAATGGCCCTGAGCTGTCATTCAGTGCCTTCTGGTCTTCCCTGCATCCTGTGAACCTGTGATCCTGTACCCCTTGTAAGTTTTGACCCGGATTGAACCTGACCTTGCTGCTTTCTCCTGCTCTGACCCTTGCTTTGCCTGACCTCTCTCCTGGATGCCCCCTATTGGATTTGACCTTCTGTTGCTGACCTGGCGTGTGACCCGACCATTCTATGCCCGCTGCCTTGTACCTTGCCGTCCTCTCTGTTACCGACCCGGCCTGTCTGACCTTGCTCATCCATCCATCCATCCCTTGCAGTGGGGTCTTCCGACCTCCTCACATCAGACTCTTCCCCGTGGGAGCCCCTTGCGCATACTACTACCACTGACGGGCGCACCCAGTAGTCACGACCTGGTCTCAGGGAGCTCCAAGTCCATCCCCACCATCAGGGGCCCTGGTGAACAAGCACCCTGGGACTTAGATTCCGTGCGCTGGGGACGCCTATTCAGTGGAGTGCTAGTGGTACCGCCGGGCGGTCCCTTACATTGCCAAATTAAGCAGTGCATTGTGGTTGGCTTGTAAGTTGGAGACATCCTGTAAGGACGTTATTCCACTGCAAAGTTTGGTGTCATCTGCAAAGACTGAAATGGTATTTTTAATCCCAGACCCTATATCGTTTATAAGTATTCAGGGAACAGCTGACGCGTTTCGAAGGACCAACCTTCTTCATCATCTACCTACCCCGTGTTGGGTCATAGAGCGCAAGAGAGTTCATTTTCTTTCTGCGATTCCTACAGTCAGGTCTGGACCTGCCCCTGTCGGTCAGCACCCTCAGGTTTTAAGTGTCAGCCATCTCTGCCTCTTCACATCTCTTCACTGGAGTATCAAGGGCCGACCACTCTCTGCAATTCTTCAGAGGCAGTAAGGTTGAGGCCCCAGAGGAAACTGAGGTTCCCGAAATGGGACCTTCCGCTTGTCCTCGACTTCTTCTCTGGAGGTGTTCCAGAATCAGCTGGTCCACCCATAATGAGGGAGCTTTCCATCAAGGCGGCCTTTCTGGTAGCAGTTACAGTACAATGGCAAAAAGAGTCTCTGAAATCTGGAACCTTGGCTGCAAAGAACCATTTTTTTAATTTTTCTGGATCATGTGGTCCTCATCCCTATGCTAGGTTCTAATCCTAATGCGGCCTCGGTCTTCCACAAGAACCAGGAAATTGTCCTGCCAATGTTTAGAGCCTCGGGAGTTGATGACGTTCACCCCTTGGATGCAGCTGAGACTTTAAGGCTATACTTGCAGGTCAGAGCATGTTTCCGTAGGTCTATCCATCCTTTTCCATGGGAAGAGTAAAGAAGACCAAGCTTCTCCCAGGTCAATGATGGCTTGGATCATCCAGGCCATCCAGAGCTAAGGGCCTACAGAGCTAAGGGCTTAGTGCCTCCGGAGGCTTTGACCGCACACTGAACCAGAAGTGTGGCTACGTCGTGTGTGGCTTTCCGGCACGTCGCCCCTTAGATGATCTTCAGAGTAGCCTTATGGTCCTCAATCAACACTTTTATGGCTCATTACTGTGTAGAGCCTGCCTCCTTATCCCCTGTTAATTTTGGTTTGAAAGCCCTGTCGGTTGATGGGGTAAATTAAAGATTTTGTTTGAGTAACTGCCAAACCGTGTGTGTATGGCTAGTTATTTCCCATATATATGCTGCCATGGAGTCTGTCAGGAAAACGGAAAATTTCCTATCAAATGCTTACCGTAATTTTCCTTTCCTGATGGACTCCATGACAGCAGGAGCAAAGATTTATGGGAGCGGAGTCCTATAGGTGAGGGCGGGACTAAATTGTACTTATGCTGCCATGGAGTCCATCAGGAAAGGAAAATTACGGTAAGTATTTGATAGGATATTTTCCATTTTTTTGTGTATTGTGTTGTTCCTTGAAAAGGCCAAAGAACCCAAAAGCAGTTGCATATTCTTCAAGAGACAGTGCATATGTGTTCTTTATTTTATGGTGTATTTATTGTTATTTGAAATGTTTAACACTCGACAAGAAAATGTAAAAACAAATTGGGTGCTTTTTTCCTATTGCCTAATAAACAAAAAATTACACAAGGAAAAGGCCCAAAACATTTGCATACATTTTATTGATATTTTGGGGCATTATGTGCAAAACGTAAATAAATAAAAATAGATTTTTTTTCTTTACATTTTAAAAAATGTATTTTGTAATTTGAGGCTTTGCAGACAATAGCAAAAAATATAGGGAAAATACAAATTATTAACTTTTAATATCTGTGTTGCTGTCTCTTTTCAAGATGCTATTTAAACTCCATTTTTATTTTGGTGTTTTCTAAAAACTTGTTTTCTAACAGTGGGGAGACTACCCTGCTTTCAGAATATACACAGATCAGAGCAGCAGCCATTGGCTACAGCCACTGATTGAGCGGCCTTTAGTTGACAGGGTGGTTGAAAAATAAAATCAATAGATTGACTTCTGTCCAACTGCAGTGGCCACATATGGATCGAACCTCGGTCGGTCCCTGCCTAACCAGCTGAATTTTGATTAATCTATGGTCGATAGATTGACTTCTCACGAACAGGATCAGTCATGCATGGATTGAAATTCAACTGGTTCCTGCTGAGCTGGCCAAATTTCAATTAATATATGGCCAGATTATTATTATATTATAATTATATATATTACCACTGCCCCTAATGGCAGAACACCGGGAGGACAGCGTAAGCAGCCCAAACTGTA
Organism: Staurois parvus; assembly: GCF_062004578.1. NCBI lineage: Eukaryota > Metazoa > Chordata > Amphibia > Anura > Ranidae > Staurois > Staurois parvus. The sequence continues at coordinate 645,986 of NW_028319418.1, forward strand.
ATCCCCTAATAAAGAGCCCTGAACTGCAGGGACACTTACCATCTTGCAAGATCCTTCCAACCAAAGTAAGAACCCACTTTTCACTCATCATGGTAGGCTTTGTCCCATTGGATCTTAGTCAGGGGCTCGATGCCCCTCATTCTATGGGGTCCACTACCCTGGAACTGACCCTTGGTCAGTTACTCTTGCACAGGGTTCCATATCTACAGGGTCCAGTGCCAACTGGCCACATTACAGGCAATCCCCACTTAAACGCCCATTTCCATTGGAATGGGGCCCCGGTACCATCCATCTTAAATTCCCAGCTAAAGGAATGGATTTGGCTGAACAATCTCCTGATCCCTGTGGAACCACTTGAGAATCTGGTATTACCATACAGAAAGTTGTACTTCAGTGACCATTAGCCACTGGCAAAAAAACTTCCGAGCTTCCAGGGTGGGAGGGGTTATATAGGGGGACTTCCTGTCTGTGGTTTTCCCTGTTTGCTTTTTTCTGCCAGTGTCCACTCACCTATAGGTGGGTCATAACCCCAGTACTCATGATTTATAGCCTACTCTGTGTTATGTGATGTATGAAAAGGAATGTGGTTTTTTGGATAGAATAGGTAAGACTCAGACTCTCTAAGACACTCTATCAGACTTTTTTTGCTGTCTGTGTCACAAATGGGGACAGTCACTCTGTCTGTCCTGGCAACCATTAACACTGGGACAAAAAGTGATAGGAAGTCCAACATTTTTCAGTTTGCACTGAAACTAGAGGTGAGATAACAGCTCTAAAGGGGACACATGTTTCAGTAACGTCTAAGAGGATGTAACCCTTCACTATAAGATTTCTTTCTGTTGTGTGACTATTTACATGGCTGAAGCTGTGAATTGTCAAAACACTGGGGTAGAGTTAACAAGACAGAAGAAAGATGGTGTCTAAATAATGGTTGTTCCAGTTTGACATAGATAGCACCTTTACCATCTCTTTTGAAACATTTGTCCTCTTTATAAATGTGCACCTCACTGTCCTCCAGAAACTGTTGAGACTTGACCTGTAGAATTTGCCCTCTGATGTTGGGTCATTTGTTTGTCTCCTCAAGGAACAGAGCTTTGCATTTTTCATTGTATTTAACTGCATATACTAAGTTAAGGTGGCCATAGATGAAGTGAAATTCGACCATTTGAGGAACATTTTGATTCATATACTGTACGTCCTCTGCAGTTTTACAAAAGTCGATCTATTGATTACAAACATTCAAAGCACTGCTTAGATTCTTCTGTTCTCTACTTTATATTGGTTCTGTCACAATCTCAGTCTGATGTTCTAAAATTCTAATAAAGAACCACAAAAAACAAATGGGACTTTACTGGTACAGAAAACGGACAACCTCATTTTACTGTATAAAACATGTTTATTGAAACATATCTTCCAAACATTTACCATAAAAACAGTATTTTAGCTAGTCAGCCCAATAAATTACAACTTTATATGAGTTGTAAGAGTTGGAGGCAAAGAAGTCCAATGCCCTAGCTAGAAGATACATATATGCATATATAACAACATCAGTCATATATTACAACATTAGTCATATAGTTGTAATTATTACACAATCTTTACAACGAGAAACCTTCTCCACAAACTCACATGTCAGCATGAGCGGTTATATAGGGTAGCAGCATCCACACAGCGGTTAAAATGGTCATAGATGAACATCCGCACACATGTCCACCTCCGCTCGTACCCCACACAGTGAGGCCCTGTAAGTAAACCAAATAATCAAGTTCCATCATAGGACAGAAAAGGGGGGGGGGGCAAAAGGAGAGAAAGGGGAAACAAGAAAAGTCTCAAATATGACTCACTCTCAGTAACTCACTGAAAAAAGAGTTAGACAGCAAATCTATCCACATGCCGATGTCATTCATATCCTGTTCACATTTTCACAAAGCAGTCTAAATACAACAACAAAGAGTCAGTGGGAACATCCATATTTCCATCAATACCATTCAGCATCCGACTGGTAGACTCATACCTGGTAATCCTAACATCAAGGTAGAAATAGGAAAAGTCCACCCACAGGTATTAACTATGTAGTATCACTAAATTGCTTGCCAATAACTCTTCTATGTCAGTCATTAGGATTATCCGCATATGGATAGTATAATCACAAAAATATGTGGCCATATTCAATAAATGATACTGTCCCCAGCTCAAACCACTCCATACAGCAAGCCAACTCATCTGTCATACCTACAATGCACCGGGTAACAGTACTCATCCTCTGTGTGTGTCTTTCCCCACTGGCGCCAAAACTGTCATCTGTCGGGGCATTTAAATTATGTCATCAATCAAGGCCAGAGTGATCCATCCAGTGGGATAGAACCGCCCATGCCGTGATCAGCATGCATTGCACATGTGCATCTATGTCACTTCTCACATCTAGAAGACGGCCATGACAGTTATATACTTTCCTTAATAAACCCCACAGCCTCAACTATATGCAGCTGAAAAGCGACCTTAAGCACAACAACAAAGTGCCGCATAGTGGCAACACACGGCCACCACTTGGCTTCCACCAACTCAACTCCACCACCTTGGTAGACCTAGGGCCAATGACGGTCCGGTCCCCCAGATATTATCCATAGCCGATTGCTCAAACTTCATCTATTATAATCTCATGGGCAGAATAAAATACAGATTGCATACCAATTAACTGTATTTGTCAACACCCCCATATTTAAGAAACATACAGGATCCCCAATGGAGACGATAAAGGGGCCAAGGGCACAAACATCCACCCACACCAGATCACAAGTAGACACCACAAATCCTAGAAAACCCCCCCTACATGACACATGTTACGTCAATGTGGAGAATCATTATTTAACAAAATTAAATAAAAGATTTGTACAAAACAACATAACTGTCGCCCAGGGGTGGACTGACCATTCGAGCACTCGGGCAATGCCCGACGGCCCGGGGTCAGTAGGGGGCCCCATGAAATGCCCCAGGTACCTTTTGTATAGGCTTTTTTGAGGGTGGGCGAGGACACTGGGGCCCCATGATCCCCATTGCCCGGGGGCCCCATGAGTTGTCAGTCCGCCCCTGCTATCTCCCCACATCACCGTTCTCACAAATAGGATTTGTGGTAACAACAAGGGTTATATAACTGTAAGCCAACCCCATAACACAATCATAATGGGGGAATATCAGATATCTCCTGAGAAAACACACAGAACATCCAGAACAAATGGCTCTGAAATTACCCATCTTATAAGAAGGGTGTATAACTCAATGCCTCATTAAGGCCAGGGGGGGAGGTTGCATTTAAAGTATATATCCATTTTGCCTCTTTTTGCAATACCTTTTGATCAAAATTTCCACCACGTGGATCCTCCAAAATCCTTTCAAGGGCTGGAAATCGTATTATATCTGTATTATGACCATGTTTCAGAGCCACATGTATTACAATTGGTGTGTAAAGCAAATTTCTTCTAATATAATAGATGTGGTCATATATCCTTCTCCAAAAGTTTCTAATGGTTTTACCCCCATAAAAGGCACCACATTTACAAAACATTATGTATATCTCACCTTTGGTTTGGCAATCCAGTAAGAGGGGTGTAGCACTACCCTCTCGAGGGCCACTGGATTTGTTTGGGTTCCCCGAAGCTCTGCACAGCCAGGCATCACACATTTTCCACACTTGCACACTTAGAGCCAGTAGTAAAGTCCTTGAGCTTCTTTTTAGTTGTTTTTATTAAGGGGTTAACAACTTGGGGTCTAGAGCTATATGGGATGCCCAAGGAACTGCAAAGCTTGAGGACAAACTTCTTAGCAACCTGTACTCTGTATAAAAATGTGGATCCAAAAAATATAAAGCACAGTCGCTTTAAGGGGAACTGAAGTTCCCTTGATGTACCACCTCAGAGCCCATCCTTCCTCTTCATCTGGCTGCACTAAGGGTATCCTTGGGCAAGGGATTCCAAGAACAGACAATTCTGTGTTCAGCTATAAATCCCATTCTAAGAGAGCCAGCCAGTTCCTTGCTGTAGAATATATCTGCTCTCCCAGCAACCTTTTCCTTACCCAGCTCTCTGGTAGTTGTAGTTCAATCAGCGCTCAGGAATACAGGATGTATTGGCTATAGGGCTAGCAGTCCCAGTATTGGGCATTAGGGGGAAAAAAAGGATTAACCATGCTATGCATGGCAGTCTCTCCCCTTGTAAATCCCTGTGTGTGTTGATGTACTCACTCTATCCTTCTTGCTCCCAGGCATTGATTGTTCATACAGTGATGCTGAATGGATCCTCCTGAGCCAGCCTGAGCTCAGCCTGAAGGTCAGCCCCCCTAGACATAGGGGTCCTCTCCCAGGCCATCAACAGCCTCCTCAGCACTCCATCTTCCACCTCCCTGCTAGTCTGACTCTCGCATATTTATGGGCTGGCCTCACCACTCTGCCAGGGCCTCCAAACCTGGGATTGGTTAGACTCCCATAAACATGCAGATTTATGTCTCCATCCACTGGCTTCTGGAAGCTTTCTTGGTCCTCCAGAACCAGGTGGTTCTGGTCATGAAGGCAAGGAGGCCCAAAGTGACCTACTCCATTTCTGCCTACAGGACTGATGGCTCCATTATTAGACTGCCCAGCTCCAAGCAATACTATTGAAGATGGATGCAGGAATTCCATCTCACTAGGCCCTTCTTATTGTTTCTCTTTTTACGGACTAAGCAGGTCCAGATAGGCTGAACTGGGAACATTTCAAAGACTGCTTAGTTTTTTTTTTTCTTACTTCTTTAGGAGGGGCTCCTCTCCAAAATTATGCTAATATGCCTTATCTGTTAGTCAGTGTTAGGGCTGCATGCATTTTTTTGTCCACTGTTCTGCAGGATTTCTGCAACAGGACTAAGAAGAGGATTTCTTCATGTCAAAAGGATTTCCCTCAAGGGGGAGGTACTTCATGTACTTTGTTCTTGCTATGTTGTACATATGTTATTGTACATGTCATTTTGTTGCCTGCTCCTAGTAGTAGTTAGTGGTAGGGCCTGATTGTGTAAATATGTCTGTACATATGTATATTTACAGTATATTTTTCTACAAATATTTCTTTTGTTAGTATTTTATTCCCCTTTTCCCAGTTTTGTACCCTTCCCCCCTTCCTTTTTCTGTATGGGATGCCCCACTCCTGCGCTCAGGAGCCATTTTTTGTTTTTGTCCCCCAGCCAATGAGGACATGGCTGTTTTCAGTGGGGGGTGAATGTATTAACCTCCTAGGTAGCTAGGAGGAGCAGGATTCTAAATTTTTTTAGATAGAGTCTGACCCATCTGCTCTTAGGAGAAGGACTGAGTGAGTAGACCTGCACCCCTTTGGGCCAGTAAGGGGAAGGAGCACTCTGGTGGGAAACTGGATTTAGCTACTACCTGGGATTGTCCTAAAGTGACAGGAACTGGATCCCCTGACCAGGGATTCACCCAGAACAGCTGGCTTAGGAGTATCTGGGGTCTGGGGTGGTACTACAGGAAGTGCCGGCTAGCACTCCGGAAGAGAATTTGTGCTGTAAGGACTTGTACATAGTTCAGGAAGATTGTCCTTAGTTGTCATTCCCTTGGCACGCCATACACCCCTTACCCTATTCAAGTTCTAATTCCCCTAATAAAATCACAAAAAACAAGCTCAAGATACCATGTTTAGCTTTAAGGCATATCCCAAACTTGTTATTTAAAAGATATGTATATGTTCACACCAGTGATGGTAGTCTGGGACTATAACTGGTGGGATAGCATTGCCTACAGCAGAGCCCATTCCCTTAAGGCAAATAGGTCTAGGTAGTTGCCCACAGGTCTTTATACCTAGTGCTCTATGCCCTGGCCAAGCAAGACTAGAGGCAGACTGTAGAAATTAATTTAGCATAAAACAGACGTCTGTATCTTTTCACGTCAGTATCTCCTCTAATATGACAAGTAAAATCACTGAGAAGTAATTTTAACTTTGCGTGTGTATGAAGCTTTGGAAAACAGGTGTTAAAGATGAACAATGGTATATTTATGTCTAAGAGGTCAGCAGGTCATAAGCTTCTCTTAAGAATAGCAATTGGAATGTAAAAAGATATTGATATGCAGTAGAACAAAGAAAGGATATGTCTTTTATAAAGAAAATCATGTCTAATCTATAATATAGTTAGTTGGATAATTATTTCATATAATTCATTTATTAGTTAGGAATAGTGTGTGATAAGTTTAGGATCAATTATTGTTGGTTATATGCATTTATGTGAACATTGTCTCTTTCTAAAGATATGTGAAGCCATTGTATATCATATAACAGTATTATGTATTTCTGTCGTCTAAGAGGTTTGAAGATAACGTCACACTAAGAGTATAAGTTTAGAAGGTTTACATATATGGACACTAAGAGTATAAGTTTAGAAGAAGTACAAAAAAAGGTTTTACTCATTTAGCTCACACTGAATTAGGAAATAACTGTTTAGTGGGTTGGTCTGGTAAATATATATAAGATGTGCCTTAGAGATAGAGAGACACATACACACACTCACACTCATACATCAAGACATTATACAGCTAACACGCACTGACATTTTTGTTTTCTTAAGGCCTGCAAAGCCTTGATACACCTGTTGTCTTCCTTGCCAAGACTGAAACACTTGTCATAGAACAGGCAAGAGATTAGACATTTCTCCAAAGCTTATTTCTTTTTCCATAATCTACAACTTTTGTTATATTTTACTCTGTATTTTATTTTATCTTTTGTATTCATTTTATGTTGATGCCAAGTGTGAATTAAATAAAAGTCACACTGTTTTAAATCAGCCTGGCACTAGAACACTTTACCTCAAACGCCTAAGACAGACACTTAAATAATATAAGTGTCACGATATTTAACATTTGGCTTAGCCAGCCTCAGCCACTGTTGTTTCCGGTTTTTCCTTCCTTGATGAAGGGGGGAGTAAGCACAGACTGATCAAGTCCTGGGAAAAACACGGTGAAAAGAACCTAGAAGTGAAGGCGTTTGTGTTTCGTCAGACGTGGACGAGAGGTCCAGTGACTGAGCCACCGGCTGAAAAAAAGAAAATCATCTGATTACGGTGAGTAAAAGTTATGGAATTTATTGATAAACTAGCTATAGAAAGCAAGTTAGAGTTTAAGATTGTTTCTTTATATCCTGATGATGGTAAATTATGGCAGTACATGTACAAGGAATGTTTACAGGCCAATGTTCAGATATATAAATCTAGATTTACTGTAAACATACAGCATAAGAAGATATCTAATATCTTAAAGTTGGTAAGAATATTCAACAAAATGATTTTGAATATTGACTTACCTGCTAAAAGTGTTTCTACACTAAAGCAGACAGAATGTAGCACTGTACAGAACACAGAAATGCATGAAAATTTGTCTCAAGATCCTCTTAATTGTCCAAATTGTGACATTCTTTGTAACTACATAGAAAATCTTGAGGAGCAAATTGATTCTAAAACAAATATTTTGTTAAGACTGCAGAATGACAGAAAAGAGGTTGCTGTATTAACAAAAGGTGGTAAAAAGATTGATTCTAAAAAGTCAAAGCCTCAAGCTTCCTGCATTCCTGAAATGGGGGAAGATGACGCAAATGACGAAGCCGAAGTTAGAAAGAAAAAACTACTAGACCATGCAGCTAAATTAAAATTACAAATTCATGATCAATTAATTAAAATTTTAAAAGATATTCCAGCGTATGACTCAAAGGTCGATGCCTTTTATAATGCGGACATCTTCGAGTCTTATACAGAACGTTATCACTTGACTGATGAACAGCGTAACCGTATCTATTATTTATGGATACCTGCTCATTTTGCTAGATGACTTGTGCAATCACCTGTTATTGACGATGACAGACAGGAGATACATAGTGACGCATCAGACAGATTACGACAATTGTTGTTATGTACCACAGGTGAGGAAGTACCTTCTTTAGAAGTACTAGACTCATTACAGACTTCAGTTAGAGAGGACCCTTATGAATTTAAAATTAAATTCACAAAAGCATACAAAATGGTCTTGGGTGTAGATGATGAAAACGATACAGGTATGATAAAAGCATTTGTAAAAAAATTTAAATATCTTGATCCAACTTCTTTGGCCATTGTGCAAGATAAAAATTCAATTACAGATGCTTGTTCATTCATTGATAAAATCAGAAGACAAATGAAACAGAACTATCTCAAGTCTAAGATAGCTCTAGTTCAAAATGACACTTTAAATAGGAACGGTCAAAATGCAGCTAAGACAGGAATGACTGCTCTTAGTAAAAGTGACAGATACAAGCAGGTGAAACAGAAAGAGCCAATAACTTGTTACTACTGTCAAAAGCCTGGACATTTAAAATGGAAGTGTAAAAAATTCTTAAAGGATATGCAGATAAAGGATTCAAGAAATTTAGGTAAAGAAAATGGACTTATTTCTCTTGAACCATCCGCTCCTCCTAGTCAGAAGGAAACTCAATCTTTTTCTCCCTATGCTCCTCTGATAAAACAAATCAGAGAGTTATCGGTCAGCAGCGGTTTGACTGAAAAGAACTTGTAGTCAACCACTGTTAATTCAGCTCCATTATTGCCTACTCCATGACTAGACAATAAAAAGGAAATAAAGGCTCATCATCTAGAATATGTAACACCAATATGTCTAGATAAATGTGGACGCCCTTACATTAAAGCAAAATTGAATGGACAAAAGCTCAAGTTTCTAATTGATACAGGTGCTGAAATTTCTATTACTGGTGTAAGATTACCTCTTTTGACAGATGCAACAGTATGTACAGTTGTTGGATTTAACGGATCAGGTAACTCGAAAGCTTCAATGTGTAAAAATGTTTCATTTGAAATCCCTGATTATTTGGATACTGAGATTGATATTTGGTATTGTCAAGGTGCAGAGAATATCATTGGGACAGATATCCTTCAACGAAGAGGTTGGATAATTGACCTTGGTAATGGCATTGTATGGAAAGGTTCCATTAATCGTAAGCCTGTGGTAATTGACCCAGCAGATTACTGTGAGGTCGGCAGCATCTGTTTAACAGAAGTGCTTGCTGCAGACCATAAATGGCCAGATAGTGGTGACAATCAACAATTAGAACAATTGGTCAAATCATACAAAAATCTTTGGAGCCAAGGCAAAAATGAGGCCGGTCTATTTAAAGACATAGAAGTAGACGTGCAAGGCAAGGATCCGCCCCCACAGAAGCAATACAAATTGCCACCAGAATCTATTGAACCAGTATCAAAAGTCATACAGGAGCTTCTGCAACAAGGTATTATCAGAAAAACAAATTCTGTAACAAACAATCCATTATGGGTAGTACCTAAATGTGATGACCCTAAATCATTCAGGCTTCTGGTAGATCTCAGAATGCTGAATAAATATACCCCAAGCTGTGCTCCAATACTGGCAGATACACCAGATATAATGTCCCGAATTGATGCAAAAGCAAAAGTGTTCTCTGTGATTGACATTGCAAATGGATTTTTCTCAATCTCTTTATCTAAAAGCTGTCAATATAAATTTGCCTTCTCCTTTGAAAATGCTCAGTATACCTTCACACGTCTTGTGAAAAGCCTACATTTGAGCTCAAGTATATTTCATCAAGCTTTAGCAGATGTCCTATCTAAATTTTCTAGGCCAGAATGTATCCTACAACATGTGGACCATATCTTGTTGTCAACAGAAAATGAGCAAGAACATTTAACCCTTTTGGCAGAATTGTTTGATCTGCTGCAAGATGCAGGTCTCAAGCTGAATACTCGTAAGGTTCAGCTCATGAAAAGCGAGGTCAAGTTTCTTGGCATTCAGATCAGTCCGGGTAAACGCCAACCTTTGCAAGAAAGGGTTAATGCTATTGCTGCACTTCCTGTACCAACAACATTCAAAGCACTAAGACAATTCCTAGGATTAGTGAATTTTTCTAGAGAGTTCATTGAGTCATTTGCTGATAAAGCAAAACCTCTGTATGAACTTCTAAAGAATAATGAGGAAAATGGTTTTGGTCCTTGGACAGAAGTTCAGCAAAAGGCCTTTGAATCTTTGAAAAAAGATTTGCAGACAGCACCAGCCCTAACTACAGTAGAAAAGCAAGCACCGTTTGCTTTGCAGGTACATACATCTGAAACTGCTATTTCTTCGGTGTTGCTTCAGCTACAAGGAGGAAATTGGAGGATCCTAGCATATTTCTCTAGGCTTTTAACACCTGTTGAGAAAGGTTTTGACACATGTGTTAAACAATTGGTAGGAGTTCACTATGCAGTAAAAGCAACTGAGCACATTGTAGGATTTAACAAAATTATCTTACAAACACCTCATTCCACCCTGAAATTTCTCCTTGAAAAAAACATCCCAGGTGTTTCCAATCAAAGATTTTCACAATGGTTGTTGGCTTTATCACCCAAACAGATCCAGGTTGAACATAATGCCAAATATGTACTCCCTCAATTGATGGAATATAATGGATCAGAACATGAGTGTTCATGTGAAGTCCAAGGCACTCACTCTCCTCTGTTTCGCAGAGAAGCAGAGAAGACTGATGAACCTGTGTTTGTGGATGGTTCACGTTATTGTGTCTCTGGGGAGTATTTTTCAGGTTATGCAATCTGGTTTCCAAAGAGAGGATATGCCATACAACACAGATTTCCAGGACACTTTTCAGCACAAAAAGCAGAACTGATAGCCATTGAGACAGTGTTAACTGTAGACAAAGAAGAGAATCAAGGTCCACTAGTGATTTATAGTGACAGTTCATATGTTGTGCGTTCTCTTACTGATTATCTTCCAATCTGGAAAAGACGAGGTTTTGTAGATGCTTCAAACAAAGCTTTAGCACACAGAGAGATACTAGAGTCAATTTTTGCACTAGCAGGGATAAACCCTTGTGCCTATGCAATTGTTAAAGTACCAGCGCATAGGAAAGACAATGATGAACTGAGCATAGGAAATATGATAGCTGACACATTAGCAAAAGAAGCAGCTGTTAATGAACAGTCAGAGACTCCATCTGAAGTAGTTTCAGTAAACACAGTCAGAAAAACAGATACACAGATCCCCTCATTTGCAGAAGAACAGAAAAAGGACTCGTCCCTTTCTGCTTCTCAGGTTGATACAGAATCTTCCTTTGTTTTTGAAAACGAGATTTTGTTTCATGACTGTAACGGGGTTCTGCGTCCTGTCATACCAAAACATTTACAAGTGGAGTTCACAAAATACAACCATGAAAGTTTAGGCCATATAGGTAAGCAGAGATTGTTAGAGATTCTCAAAGAGAAATTTTTCTGGGAAAAAATGGATGAGACTGCAGACAATGTAATTCAATCTTGTCTTATTTGTGCTCAAGTGAACCCAAGGCCAAAAGGACAGAAACCTCCTTTACAAAGAACTCCTCCAGCTAATGGTCCATGGTCCACATTACAACTTGACTATATAGGACCATTACCAACAGGAAAAAATGGTTTCAAATATGCTCTGATAATTGTTGATGTTTTCTCAAAATGGGTTGAGATTTTACCTGTACGCACAGACGATGCACTAACAACTGCAAGAATGTTAATAAATCATGTTTTTCCAACTTGGGGGATCCCAATTGACATCAGTTCAGATCATGGAACTCATTTCACAGGTAAAGTAATGCAGGCAATGTGTAAAATTTTGGGAATCCAGCAAAGATTTCATGTTCCATACCATCCGCAATCTGCAGGTATTGTGGAAAGAATGAACAGGACTATCAAATCCAGAATTGCTAAAATGTTGTTAGACAAAGGACATACATGGGTAGATGCCGTACCCTTTGTTCTGATGAGTATCAGAAGTACAACATCTTCATCTACACAATACAGTCCATTTGAACTGATGACAGGTAGAAAAATGCCGCTTGTTTTTCCACATAAACCGTGTTTTTTGTCAACTCCGCAGAAAGAAGCAATTGAGAAAACCAAATGGTTACAGATGTTGCAAGACAATCTAAATGCCATTTTGCCACATGCAGCTGCTCACATGCAGAAAATGATCCCTCCACACTCCTCAAAATTTGATAAAGGTGGACAAGTCATGATTAAAACATTTAGAAAAAGTGGGCCGTGGCAAAGTAATTGGGAAGGTCCTTTTGAAATTTTGGACACACTTGGTGTAATGATACAAGTCCAAAGACCTCTCAATTCTGTTAAAAATGCACGGAGACAACAAAAAATATGGGTTCACACTGATCAATGCAAGTTGTTTATGCCAAGATAATGATACTGCATTTCTTTTGCAGAAATGACATCTGATAATCAAATATGGAGGAACATCAAACTCCAAAAAGAAATACTGACAACATCAGAAAATTGGAAAGAAAGAAAGAACATTAAAAGGAGAAAATTCGTCATCACAGGACTCCTTTTCTCATTAATGACATTTTTATTCCTAAAAACGTATATGACTTTTTCCAGCCCAGCAGAGAAGAACAAGTCTGAGACCCTGCATAAAAGAGAATTGCCTTTATCCAGAAACAAGAGACATTTTCCAAGATACAGTGACATTGACACAGCCGTAGACTTGTATGGACTTGCTTGTATAGGTCATGGAGCTACTTGTTGTATGCAATTTTATTTTCTTCATAGTAACTCTATTGAAATACAAGCTAGAATAGAATCTAAAACAAAGTTTACAAAAATGCAAGGATCATATGTACATAATAATAAAACTGGTACATATGAATGTAATTTAACTGAGATGGGATTTTGGTCCATAGTTTTAAAAGGAAATGAGTCTACAATTTGGACTGGCGATGTAACTGGAGATAGAGTAGGTTCTTCTTCTGTAGGAGGATCCAAAACAGATATTTGGTTTTTGACCCAATATTATTTACAGTTTATGGATCCTGAACATTTAAAGATTACAGGAGATGAAGAAGGAGATGTAATTAGAGTATGGGATTTTCAAATAACAAGAGGTTCAGCTCACGTTAAAGTGAGAGTGACTATTTCAATTGTAGACTTGATTATTCCAGATATAAAAGTATCTCCTCAAGCTGTTAAAATTATTGAAGGAAATTATGATTTAAATTTGATATGTACTACACAAATATATTTACCTCAAAATTCCCTATTAACTTGGAAAAGAAATGGTGAATTTTTGGGTAGTCTTTTCCATAGCTCTACTAATATAATTCGTAAGAGTAATCTTGGAAATGTAGATTGGACTAACAATAACTTTATTTATCAACACAGTAGTCCAAATCTTAATGACAGAGGCATATATGAATGTTGCATATCATTAGAAAATAATCCAATGAAATGTGATAATGCAAATGTTATAATTTCATCTCCTGAGAACATTAAGTGTACTGATGAAAAATGTATTCCTTCTAGTACATTTCAAATTAATCATTTCCAACCCAAACATCTCTTAAGAGAAGGACATTTTGTGATTATACTTTGGAAATTTAATGTTTCTGAATGGAAAATTTCATCAAAGTATCCTCAATGCCAAGAATACTTAATTAATATGGAATTGGGTATGGATAAATGGTTTGGAGCTAATAATAAAAATAACAACAGGAATAAACGAGGTATCGTAGAAGGAATTTTAGGTGGAGTTGGTACTATTGGAAGTATTACCAATAGTATGGATATTAATACATTAAAGTCTGATCTGGAAACAGCGGGCTTAGTGGGTAGTAAAAGTATTAAAGTTCAAAGAAATGTAAATCAAATATTAGAAAATATGTTAATGAAGACAGCTACGGTTATAGGCCCAGCTGTAGTCCACTTACAAGATGTTACTTTGAATGTAATGGACAGAGAACAACATTCCCAAATAGCCATTTCTAGAAATACAGACAGAGTATTCTACCAATTTTAAAATAATTGCACAAGCATTCCAAAGTGGAATAACTCCTCTACGTCTTTTGCAAAGTTTACCTAATGAATATGTATTTGCAAAAAATCATACAGATTTATGGGTAAATAAATGGGTAGGATGTAATCAACATGAATGCTTTGGTACCTCAATGATTCCCATTGCTGGGAAAGAACAAATGTTAGTTCCAGTTACAGTCTTAGGATTGCCAGTTAGTAATACTCAGTTGTTATATTATCAATTACAGTTTGTAGATTTTGCTTTGGATACTAATACATCTGAACCAGAACAACTAGATTTATCTTCTTGTTTACATTTTCAATCAAAAGTAATATGTTTGCCTAATCAGGACAAAAGTATTTTTCACTCTTGTTTTCATAATCATTCATTATGTACAGCAAGAATAGAAAAAGTAAAAACTTCATTTGACCTAGTCACTGTTGTAGGAAAGAGGAAAGTCTGTTTTCAAGTCATGACAGACACTGAAACAGTTAAAGCTTTCTTCCTATCCTGCACACATACAGATATCCTGAGTCGAGGCTTGTATTGTATAGAAGGAGATCTTACAGGAATTAGTTTAAATGGAATTAGAGTAAATTTAACTAATATACTTATGAAAAATGTGAGTGTTCTACCTATACAATATAATATATCTCAAGTAGATGAGTTTCCATGGAAGGAATGGGCAGAGATCATACAAAAGGATAAGGGATTATTAATTGCTTTGTCTGAAGAACTTCAGAAAGCAGAAATAATATTTAAGCATGAACAAGGAAATCTACTAAAGATAGAACATGATTGGTCTGAATTTTCAGGTCGTTCATGGTGGTCAAAATTTAAAAATACTGTATCAATGTGGGGAAAAACTTCAGTAACAGCAGCTGTTGGAAATATATTATTACACCCATTAATTATTATATTTATTATTATGATTTTATGTATTTTATTTCAAATCTGTATTATGATTAGAATGAAACGATTTTACAAACTGATTAAGAAACAAATGAAAGAAGGTGAAAAAATCCTGTCAGGTATTATTAGAAGGAAGGTTACCTCTGACCTAACTGACCTGGTTATAGAAAATGGTGCATCTGGAACAACTGATTCAGAGCGTGTATAGTTGGGCCATGAATGAAGTATGAATGTATATATAATATTATATGATAAATTATATTTAGGGGGAATATTGTAAGAAATTAATTTAGCATAAAACAGACGTCTGTATCTTTTCACGTCAGTATCTCCTCTAATATGACAAGTAAAATCACTGAGAAGTAATTTTAACTTTGCGTGTGTATGAAGCTTTGGAAAACAGGTGTTAAAGATGAACCATGGTATATTTATGTCTAAGAGGTCAGCAGGTCATAAGCTTCTCTTAAGAATAGCAATTGGAATGTAAAAAGATATTGATATGCAGTAGAACAAAGAAAGGATATGCCTTTTTTAAAGAAAATCATGTCTAATCTATAATATAGTTAGTTGGATAATTATTTCATATAATTCATTTATTAGTTAGGAATAGTGTGTGATAAGTTTAGTATCAATTATTGTTGGTTATATGCATTTATGTGAACATTGTCTCTTTCTAAAGATATGTGAAGCCATTGTATATCATATAACAGTATCATGTATTTCTGTCGTCTAAGAGGTTTGAAGATAACGTCACACTAAGAGTATAAGTTTAGAAGGCTTACATATATGGACACTAAGAGTATAAGTTTAGAAGGCTTACATATATGGACACTAAGAGTATAAGTTTAGAAGGCTTACATATATGGACACTAAGAGTATAAGTTTAGAAGGTTTACATATATGGACACTAAGAGTATAAGTTTAGAAGAAGTACAAAAAAAGGTTTTACTCATTTAGCTCACACTGAATTAGGAAATAACTGTTTAGTGGGTTGGTCTGGTAAAATATATATAAGATGTGCCTTAGAGATAGAGAGACACATACACACACTCACACTCATACATCAAGACATTATACAGCTAACACGCACTGACATTTTTGTTTTCTTAAGGCCTGCAAAGCCTTGATACACCTGTTGTCTTCCTTGCCAAGACTGAAACACTTGTCATAGAACAGGCAAGAGATTAGACATTTCTCCAAAGCTTATTTCTTTTTCCATAATCTACAACTTTTGTTATATTTTACTCTGTATTTTATTTTATCTTTTGTATTCATTTTATGTTGATGCCAAGTGTGAATTAAATAAAAGTCACACTGTTTTAAATCAGCCTGGCACTAGAACACTTTACCTCAAACGCCTAAGACAGACACTTAAATAATATAAGTGTCACGATATTTAACACAGACCAGTTGACATTATTGAGAAACTTGCAGTAGTCGAGCCCAGATGACCACAGAGGATAGCTGAAACTGGTACCTAGAAGGTAGAATAATCCAAAACCAGGTAGGGTCATGGCAGGAGACAGTCACTATGCACATTCCATGGAGAAGCCAAGGTCAGTTCAGGTAACAGACTAGACAGTATTTAGGAACTTGCAGAGGTCAGGGCTGGCAGCAGGCAGACAGAAGTCCAGGGACAGGCTGAGGTCAGAATCCACAATAAAAGAGATGAAGAGCAGGATAACAAGAATTAAAAACACAATTATCAGGAACAATATACTAGATACAAGATACAGGAGAAAAGCACAGCAACAGGATCAAGATGCAGGTCAACAGAGTATAGGGCTGGTGTATAAACAGCTACCACAAACATTTTTAGCTTATCCACTTCAAATCTGGACACTTTCATTCCCTTCCTGCCCAGGCCATTTTCTCAGTGTTCAGTGCTGTCACACTTTCCCCATTCCCCAGCTTAATATTACATAGAAGGGGAAAGCAGCAATTTTTAAAAAGTAAAAAGCAAATAAAAAAGACAAGTAGCATTTTTTAGGTTATACTATGTCAATAGGAACATGTCAGAAATATAAAGTAGATATTATCCCAATTTGGCTACAAAAGTGGAATACATTTTAAACCAAATGTAAACTACTTGAAGTCCAGCCGAAATCAGAAGACATAGCGGACCCATTCACACTTTGTGGCAACATGCGCTAAAAGAGCACAATGCTAGCCGTGCACCAGCACACATATTTCATGTGTTATGGTGTGCTGTGTTTTGAAAAATGATCATATCTATTTTTCTGCCCAGTGTGTTACATTGGCAGCCCCTTCATATAGTGTATGCCAGATCACACAATAACACATGTGAATAAAAGTGTGGCAAGGGAACCCTTTAATGTGAATCTGTTATATTTTACGGATGTAATCTGAACCATTATGGATTTCTGATGCAGTTCAGAACCAGTTCACAGTATTCCATAAAAAGACCTGTTAAGGGTGACATCCTACTCTTTAACATTATTGAGGAGCGGGGGCGGGACTGACCATTTGGAAACTCGGGCACTGCCCGAGGGCCCAGGGTCAGTAGGGGGCCCCATGAGATGCCCCTGGTACCTTTTTCATAGGCATTTTTGAGTTTAGGCAAGGACACAGGGGCCCCATGATCCCCTATTGCCCGGGGGCCCCATGAGTTGTCAGTCCGCCCCTGTTGAGGACACACATACAGTAAAATACAATTAGTCGTAGATATTGTCATTACAATTCTAAAAGTAGAGATGAACAAACCGGATCTGAATTGTCTTCAGTTAACTCCCATCCTGCTGGATGGGAGCTGAGCCAATGCTATGAACATATATCTTCCTGCATCACCCACTTGAGTTGAGTGCACTCTCAGGAGGATACATTGGGAAATGAGCTGATGGATCAAATAAAAGTACAGTTGTTAGGTGGAGGCTAGGTCTGGGGGGGGGGGGGGGGTGATTTGATATTTTGAGACTAGGTTAGTGATGTAAGTTGTTGTTAGTATTTTGAATTTAATTTGTTGGGTGGACGGAAGTCAGTGGATGGATTGGCAGAGAAGGGTAGTAGACACTGAACAGTTGGTAAGGTGGATGAGTCTGGCAGCAGCATTCATGATGGACTAAAGGGGGATAACCTATGTAAAGATAATCCAATGAGGAGGGAGTTGCAGTAGTCGAGGAGATAAATAACCAAGGAGTAAATTAGAAGCTTTGTGGTGTCATTAGTTAAGAAGGGATGCACTTTGGAGATTTTGTAGAGGTGGCAAGTTTTGGATAGTGATTGGATGTGGGGCTGAAAGGAGAATTCAGAGTCTAGGATTACACCTAGCACCCTAGTATGCTGTGACAGATAAATTGAGTTAAAGGAAGTGGTGTGACATCCAGATTGATATGTCTGTTAGTAAATTAGTGATGCGTGAGCAGAGTGGTAGAGAGATTTGGGTGTCATCAATGTATAAATGCTATTGAAAGCCATGGGAGGCTATCAGCTGTCTCTGGTAAAAGGTGTAGATTGAGAACAGGAGAGGTCCAAGAACAGAACCTTGTCACAATTGCGATGGTTGTGTCTGCATGAATGGAAGACAGGACGAAAACATCCCAATTGTCCTTCCACTTCACGGAGAGCAATTCCTCATTTCTCAAGCAGGCTTTTTCCCCGTCTTTAAGACAGGTATTTACAAGCTGTTGGGGAAACCCCGGCGATTAGGTCGCACGGTGCCACATTGCGCCAATTCCAATATTGTACAAATGTCTAAATAGTGGCACGCTTGAATAAAAATTGTCCACGTATAAGTGGTACCCCATATGGGAAAAGGATGACACCAAGTCCCAAACTATCTTGCCACTGCTCCCCATGTAGTCTGGGCATCCAGGGGGCTCCATGTGACTATCTTTTTCCTCATAAATCCAAACTTATATGTATAGCCTGTTGTCCTCTCACATGTCTTATACATATTGACCCCATATCTGGCATGTTTTCTGGGGAGAAATTGAATTCAAGGTGGGAAGAAAAATTAATGAGGGACTCATCAACGCAGATGTTTTGCTGGGGAGTAGAGACATCCGCAAATTTTTGGTTAAGGTTATTTACGATGGGCCAAATTTTGTGGAGCCGGTCAAATTCAGGGTCACCCCGAGGAAGACAGAGTGTATAAAACGCAGTATACTCTCATATCTATGCTTGGCCATGGCGGCAGAGAATACGGGCATATGATAAATCGGGTCTGTGGATCAATACAACCACAATTAATTTTTTTTAGTAATGTCCATGTTGAGGGTTAAGCCCAAAAAAAATTCTGAAACCGTAATGGGTTTCCATGTGAATGGTCTGGCAAGGTTTGAATCTCGGTTGGTGGCGATAAACTGTTGTGCATATAAATTGCTTTGATCCACAATCAATGCATACTGACCTTCTGTGAAAAAACAGCTCCAAAAATCAAGGGGAGTAGTTAAATTTGCTGTTTCCACCTGAATTCTGGGTTGGGCAGTGAATGGGGGAAGTACGGGTGCTGCAGAATTTGTGGGCTGCCAATCGGGATTTGTAAGCACATCCGGAAGGATACTAGGGGTTCTACAGTCCTGTGTGCAAATTCCTGGTTGCTGCGGGACCCTACTTGTGCTCGCCACCGCACCAGCTTGTACTGCACATATGGGACTCGCCATGTCACCAAGTGATATTGCAGTGCTGGTATGTGAAAGACCAGGATGTACTAGGCCACTGGTACTCGCCAGTTCACCAAAAGGTAGAGTGGCACTAGTACTGGCACTCTGCTGCATATGAGAGTCATCATGCGATTGTAACATCTCAGCAACCTTGGAAAGGGGTTGGGTACGCCTGACCTTAGTCGGGACCTCTTCTCCATCATCTGAGCTAACTGCCAGGGTGCCGCTGCTGTCTACAGGTTCATATTCTGAGGCTGATTGTGTCAGTGAGTCTTCCCCTTCACTCTCACCTGACATTCTCAGAATCCTGTAGGCCTCTTCACTACAGTACCTTTCCATTGAGATTTTGGCCACTAAATTTAAAGGTATCTAATGCGACTCATGGGAAAAAGAGCACCTGGCTATCAGGGACTGCTTCAACCGCTACAAAAAAATTTACTGGTAACTGGTAACAGAGATCATGCCTCATTCTGCACATACTGCGGTTTTGTGTGCAAAGTATCAAGTGACAGTGATCTACTGACACTGCACTTGCTGGGGGAGGGGTAGGGGGTAAGCATAGGGGCTAAACGCAGGTGCTAGCAGGGCTGATCCAGCTAACGCTGCATTTTTGGGGACACTATACTAATATGAATGCTGGTATAGTGCTGATCTGATCAAAGATATTGATCCGTTCAGACACTATACTAGCAATGGAGGTTTATTGTGTATGTGAGCGTGTTCCTGGCAATCAAGGGGTTAAATGTGATTACTGGTGTCCTGACGGGCAATCTGACGCTATCTAGGAGGGATGCTAACTGACACTAACACTATCTAAAGTCGCCGGCGACACTAATACAGTGATCAGCAAAAAATCTGTACACTGTACTAATGACACTGGCAACAGGGCAGTGAATGGGTTAACTGGAGTGGGCGGTCAAGGGATTAAATGTGTCCTAAAGTATTCTAACTGTGTGCAAGTGTACTGCTTGTACTCACTGTCTCTTCTTTCTTCTCTCTCTGGGACGGAATGTGCCCAGAGATAGAAGATTTCAACATTAGTTTTGCCTGTGTAACTGTAAACACAAGTACAGGAAGATCCCTGATAGGACAGGGATCGATCATTTGAATTAGGCTGAACATCACTGGCCTAAATCAGATGATTGATCCCTTGGGGATCAAATCATGGCACCCATGGGTCAGTGGGGTAACACGCGCGCCCCCGACCAGCGAACACCGGTGGATCGCAAATCACGAATATATATTAGTTATTTCGCGCACCTGTGCCACCCTGTAGCAATATTTCTGCTATAGGGTGGTTGGGAAGTGGTTAAAGATGGGGTAGTGTCAACCCTCCCATTGCTGCTGCAACATACTATGCTCTTGCTATGCCACTAAGTACATCATTGGCTGCAAGGGGGAAAGGGGACGCTATTATATGCTGTTCAGGCCATAGGAAAGGTCAGTATGAACATATTACAACATCTTTACCATAACAAACCATTAATGAACATTACATTGTATCAACTGGAAGTCATATCTGTCATTAAAACTGATAACCCAAGATTACCTTGAAGCTACAACTAACAGACCCTTTTATGGCCAGGAAATAGAAAGGGTGATGTTTCAGCAACAGCATACAACAGATATATCAACATGTACTAAATATTGCAAAAATTTCCATCAGATGCCTTAAATTAAAGTGGTCCCCTGTGGTACTTCTCACTGAAAACTGCATTCCTGGTGGCAATTACATCAGCCACAAGAGTGTGGGTATTAGCTGCCTTGGGATTTAAAGAACCATTTCTCATGTTCTTCCCGGACAGGGTGGTACTCATGCCAATGCTCACATTTTTGCCTAATGTGGCCTTCAGAGTCCATATCACAAAAGAAGTTGTCCTTCTTACGTCCCTCTTGGGGAGAACCCAAGAAGTTAGCCCATCAGATGTGGGACAAGCTTTAAAATGTTAAATCAAGGTGATATCTGGCATCAGGCATCGGTGGAGCATGTAATGATTTCATGGCTTCCAACAAGTTAATTGCCTCTTGGTTGGTGAAGCTCATCTTCTTGGCCTACAGGTTGAAAGGGTTGGCTGTGCCCGGGGGATCACATCACTTTCCACGAGAAGGGTCTCCACCTTGTGAGCAGCAGAAGTGTTCCCAGACACTATCTGCAGGACAGCTACGTGGGGGTCAATATATACGTTCATGGCTCATTACTGTATAGAAGCAGTCTTAATGACAGTTGAGTTTGGTAGAGGCATCCTGGCTTCTGCTTTTAGCCAGAATTAAGGAGTGTGTAGCATTATCCCTTCCCTGTGTGGCTAGTTAGTTCCCAGCTGTACTGACATGGAGCCATCAGGAAAATGGAAAGTTGAATGACAAATATGTACCTTAATTTTCCTTTCCTGATGAGCTCCACGTCAACACAATTCCCACCCAGCTAGGTATGACTAGTTACAGAAAGCCAAGGCTGCAGGTGGGCTCATATTTATGAGTTAGGTCCTGGAAGCATGGGGGGGCCCATCCCCAGCTGTACTGACATGGAGCTTATCAGGAAAAGAGAATTACGGTAATTATCTGTCATCCAATTTTCCGATATTTACCTGGTGGTGGTCAGTGAAAAGAAAACACTGTTATATTTGTGGTTAGTGAGAAGAATGTCCCTTACATGTGTGGTCAATGGGAAGAATGCTATCCTTACAGAATGCTAAAAAATCACAGGTGTTAGTGATTATGTATCCTAGCGATATGAGGAGAGGTTCTGTTGTTCCCACTGCATTGGCTTTGCAAAGTGATGTTGGCCCCATACCATGCAGCCACAATCAGATGGCAGATGAATCTGTCACTGCTTATTGCTCAAGAAATTGTTAGGCTAAGTTTACATTAGCTTGAAAAGCAGGCATTTCATGAGCATTTTGGAAGCTCCATAAATGCCTGTCAAAATTGTGTGCATTGCAGCGCTTAGGGTTGTTCACATAGTCACAGTAGCGCTGCATTACATTGTGTCCTGTCAAAATAATCTGACATGGGTCATTTGCAAGACTTTATCACACCCCAAATGCTTTCACTGATGCCAATGTAAATGCACTGCAAAAGGCACTTGAAACACACCACAAACACCCCTACAGCGTTTACAGTGTGTCCGAGTTGTGTTTAGAAAGTGTTACTAACCAAGATGATAATACAAAAATCCATACAAACCAATGTAAAGGGGGATTTGTAAGGAAAAGCAAACACATTAAAAACGCAATGAAAACGTGCCACTACTGCACCTTAATGCAGTAGGTGTAGTAATAGGAACTTAAACTTCTTTACAGGTCTAAATGAGCCCTTAAGAACCAACCCCGAAAGGGCCATAAAACCTTGCTTGAAAAAGGCTGTTCTTAGCAATGCTTACAAAAATTTAAAGGCATTTCACAAACATCTATTGGGCCTTCTGGTCCCATAATCGCTTTTTAAAGGTAACCACCTTGTATATTGTTTTAAAACAATAAAAATCAGTAGGGGATATAAATTGCTTTTAAAGCATTTTGAATCTGATGCATGTAATATACACAGTACATGTAAACCCATTTCATCCCATTTGTTCTACTTATGCTCTTTCTTCCTGAATACCACGCAATGCGTTTTGACTAAACATGCTTATCTCTGGCCACCTGGGCGGCTGGGTTCCATCAAAATCTTTTGCGTGGTTGTAACTTCAGTTATGCATATGACCCATTTATCATAAACTTTGATCTTTGTTCACTGGTTGTTTGTAAATGTTTGTGACCTATGAATGATAAGAGAAATCTTAAAACGTTGCAGTTAAAGAATGAGTTGTTAGAGAACAAAGTATTTGAAATATAATGCTTTAGGGTTTTGAGAGAAATCTGACACTCATGCAGACGTAAAAAGAGGGTCAGTTTTAAGAAGCAAAATTGTTTGATATCGCCTTCAAGTGTTCTAACCTAATCCCTTAGGGTAATGAAAGCTAAAGTCTGTTCTATTTTAGCTATTACAGGTGTGGTCATAATTAATATATTGCAAACAATTACACTACATTTTGTTCTTGCCTAAACTTTAGTCTTCAGCCATATGTGAGGAGCGACAGGTGACACTGAAAACTCAAGGAGGTAAGGTAAAGCCAAACATATGCTTGCTGCTGTCATCAGAAACAGCGTGATATTTTAGATGTTTTAGCATGTTTGTTTGCTTTGCAGATTTATATGTTATGTATAATTATGTGTTTAAAGACAAACTAAAACAGTGAATTTTCAGTTTATAGTTGTCAAATTAGGCATTTTAGCTAAATTATACTTATTAAATTTATCATTTTCATTTCATATTCTAAGTACAGTTATTATAATGACTAAGACTTCATTTTGACCAAAACATTTTGTAGGGTAAGGAAACGTTAGAAATTTTTTCATGTTTCTATTGCTGTCTCTTTCCATATAAAAGTTTTATCTCACTTCTTTACTTTAATGACACAAAATAAATGAGGGGAATGGATTACTGGGACAGAAAGATACAGACAGCAATAAATCTTGAGAGAGGTTCTGAACAACTATAAAAAATGTTTTTCTTGCTGTTTTTATACTAGTCGGAGGGATTTCCTGTTACTTCCTAACCCAGTGAATTTCTATCCTAGAGGCAGAATGTTATAGAAACTATTCTCAATATGCAACACAAAAAGCAATAAAACCTGACAAAAGTATAAACTCTTTTCTTCTTTATTGAAAACTAGAAAAAAAAACTTTGACTTCAAAGTTCAGCTGTGGGCAAAAATTAAAAAAAACAACAACCTTGCAGTGGAATCCCAGTGTTACAAGGGTTAAATGCTCATTAAGTCTGGCGGTTGCAGAAGAGAGATTACTAATTTGACTCTACCCTGGCTGGGTCTGGTGCTGTCAGATCTCTAGTCTGTGGACAGTGCCTCGGGCTCGTAACCTACAGTCTAAGGCTATGGTGGAGGTTGGCAGTAGCAGCTTGCAGAGGAGGTTGGAATGGACTGGTTGCACAGATTGAGGGAACCAATGCAGTGAGCAGTCAGGAAAGTAATACAACATCTTCTGTAACCCCTTAGACTTAACAAGCATTTTACCTTTACTGGGTGGGTTTTATATTGTAAGTTTTTGCAGCTGCCGGTGCCATCTGGAGTTGCACTGTCCAGCCAATGTATAATATTTGTGGCTATAATGTCCTAAATAATACACTCTAATTTCTATTTTAAGGAAAAACCTGTTTGTCTCTCTTTCTCATATTGTGGCCTAACCAAGCTGCTTGCTTGTGATTATTGTCTCTAAGATAAGGCACTTTACTTTTTATTGCAAGATAACACTTTCCTCATCTCTTTTTTTATGTCAATTCAAGTGCTTCTGTACTGCCTTAACACTTGCCAATTTCTTCTAAACACATACCTGAAGTCTAAATTTGGAATATTTTGGGAATATTTGGGGATATGGGGATGGGAGGGAGTTTGTGAAATGTGGAGTTGTGGTTTTGAAGTGTTGTACTGCAAAACTATTAAACTATTTCTTTACTGACCAATTAGTAAAAAGTTGAAGGCATTAACTTTATTGTTGAGTAACCTTTCCTATAGCTTTTAGATCTGTTGTGGCTGCTATTTCCACCATTCAGTTTAAGCTGGTGACTGATAATTAAAAAATCCTTTTTTTTTTTGTTGTAATTAATCAGATTGGGGTCTGCTATTTGATACTAGAATACAGTGTTGCTAATGCTGTCCATGAAAATTGTACTGTTCTGTAACACCACATACAGTTTAAAGGCATCCCCAAAGCATATAATTTAAAAGCCTGGTGTTTTTTCCGTATCTCAGTAAAAGGACCCACTCGCCACTTAATGGTATTTTTAAAACGTTTTTTGCTTTGTTAAATGTTCCCCATTGCAGTACACAGCTACCCATGAAGTTTTTTTCAACAATAGCTTACCTATTAGACTTCAAAATGGCCACAATTTAGTGTAACATTCACCCTCCAATACACTGCTGCTAAGTAGGGATGAGCAAATGGTGCAGTCCGAACCTAGGTTCAGACAGAACTTTTCCCAAACTTATATGCCCCCTGTTCAGTGGGATCTGAAAATCATATATAAAAGCAATGTTGCTACTGCTTCTATATATGACAGCTTCTGGCTGCTGATGGCTCTTAAGGAACAATCAAAAAAAAAGTCATTAAAGTTTAGCACATCCAGTCCGTCTTCTCCACTGTGGATAACCCCCTTCCCAATTGTCGACAATTGTTGGCTCTGAAAATGAAGCTGGGAGCTGCCATGTAAATACAGCAGTTCTAGCAGCTGCTGCTGTAAGGGTCCATTCACAACTAGCGATTTGGGATTGTAGGCGGAATCACCGCAATTCCAAATCGCACTGCAATAGAGGCCAAACGCACCATGCATATTTGTGTGCCATTCATTTTTAATGGCACCTAATTTGTGTATGGTTTGGCCGTTATTGTCGTGTGATTTATTGCGGCAAACCGCTCTGCATGAAGCAAAAGTTCTTGCTCCTTTAGTGGGTGACACTCTTCTCATGATGCAGTTTGCCGCAATTGCTGCAAGTGATAACCGTAGCAAAACCACACCACATTTAAGTGCCATTAAAAATGAATGGCACCCAACAACACGTGGTACATTTTGCCACTATTGCCACTATTGCAGTGAGACTTGGAATTACAGGCAGAATCGCAGTGATTCCACCTGTGATCACAAACCACTAGATGTGAATGGGGCCTCTAGATAAAGAACCATCTGACCCAGTGTTTCTCAAGACTGTTCAGATGCTAAATAAATGCAATAGGGGGGATTTACTAAAGCCGGTACACTCAGAATCTGGTGCAGCTGTGCATGGTAGCCAATCTTAGGTAGCTTCTAACTTCTTTAGTAATAAAACTTGGAAGCTGATTGGTTTCTATGCAGAAGTGCACAAGATTCTGAGTGAACCGGCTTTAGTAAATAAACCCCATTGTAACACAGTTACTTTTGTATATACTCAGTTTCATTCATCTGCAGATTAAATGGATAATCTTCAATTTGCAAATTATGTCAGTTAAAGCAACCTAGCAAGTAAAAAAAATGTTTCTTGTTAATAAAATCTGTCTGTTTCACACCTTATTAACCTTTAGTTTACCCACTTAAAGCACAGCTCCATTAAAAATGCACAAAAACTGTAGCTGCTGACTTAAAAAACAGACACACACCCAGGGGCGGACTGACAACTCATGGGGCCCCCGGGCAATAGGGGATCATGGGGCCCCTGTGTCCTTACCCACACTCAAAAAAGCCTATGAAAAAGGTACCAGGGGCATCTCATGGGGCCCCCTACTGACCCCGGGCCCTCGGGCAGTGCCCGAGTTTCCAAATGGTCAGTCCACCCCTGCACACACCTATCCTTCGATCCAGCGGTGTCCTCATTGCAGCCAATGGCCGTCCTCTCTCCAAGGTGCTGACTTCTTAAGTGTAACCATCCTGCTGTGACACCTTGTGGCTTCACAGCTGGGTGCCCACTGCGCATGCGCGAGTACCGCTGAGCCTTGTGAGTGTTCCTGTAGTTGTTCTGTTGTTTTAATTTTTTTTTTCATCACTGTAATTGCTGTCACAAGGAATGTGACCATCCTTGTGAAAGCAATAGACATGTGACAGGTACTCTTTATGGAGGGATCTGGGGTCTATAATATCCCACCTCTGCACTTAAAAGCATTCAAAAACACCAAGATCAGTGTTTTTTAATGCTTTTAAGTTTTTAAAAATGACGCAGTTGACATTTGGGTAAACTGGAAGGGGTGATAGGTCATCGCATCCAGGTTACCATAGCGGAGAGCTGATCAAAGCTGATACTGGCTTTGTTCGGCTTTCCGACAAGCCGATGGGATGGTAGAATATAAGCAAGCTGCGGAAGGTGGTGGAAGGGGGGGGGGGGAGTCCCCTCCAGCTTCTTGTAATAGTGATCAAGCGGCTAGTTAGCCGCTCTGATTGCTATTACAAAAGAGATGACCGCTGGGTATAAAAAACGGTACTGGGATAATGCCTGCAGATGCAGGCATCATCCCAGTACAACCACTTAAAGATTGGTGATGTACCAGGTACATGACTGGTCAGCAAGTGGTTACCCTAATCAGTCCTGATTAATTCTTTCTTCCTCTTTTCTCTTCAGCTATTATTTTCCTGCTGGTTTTTTTTCTATTTTATTAACCATTCATATTTAAAATGTATTGGTTTTTTGTTTGTTTGTTTTTTTTGTGTCACAATTAAAAAGTGCAAATTTTAAAAAATACGAAATTTTATTTAATTTGTATATACCTTTGCAATGCTTTTGTACCAGGATCATAATTTAATGTCAGTTTAAAAAGAACAAATTATAGAATAAAAGTTATACTTTTATTTTACAGTCACACTATTTTATTTTTAAATGAACACTGGTCAAAAAAAGAAAAACAGTAAGTACGGTATTATTTTGTACTGACAAGGTTATTGCTCAATAAACAGGTCTATAACAGAAATATATAAAACTGCATAGAGGGTTTTAATTTGTCTCTTTTTTAACAAAAGCGTGCAAACTGTCTCTGAAAAAGGTCAAACAAAACAATTACAAAATTCACCAGCTACCCAAAACTTTAATGGGGTTCGGAGTTTCCAGGTTTTTTCATTTGTTTGGCAAACCTCCAGAGAACCAAGCTTGATTCACTTATCACTAGATATTTGTGGTCATTATTCCTTGGAGAGCTGCTTATAAATGAGTTGACTTTTCAGTCACTAGACCCAAGTTATATCCAGTATCCCAAACCTTCTTCTTATCGAGTGATAAAAATCTGACAGAGGTTCCACACTTTGTCCAAAACTCTGTTCACTTTTCCACATTCTGTCCCAAATTAAAAAGTTGGAGTTGGGCTTCAGTCTAAAATTATATAAATTATGTGATGTTACAAAAACATTTTCATGTATCATCTCACTGTTGAATGAAAAGCATAAATCTATTAAATTGTATGCAAAGTCACACTATTTTTTTTTTTTTAATTTAGGTTCCATGCACACTAATGTTTTTTATAAACTCAAAAACCGCTAGAAAAAAAACTCTGGATGGAAAACACTGACCATAGCATTTTTGTGCTGGTCTATAGTAGTGTTTTAGTAGCATTTAGAAGGGTGTAGAAGCATTAGTGTTTTTGTAGAGTTTTTACAGTACATGAATAAAAAAAAAGCTGTTAGGAGCATTTAGAGGTGCTTAGGAGCATTCAGTTTTTTTTTTAGCCGGTAAAACTCTACAAAAAAGTGTTTTTTTTCTGCTTCTAAACGCTGAAGATAGTTTGCATGGGCACATAGGATAATACTATTAGCTTCTAGTAGCACAAAAAATGCTCATAATAGCTTCTAGGAGATTATAAAAAGTTAGTGTGCATGGGGCCTTAACCTCCCTGGCGGTATTCCCGAGTGTAGCTCGGGGTAACATTTCAGTACCAAAAGCGGTAACCCCGAGCTACACTCGGGCTTACCCTGCGGCACTGCTCCAGCATGTGTTCTTCACTTACCTTACCCTGCGCTCCCACGATGTGTCCCCTGCAGCGTCCCCGGCCATCTCCTCCGGCCGATGCCGGCATCCGGCTTCTGTGTCCTGTCCCTGTGACGTCGGGACGTACGGGCGCCGCCGCCGCCGGCGGCGGGAAATTTAAAAATTTTAAAAAATGTCATTTTTTTTTTTTTACATTTTACATAGTAAAACATTGCTGTCTCAACCCATTTCACATACATATTGTCCCTAGTGCTTTGTCCTGCGCCCTGCCTGCATTTTGTCTGTTCTTTCTGCCTGGAAACTGAGAAATGTCCATGGCGTCCAAAAAGTGTCCCTTTAGGTCAAAAGCGGTTTAGATCAGCTAGAGAACAGCGATAGTAAATCAGAACCACTTGCAGAATTGAGTGATAATGATTCGTGGGGGAAATTCGTCATCAGACACTGAAAACGATTTTGCGACTGAGCTCAGCAATGTGCGAACTTGGCGCTCTATTTCACATTTCAGTGTTTTTGGTTTGATTATATTATTGAATTAAATTTTTTATTATTTTTATATTATTTTTATGATTATTTATTAAATTATAATTTATGATTTTGTGTTTCAAATTTTATCATACCCGGGATGTTTACTAGACTCTTGTTCGGACAGATTTCAGTGAGTTTTTCCTAAAAATTACAGCCTACAATAAAAAAAATACATATTTCCATGCAAAAAAATGGTACCGCTTTCAGCACCAAAAATCTGAAATAATCATACCGCCAGGGAGGTTAAGGAATAGTTATGAGCTGTCTTTTTTTTTTTAGTCTTTTTTTTTTATGTCCCATTGGAGTGATTACTCTTCACCTCCAGTCCTACAGCAGAAAGAAAGAGTAGATCTCTCCAAACTGAGGGGGTTATCATTTGTCACCAGAACTGGTTTTCCCATTGGAAGATGTTACCTTACCACCTATTCCTGTGCCATCTTAAGAATTTAGTTTTTTTTTTCACATCACATTCTGTACCAAAGTCAATAGGATGAACAGAGAAGATAACTTTCTCCAGTGTGGACATGGGTAGCAACAAAAACCTAGCAGGTGTACTAACCCTTCCATATGGAAGAAAAATATTTTTTAAATGTATTTTAAAAATATTCTTCCCAAATATATTGCCATATATTTGAAATGCTACAATTTTGGCCATATTCAATATATTTCAAAATATATTTATATAAATATTTTTAAAAATACATTTCAAATATACTGTATGTCTTTAAAAATACAATTCTACATTTTTGGAATGCATTTACAAATATATGTAAAAATATATGTTAAAATTACTTTTTTATGTTAAAAAAAATCTGTTCCCCTCCCCTGGCAACTGCGTGGTGATTCTGCTCTGTCCAGTGAGTAGTGTGTCCCGATGTCAAGGTGTCCTTCCCTGAGCCAGGCT
Organism: Staurois parvus; assembly: GCF_062004578.1. NCBI lineage: Eukaryota > Metazoa > Chordata > Amphibia > Anura > Ranidae > Staurois > Staurois parvus. The sequence goes on from NW_028319418.1 coordinate 676,300, forward strand.
CCCCCTCCCTCAGCTTTCCCTTGGTGTCTCAGCTGCTGAAGAACTTCTGCTGGATGTTGTAGTGCAGGGCAGTGATTGGTAGATGTGGGGTTCCTAAATACCCCCTCCTCCCTACCACTCCACTCTAAACAATAACCCCCCTCCCCACCTCTTCACTGTAAACAATAACCCCCTCCCTTCCTCTCCACCCTAAACAATAACCTCTTACCCACCTCTCCACTCTAAATAATAAACCATCTCTCCACCCTAAACAATAAACCACTCCACACCTCTCCACCCTATACAATGACCACCTCCCCACCTGTCCACCCTAAACAATTACCCCCCTCCTCACTTCTCCACCCTAAACAATAACCCCCATCCCCATCTTTTCACCCTCCCAACCTCTCTACCCTAAACGTTAACCCCTTCCCCACTCTAAACAACAACCCCTTCTTCTGAAAAGCTGGCTCTCTAATGGGAAGTGGTGGAGTTTACAGATGAAAGGGAGGATCTTAAACAGGAAGGGGTGGGATAAATTTAGATGGGGATGTGCCCAATTTTAGCCTTGCCTAGTGCAGCACAAAACCAAAATACACCACTGCTCACAGCGGTGTAGTTTGGACTTCACCTCCCTACCTGAGCAGCATCTGTCTTCTTGGGTCACAGCAAGGTTAGAAAGTTGAAAATAAGGAAAAAAAGTGATATGAGGGTATTCAGCATTTGCTTATTAAAGAAAACTTTTGTCTGATTAAACATCACCAGTATATTTGTAAGGTTTAGTGCACTGTTTTAAATCAGAGAAGCAGTATTATCAATACAATTAAACACAACATAACTATTCTGACTCAACTACAGGACGACAAACCTTATCTCTAATGTTGTATACAGCAATGCCATGTGGTGTTGAATTTATCCTTTGCATTGGGTCAAATAGTTTAGCTCAATGAATAAACTCACATGTTGAGGAATTCAGATGAGGAAACCCATTCAAATGTTCCGTTTAATGGTGAATATTCATAGGTAGAAAAACATTAATGTTGTAGCCTCATGGAATATGCATTCAGGAAGACAGGATACAGTGCAATGATTACAGGGAGAGGCAGGGGGGAGGAGTATACACAAGTACAGTGAGAGAAAGAGCTCAGCTTATCAGCTTATACAGGAGGAGGCAGCTTAAAGACACAGAACAATGATAAACAAGTAATGGTCACAGAGGAATAATAATAAATCAAATAGTGTAACACAACAATAACAGTCATCCTGTCTCTCCAATAGGGATCAACAATGGAAGGATTAAAGTACCTGCTGGGATCTCTCATCCTGGTTATCTGTGTGAATGAATGCGTTTCAGGTAAGTACACCACACCCACTTTTATTAGCATATAATATTCACATCCAATGTAACTGCATCCAATGTTTTATTGAGACTGAAGCTGTTTTAAGATGTGAGATTATGTACACTCTAAACTTTTGTGTGTGCACTTTCTAGTGAAGTGAATGCAAGGCAGACTATACATTATACTTTTTTTTCATTCAACAGTGGGCTGCATGAAAAAAAAATGTGCTCATTCCCCCATCCACACAGTCCATGAGAATGGGGAAATCAATCCCACAGTGCTATTGTGTTCTGCTGGCATTGGGGCCTTCCCTGCTGGCAGAATACAATGACCAGTGTTGCAGGTTATAGCTGGCAGCACTGATATGGGCGAACAAAACCCGACAGACAGGTTGTACAGAAGTAGTACAACCAGCCTGCCCATAGATGGATCAAAAATCCATGGATGGATCAGTCCCTGCTGAACTGGTCGAATTTCAATACATTTATGGCCAGCTTAAGAGTGGAGGCTTTCTCAGATTATTATTATTATTATTATACAGTATTTATAAAGCACCAATAGTTTGCTCAGCACTGTACATTACAAAGGGAGACAGAACATGTGACAGTACAATAACAATACAATGTGATACACGAGGGGTTCGAGGGCCCTACTCTTTCGAGCTTACAACCTAGGAGATAAAGTGTAATTTATCTCAATGCCAATGCAAACATGCAATAGTATAAATGCAATATATTTTATAGGAGCTCTCTACAAATCCTCTTTAAGGCTCCGTTCACATATATGCATTTTGTGCTTGATGCTTTCTCCAGTGCTTTTTGCAGTTTGTTTTGCATTTTTCTACACACGTTTTTGATGCGTTTTTGACACGTTTTGCGCAGTTCTTTTTTTTGTTAAAGTGGAAATTTTCTTTTGTTGTTGGACAGAATAAAAATGCAAAACGCAGCAAAAAAAAGCAGCAAAAACACTGCAAGAACACACTACCATGCATTTCAGCAGCTTCTCCACTGAACTCGATTGTAGCAAAAACACTGTTTTTTCTTTTAAAAGTCCTTGACCCTTTCAAAAAACACAGCAGCTCAAAAAAAGCATAGGCATGAACATGTTCTATAGGAAACCATGTTAAATGGACTGTAGTGCGTTTGTGCAAAAAGCACTAAAAAACACATTGGTGTGAACAGAGCTTGAGCTCTGGTTCACAATGATGCAGTGCGGAATTCACAGAGTTTTCAGTGCGAATTCCGCACCGCATCAGAATCACACCCCGTTCATGCGAACCGCTGTGGGTGTGTGTGTTAAGTTAACAACACCCCGAAAGCGGTCCGCAAAATGCAGTGTGATCTGCAGAATTGGATCACACAGATGTGAATACCCATGCAATCCGATTCTAGTGCGAGCCAAAAAAACAGTCCTGTACATTTTTGGTGCGGGTGCGGTGCGATAAGAGCCATACAAAATGCATGTGATTTGCACAGGAATGCAGTGCGGTTCCTGTGCGAATCACATGTGATATACTGCACTGCATATATGTGATCCCAGGCTAAATGCTCACTGCGATAGCTTGTGACTGGCTTTCATGGTAAAACTCCTGTGCTCTCCTTCTCCTCTGGCGTTGAATATATTAAAACTGGAGCAGACAGAATCTGGAGCAGCGGTACATAGCAACCAATCAGTTTCTATCTTTCATTGTTAAAGCTTAACTGAACAAGGTAAAGATGATTGGCCACCATACACAACTGCTCCAGATTCTGTATTTTACAGTTTTGATATATTTCCCCCCATTTGCATCGCTTTCTCCTAGCCAAAGAAAAAGAATTAAAAAAAAGGATAAATAGCTAGATCAATGCTTGAGTTTTGGTTAGTGTCGGGGTCAGGGCCAAAGTAGCGTGTCAGTATGTTTAGGTGATATTAAAAAAAATGTTTTGCTTAGGGTCAAAGTCAGCATCAGTGATAGTGTTGGTGTATTTAGTTTGGATTAAAAAAAAAGTCAGCAAAATGTTCAATAATGTTCCTTGGTCCTACTACAGGTACAAACAAAAAAATATATACACATACACAGTATCGCCACAAACACCAGGATTGGGAGAATTTATTTTGGTGGATTTTTTCTTGAGGTTGTCATGGTCAGGGGCGGACTCCAAGTTTCCAAATGGTCAGTCCGCCCTGGTCATGGTAATGGCAATAAATACACAGATAGACTTTCCATTACCATTTATCGCCAAATGAAGGCCAAGTTGTCCTGAAAAAAAAAACAAAGTATAATCCACCTGGATACACTATGAAGTTGCAATGATCTGTGCGGTTTTACCAACACCTGTCAAAGTTGCAAAACTGCACTCAGCAATTAAAGGATAAGTTCACCTTTGAAACATGTTATATGTTTTTTTTAAGGTGGAACATGTAACATATTCCATCATCTGTACCCTCTCCTCCCAAACCCCTTCTCCCTGTAACAATGGGCGGGCATTCCTCTCCCTGCTCCAGATGTAACATTTAGAAAACCGCGCAGCTGCATGGGGCTCTGCCCACACGGCCCTATCATTCATTACACTTTCTTGTGCAGAAAACAGAAAACTACCTCACTTACCAAAAATAAATAATAAAAATAGAAATATAAATAAAACTGATGCCACTAATCAGTGATTTACATTTCCACACCCGACAATAAAAATCCAATCAAATTTCATTGCAACCAAAAATTAGTGAATAAAATATTCAAATAATAAATTATCATTCACTTATGAATAAATAACCAAAAATAATATATATCTGTGCGAAAAAAACATATAATACTTTATCTACAATAATAAGTGCAGTAAAATATCCATACAGGTGAAAAACGTGTGCTCAATCATTATTTGTCAAGTAAAGTCCACAAAATTCTCTTGTAAATACTCATGTGTCTCCACAATATAAACAATACTTTTTTGGTGATATGCGTGCTCCAACACCAAAACATGCAAAAAGATCCACCGCTGTGTCCCAACACCTGTCTCTGCTGCCTCTTACCTCAGAATAGGACCCACCATATGGTGAAAGTCAAATACAGCCTTCCCAGATCACTGGGTCAAAAGAATTCAGCAATCCTACCAGAGCATACTTCTCTCGTCAGTATAGGAACCTTCCCACTCTGCAGGATATAAAAAAAAATAAAAGATCTCATAGTGAAGTATGAACCTACTCTGAACTTTATTCACCAAACAGTAAAATGTTATTCACATATAAAAAACTGGTCTTAGGCTTAGGCCTGGACATCAACGGAAGGGATATAATATGGCCACTCACAAACTTCTGGGCATGCTGATGTCATGCGGTTACACCCTCCGACGCGTTTTGTCACATAGTACAGTGACTTCCTCATAGGGAAACCTGATCAGACATCTTGACATAACTTATATACATGCCCATTTGTTTACTAATCTCCCGGGCAACAGCGGCCATATTTCTAAAGTTTAAAAACACTAAAGGTAAAATAGCAGCCTTCTATCATTTAAAACTTGACCATATTCTAAAAGACTACTTCCATGGCAACCCCATTAATAAATAAAAACACCCCAAGATTATATATAAATACTCAAATAAAAATACAAAAAAATGAAAAAAACACAGTTCCTAACCAAGATGAAAACACTATATACCCACAAATCATGTTCTATCCTAATGTACAACCTTTTACAATCTCGTATAACACATTACATAGAAAAGTGCAAGAAATATGATTAATAAAAATAATTTGTTCCCAAAAACCTGATTATAAAAAAAATATTTAAGATATCAATCAATAAAAATGTATATTAATAATAACAAAAAATTAAATATATATATATACATATATATATATATATATATATATATATACACACAGACACTAAAGCACATATATATATATATATATATATATATATATATATATATACATACATTATATTGCCAAAAGTATTGGGATGCCTGCCCCTTAGTGGCATCCCAGTCTTAGTCCATAGGGTTCAATATGGAGCTGGCCCTTTGCAGTTATAAAAGCATCAACTCTTCTGGGAAGGCTGTCCACAAGGTTTAGGAGTGTGCCTATGGGAATGTTTGACCATTCTTCCAGAAGCACATTTGTGAGGTCAGGCACTGATGTCGGATGAGAAGGCCTAGCTCACAGTCTCCGCACTAATTCATCCCAAAGGTATTCTATCGGGTTGAGGTCAGGGTTGTGCAAGCTAGTCTAGCTCCTCCACCCTAAATTTGCTCATCCATGTCTTTATGGACCTTGCTTTCTGCATTAGTGCACAGTCAAGTTGGAACAGGAAGGGGCCATCCCCAAACAGTTCCCACAAAGTTGTCCAAAATGTCTTGGTATGCTGATGCCTTAGGAGTTCCCTTTACAGGAACTAAGAGGCCAGGCCCATCCACTGAAAAAGAACCCCACACCATAATTCCACTTCCACCAAACGTTACACTTGGCACAATGCAGTCAGGGAAGAACTGCTCCTCTGGCAACCGCCAAACCCAAACACATTTATCGGATTACCAGAGGATCGTGATTCAGCACTAGAGAGAACACGTATCCACTGTCCAGTGGCGGCGTGCTTTACACCACTGCATCCAACACTTTGTATTGCACTTGGTAATGTGAGATTTTATTACAACTGCTCGGCCATGGAAACCCATTCCATGAAGCTCTCTACGCACTGTTGTGCTAATCTGAAGGCCACACATCTGAAGTTTGGAGCTGTTTAGCTATTTACTCTGCAGACAGTTGGCAACTTCTGAGCACTGTGTGCTTCAGCATGCGCTGACCCCACTCTGTCATTTTTATGTAGCCTACCCTTTATGGTTGAGTTGTTGTTCTCCGTTGCTTCCACTTTGTTATAATACCACTAACAGCAGTGGAAAAATCAGTACCCTGTGCCACACCACCATTATTTTTTTAGTAACTCCTTTCTGTCCACTTGTTCCACCATTTTCATATGATCACTTATGAACTTTTTTATCATAACCTTTATTAACAAATCTCTGTTCTAACATATTGGCTTGCTGCATATAATCATTATTGGTGGAACAGTCCTCTTTATCCATAAAAATTGTCCTTTAGGGATATTATCCAGTCAAGCATTATGATGGCATCTGGTATGTTGAATATAAGCATTCCTATCTGTGGGTTTAAAAAATGACTTTGTACAAATGGCCCAATCTTAATTTATAAGTCCAAAAACATAAGTTTGATATTTTTGTTATTTGCATTTAGTTTATCCACAAAAAGATCTAAGCTATTGTAATCAACTTTCCATATTAGCACGATATCATCTATGAATGCAAGCTGTACAGGTGTATCCTTAAAAACGGCATGTTTCTCCCACCTGGCGAGAAATAAATTAACTACAGTCAGAGCAAAATGTGCTCCCATAGCAATCCCACGTTCCTGTTCATAGTATTTTCTACCATACCAAAAATAATTATGATTTAGACAAAAATCTAAGCATTTGTCAAGGTACCTTTTTTGTTTTCCACACAGTTCATTTTCCTTATCGAGAGCCCACTTAACCTCCTCTAAAGCATCCATATGAATAATGATAGTATAAATTGAGCCCAAATCAGCTGTGGCCATTATCATATCATCATTCCCTAGTTCCAACAATGTATGTAAATGTTTAGTGTATTTTAAAAAGGCTTTTGTTTTAAATACAGTTGTCTGTAGGAAATACTCACTCATCCTGGAGAAAACCAAATGAATCCTATTTACAATGGGGAGTCCAGAAGGGAGTTCCCTATCTTTATGAATATTTGGTAAAATGTACAGAATAGGTACCTTGCATGTAATAGGTACAAGATACTTGCCTTCTCTTTGGTCCATGTTTTTCTTCTTGACTCTTTTTCTTATCAGAGACTGGAATTCATTTCTGTATCTACTCGTAGGTTTACTATTTATTTTCAATCATTTTTATTGAAGGATTTTATGACAGAACATAGGATGTAAATATGGTTCATTGTCAAGTATAACAGTACAACTTAGTGTGATATAAATTCCCCACCAGTTGGCTGGGGACTGTCAGAAATGGACTCACCTGCCGTGTGGGCTGCAGTACGGGTGCTTGCCAGCGGGTGTGTCAGGAATGGGCTCACCTGCTGTGTGGGCTGCAGTACCAGTGCTTGCTGATTGCAGGAGGTATATTTAAGCAGCACCAGGCCTGCAATCAGTGCCTTGGTGTTTTCCCATGAGCCCCTGTATCTTGTTCCCAGTTTCCTGTGCATCTGTTCCTGAGAGAAGTTACCTACTCCTATGCTGTTTGACCTCCTGTTGCTGTACCTTGGCTCGTGACCCGTTTACTCTTTGCCTGCTGCTTTGTACTGATCTGCCTCCACCGTTACCGACCCAGCTTGTCTGACTACACTACACTCCATACTGTCATCTATCCTTCCCACACGGATCCAGTCACTACTGTCTGAACCTGCCAGCCCCTTCACATCAGGCTCTCCCCCGGTACATACCTTCGGCGGACCCCTCTACCATCGTTGGGTGCACTCAGGGGCCGCGACCTGGTCTCAGTCCTGCGCCAAGTCCATCCCCACCATCAGGGGCTCTGGTGAAAATGCAGACTGGGGCTTAGACTCCGCGCCCTGGGGAATCCCGTTCTGTGGGTCACTAGAGATCCTGCCGGACGGTGCCTGACAGTACCTTACGGCCTGCCTGACCATTCCACCTCTCCAGCCCTGACTAAGCCTGTGTTCCTGAAGCCTGCTACTTCCCTGTGTCAGTCCACACATTTCTGGTCATACCCGGATCCCTGACAGGGACAATATAGACGTATATAGTGTTATCATGAGAGGTATGCTCGTTTTGGTCTGAACCGTATTCAAGGTGTGTAGGTTATGTGGAAGGGGTAAAGAACAGGGGTGGGGGTATGGTGGGGGAGAGAAAAGGGGGGGGGTGCAGCAGTCTAGGGATAGAGGTCTTGGTAGTTTATCATTAGATTATCAAAATTTTACGGAACAATTTGGATTCTGTAGCCATCGAGACCATTGAAACTTAAATGTGTGGTAGGTGGAATTGTTGAGGGCTGATCTTCTTTCCATGTCACATTGGAAGTTAAGACCTGTTATCAGTGAGGAGAGGGAGGGAGTTTTGGAAGTGTTCCACAGTTTAGTAATGTTGATCTTAGCTGCCGCTAATGTATGGATAATAATGGTACGAGAATCTCTAGGGAAATTGTCAATTCCAATGTGGAGGAGTGCAAGAGCAGAGTTTGGGGTTATTGAGGTTTTAGTTAGTGTTGAGAGCAAATGGAAGACGCTATTCCAGAAAGATCTGAGAGATTTACACGCCCATAATATATGGAGTGTTGAGCCTGTTTCTCCGCATTGTCTCCAGCAGGAGGAGGAGTGTTGTGGGTAGTACAGTGAGAGTTTAATGGGTGTTAAGTACCATTAATGTAAAATATTCAGGTATGATTCCCAATGGGAGCTACATCGAGAAGCTTTGTGGGTAATATTAAAGGTTTTTTCCCATGTGTGTGGTGATGTGGGTTGTGAGCGAATTTTCTCCCAATTGATTAGAGAGGTAGTTTGTAAGGTAAATTGTGAATTTATTGTGTTTGTGTAGAAAATTGAGATACCTTTTCTCTGGTATTTTGTTTTGTTAAGGAATTGGTATGCAGTGGTAGGAATTTTTGAGAAATGTGGAATGTTTACCGTTTGTAGGAAGTGAGCTATTCTCAGGTAGGTGAAGTATTCAGTGATGGGTAGGTTAAATTTCTTTTGAAGAATCGGATAGGATTCTAATTTGTGGTCTGTGTAGAGGTCTTGTATATTGGATATGCCGCAATTTTCCCATTGCAGCAGGTTTAGGGAGGGAGTAAGCTCCAAGGAGCAGGGCCCTCAAATCCCTCTTGTATTGAACTGTATTGTTGCTGTATTGTCTCCCGTTATATTGTAAAGCACTGAGCAAACTGTTGGTGCTATATAAATCCTGTATAATAATAATAATAATAATGAGGTGTAGTATATTGATTGGGGTAGGTATCTGTTTGGTGTCTGTAGAGTTAGAGGTTAGGAGATCATACCAGGCTTGAAGGGAGGCTTGGATACATGGGTGTTTAAGTAGGTGTTTGGTTTGGGGTGTTTGTGGTAGGAAAAGTATGTTACGTGGTGTGATTGGGAGAAGTGGGAGTGTTTCCATGGTGGACCATGATTTTTCTTTAGTTGGGTGCCACCAAAAATAAATTTGATCAAGAAGGGTGGCATTGTTGTATGATTTTAGATGTGGGAGACCTGCTCCTCCTCTGGATGTTGGTCGTATTAAGAGATTTGTGGTACATCTGAGTTTTTTAGTATTCCAGAGAAATTTGGAAAAGGTTGCTTGTAGTTTAGAGAAGAAAATATTGGGAAAGGGGAGTGTGCGGAATATGTATAGGATTTTGGGTAGTATTTACATTTTCAGAGTCGCTACCTGTCCCAGTTTGGATAGTGTTGATGTGCGGAGATTGGCAAGTTCTCGTGGGATGGTTTCTAGTAATAATTTGTGATTTGAGGAGTATAGTTGGTCTGTCGTAGTGGTGAGTTTGATTCCTAGGTAAAGAATGCTGTGTTGGACTAAAATCAAGTGTACAAGGTGAACTGATCCATTATGGGATCCAATGTGATATCAGTAAGTGATATAATCAAATTATTTCAAAAAAGGACTGAGATAAGGTGTATTACGTAAACTGATCCACTCAGGGATCCAATATGATATCCAAAAAGTGGTAAAACATAGTGATAAGAAAATACTATGAATCCATACAGTCCAAATGGGACTGAATAAAAGTGAAAACAAATAAAAGAGTGTCACAAAACCCTTGATATCACTCAAGCACAGCACAATACTCTATAACAGAATATGCATAAGAAACATCACTATCCCTTAATTTTGGATAATGATAAATAAATATATATACCAATAAAATTAGAAATATTTATATAAAGAGTAAAGATAAAAAGATAAAAAGAAATTCAAGAATGTGCAAAAAATGTCAGAAAAAAAATATATATAATAAACACTTATACATAAAAAACATGTATAAAAAGTTCAAAGGTGCATAAACACCAAGTGATCCAATGACTTTTCCAAACGTGCAGGTGATTTAGTGGATGTATGTGACAACCAATGCAAAAGAAATCCTAAAACGGCTGAAATGCCCTCTCACCTCCTTGCAGCGGCCCAAACCGGTTAAAGCGCTTGTAGGATCACAAAAAAGATCCTCCATGATCACTGGAGGCGAGTAGATATATTAAACTGTTTATCACCTATGTTATTCTTTATGAGATTACCCTGGAAGTCACCTATGCCTCCTACTGTGTCCTCTTGACTGAATGTGATCAATTCGGTTTTTACCTCTGTATAAGTTAACGTACAAGAGTCGAAAATGTCCTAAAAAATTCAATACAATTTGGTCATCATGGATAGATGCTCAAGGGCAAGGAATTTCCGATGCTGTTTGATGATTTAACCATCTTTGGGTCTCTGTTGCATGTATGACTTGTTTCTTCTTCCTCCTTTCCCCCCCCCCCAATAACCTTACCTTACCTCCCCTCTTCCCCTCCTTCCACCACTTTCCTCTCTTCTCTCTCCCCCCAGCTCCCTCTTCCTTTCTACCCTTTTGTATGTCTTCCTCTTTGACTTCAGGGTTGTGAGGGTTTGCTTGCATACACGCTCCTTTCTTTACGATCTGCTTTGGAATTTGATTTTTGTGATGTGAGCTATAATCTTTTTATTGTACAATGCAATAAACCATTCTCTGTGAAAAAATTCAAAAAAAATTGGGTGTGAATAACATGGGGGACTGGGCACTCCATAGGGAACATGTACCAAGCAAATATTTTTAAATTCTATTTGACAGGGAGCAGTCATTTCGATCATGGTTAAATGGCAACATTAAAAATGAAAAATTCTTTTAAATAGCATGCCTGAGGGATGCCATTAACCTGCCTGTAAAGTTGTGCATCTCTACGATGTATATAACCTACTCCAGCATAATTGAAATGTACAAATTAAACATTGCTGGTAAATGACAGCTCTTAGATGCTTACTGTTTATAAAGTGGCCAGGGATGTCCTTTTTTCTATACCAGACCTACATGGTATACTTATATATTTATCCTAGATAAACTTATCCTAGATGAAGGTATAGATATTAATAGGGTGTCATAAGTTAGCCTGCAGTTTCTTGCTTGTGTATTCTTACCTCCTTGCTGCAGTGATTTTCATGCCCTGGTTCCTTTCATGTGTGTGGTTTGGCTGTTCTCACATAATGGTGTTGTCTGCTATTCTGTGGGTTTTATTTTCTTTCCTTCCATCACTTCCTGGCCCACTTCCTAGTTTGCTTGCCTGTATAAGACATGCTTAGTTTAGCACACATTGCCTGAGCAACTTCACAGTTCTCTGAGCTCCCTTTCATTGCTACGTGTGTATCCTGTGGCTGACTACCCATGTACCTACACCGGCTTTGCTCACCGTCTGTGCTTGTTTGCTGCCTGTCCTGACCTTGACTTGTCTCCTGGATTTCCTTTTGTCTTCTGCTTGTTGTACACTGCACATGAGTGGTCCCTGCATCCTCAGCTGGGTATACCTTGGGGTCGCGACCTGGTTCCAGCTTGCTGCAAGTCCATCCCCATCATCAAGGGTTCTAGTGAAGAAGCAGGCTGGGGCTTAGACTGCACACCCTGGGGAACCCCGAGTTGGCGATCTGCAAGGGATCACTACCACAGACTCTTGACATAACGGACTCCACAAAAACAAAATGTGGGTTGTTTACACTAAAAATACATACCTATTTCCTTGATGAGGGTCTGAAATGGGTGGCAAGGGGGAGCCCGCCTAAAAAATGGTGTGGTTTTCCCCACATTTCATACTAGACCTCTGATTTTGGTATGGATTTGAACTGGAATCCCCAAAAAAGTGTTGCGATTCTCCCTAAGATCCATACCAGATCCATATCCAGGTATAGAGATTTGCAGGCCAGGAATAGGGAGGGGGGGGGTAAATTAGCATGCATTCCCAACCCATAACAGGCCACCTGCCCTCAACCTGGGGGTTACCCTGACTCCCCTGGCAAAGCACCTTGTCCCAATGTCTGAGAAGGAGCTTCTTCAGTACAACACTGGCCCGGTGATCGTGGAGGTCTGCAGGTGGGGTGCTTATTGGATTCTGGAATCTCTCTTTAACAAGAAGGGGGCCCTCAGATTCCACCCCCCCCACCCATGTGAATGAGTAAGGGGTGCATAGTTCATCTACTCATCATCAGGAACTTTACACGATTATTCAGTGTCAGCAATATCAACTATTTAACATATTGACTATTCGATATATGACAGTGCCTCCAGCCTTTCAGTACATTAAAAAAACATAAAATAAAATGAACAGTTATAACCACACTGACTTCATTCATTTCCTGAATCTGTTTACTCTGTGTAGAGATTTTTTTAGCACAATAAAAGTGTATGAAAGTATGGACTACAGAATGATAAAATAAATAAAATGTATTTACCAATCATGTCACTAACAATAACATAAAGCAGCCTTTCTCAACCAGGGTGCCCAGGCTTCTTTAGGGGTGCCTTGGCAAAATGTCCAAACATTGTATACAAGTCAGCAGGTGGAACAAGCCGGCTTTTTAGTACACAAAGCCACAGGATTTCATTGTGCACTTTTATGACCTTCTAGCTGCCAGCATCCTAACAATCAATGACATCATCAGTTGATAAGGAGGACATCAGTTGCATGCACATCATCCTTGTTTGGCCCTCCCCTGCAACTCTCCATCAGCACTGGGGTCACATTACCAGAGTGAAGGAGAGAAAATGAGAGAGAAACATTGGAATCCTAGTCAGTAACATTGTGCAAAGGTAGATTTGCTTTGGAAGAAAAAAAATCACCTCTAACGTTGGGTATACTGGATGTGTATAGAATAGGTTTTTACATTTTAGATTGGAGTGCCTTGAAATTGTACAGAATTCTAAAGGGTGCCTTTAGATAATCCATCATTTTAAAGGGTGCATTGACTGAAAAAAGGTTGAGAAACACTGATATCCAGTATATCAGTCTATCATTCTGATTTATCACATAACATAGGCACATTGAATTAATATCACTTACTATAACAATATTGAGTATAAATAAAGATTTAGGCCTAGGAACTTAGAATGGATCAGATAATGATTTTTTATTCAGAAGGTACCTTCACCCCTGTCTCAGAGTAAAAGTAATAGAACTAAACTAGCAGACAACAAGGTCCGCACCAAGCAGACCCTCCCCTCGAACTTATGCAGCAGAATACAAGGCTTGAGTCTATTCTACTAGTAATGCTTACAGCTTGATTTAACTACCTGATTACTGAGGTTACGAATACACTCTTGAATAGGACATAATGCCAAAACACAAGAAACTCTGATACACATACATACTCTCAGATGTGAAAGAATTTTTTCAAAGCAATTATAAAATTTTGCTTTACCAATAAATATATTTGTGCTGCATATGGAACTACAGTACACCCAGGGATTTGCAAAAGCAGCCTGTGTGATGCCCTGTATGGGGAGGGCTTTAAAGGAGATCGAAAGCGTAATGTATGAGAGGTGTTGAAGATGATTTGTGGAGTGTGATTGATCTTTGAGTGTGTGAGTCCTCCCCTTCCCTCTCTAAACTTCCCACTTTATTTTCAAAATTCACTTTTCTAAGAATTAGCCTAAAGGGTGTATCTTAGAATATTTATCCACATCTGATGGGAAGGTACTTCTATAGGTTAACCAAATGTTTGTTTAAGCGTTGACTGTACCTGACCACCAGTTGGCACTCTAAGATTAGAAATTCCTATGTTTAGTTTTCTAAAAAATAAAATTGGATCTTCAAATGTATTTATTTATTTCAGGTATTTACTGTATATAGCGCCGTCAATTTACGCACCGCATTACATACAGTTGCAAGAAAAAGTATGTGAACCCCTTGGGATTACGTGGAGTTTTGCATGAATTGGGCATAAAATGTGCTCTGAACGTCATCTAAGTCACAACAATAGAAGAACACAGTCTGCTGAACATAATACTACACACACATTAGATGTTGCCATGGTTTAATTGCACAAAACAGGTAAACATTCACAGTGCAGGGAGGAAAAAGTATGTGAGGCCCTAGCTTAATGACTTCTCCCAGAGCTACTTGGAGCCAGGAGTGAGCCAACCTTGACTCCAATCAGTGTGATGATATTGGACGTGTTGCTGACAGCTGTCCTGCCCTTAAAAAACACACACATGTTTTGGGTTTACTGGTTTCAAGAAGCACTGTCTGATGTGAACCATGCCTCGCAGAAAAGAGCTCTCAGAAGACCTACGATCAAGAATTGTTGACTTGCATGAAGCTGGAAAGGGTTACAAAAGTATCTCCAAAAGCCTTGATGTTCATGTGTCCATGGTAAGACAGACTGTCTACAAATGGAGAAAGTTTAGCACTGTTGCTACTCTCCCTAGGCTTGGTCGTCCTGTAAAAATGACTGCAAGAGCACAGCGCAGAATGCTGCATGAGGTTAAGAAGAATCCCAGAGTGTCAGCTAAAGACCTACAGAAATCTCTGGCACATGCTAACATTTTTGTTGACACATCTACAAGAAGGAAAACATTAAACAAGAATGGAGTACATGGGAGAACACCATGGAGGAAGCCATTGCTGTCCAAAAAGAATATTGCAGCACGTTTGAAGTTTGCAAAAGAGCACCTGGATGTTCCACAGCACTACTGGCAAAATATACTGTGGACATATGAAACCAAGATTGAGTTGTTTGGGAAGAACACACAACACTATGTGTGGAGAAAAAAAGGCACAGCACACCAATATCAAAACCTCATCCCCACTGTAAAACATGGCGGAGGGAGCATCATGGTTTGGGGTTGCTTTGCTGCCTCAGGGCCTGGACGGATTGTTGTCATTGATGAGAAAATGAATTCCAGAGTTTATCAAGACATTTTGCAGGAAAACGTACGACCATCTGTCCGCCAACTGAAGCTCCGCTGAGGATGGGTGATGCAACAGGACAATGACCCAAAGCATTCAAGTAATTCAACAAAACAATGGCTGCAACAGCACAGAATACGCCTTCTGGAGTGGCCCAGTCAGAGTCCTGACCTCATCCCGATTGAAATGCTGTGGCATGACCTTAAGAGAGCGATTCACACCAGACATCCCAAGAATATTGCTACACTGAAACAGTTTTGTGAAGAGGAGTGGTCCAAAATTACTCCAGATCGTTGTGCAGGTCTGATCTGCAACTACAGGAAACGTTTGGTTGAGGTTATTGCTGCCAAAGGAGGGTCAACCAGTTATTAAGTCCAAAGGTTCACATACTTTTTCCTCCCTGCACTGTGAATGTTTACATGTTATGTGCAATTAAACCATGGCAACATCTAATGCTGGTGTAGTATTCTGTTCAGCAGACTGTGTTCTTCTATTGTTGTGACTTAGATGACGTTCAGAGCACATTTTATGCCCAATTCATGCAAAACTCCACGTAATCCCAAGGGGTTCACATACTTTTTCTTGCAACTGTATATATTGTACATTCACATCAGTCCCTAACCGTCGAGGGACATGCAATCTAAAGTATCTTCAAATTAACCCTACCTGGGACATCTAAATATAGGTATACTATACTTATAATAGGATGTATCCACAGCATAGACCATATTATTTGTGATGTTAATTTTAATGTGCTATCATTTTAATCATGTGATGTTTGTTAAAGGCGTGTGATTTACCCAGAGATAAATTAAGTATTAATTATTACTCCTTTAATGATATCTGGATAATATCACATATCCATTTTCCAATCTCACTTCTTAATCATACAGATTATGAATACATACTTATTTCTTAATCAGTTTACTTGTTCTGGCTTCTTGCTCTGAAAAAGGGTGCTCTAATTTATATTTTAGGGGGACTAAACCTGCCTAGCCCTATCTAAATAAAATATGCTTCATCTCTTTCTGTGACAAGGAAATAGGCTTGCTTAAAGTGATACTAAAGGCTTACTTTTTTTTTTCTAAAAATAACAAACCGATCTATACTTACCTGCTGTGTGCAGTGGTTTTGCCTAGAGCAGCCCTGATCCTCCTCTTCTCAGGTTCCCCGCAGGTTCTCTTGGCCCCTCCCTCCTGCTGGATGCCCCCACAGCAGGCAGATTGCTATGAGGGCACCGTGTGTCCATTCAAACAGGGAGCTGCAACTCGGCCCCACCCCCTCTCTCTTCTCATTTGCTCACTAGCTGTGACAGACAGCAGCAGGAGCCAATGGCTGTCTCAGTCAATGAGGAGAGGGAATCCTGGGATAGCTGAGACTCCAGTGCATATCGCTGGATCGAGAGGGGGCTTAGGTGAGTATTAGGGGGTGCTACTGCACAGAGAAGGTTTTTTTACCTTCATACACAGAATGCATGAAGGCAAAAAACCTTGAGCCTTTACAGCCACTTTAATGGGCAACAGGTCTCTATAATATTTGTAGATGTTTGCCATGTTTGTAATAGCATACCCTAATTTATTTTTTCCTGGAAGAAAATTTACTCTCTCTCTTACATTGCTGCATTGTGCCCTAATCAAACTTCATGCATACTCTCCAACTACTGTGTAAAACGTTTTGCTTTTGTCTCTGAGATAGCCTATCTTCTTGTTCAGCATATCGCCTGCCTCATTTGTGCAATGTGGATTTGTGGATTGTGGTTTGAGGTTGGTACACAATACAGTGTGTTACTAAATAGAAGATCACAACACACTATGCTCCATGACTTGTTTTGTCTCGTTGGCAATTTGGCAATTTATAAGATGTGGATAGCATTAGTTTTTTTGTTTTAATGGGTATACCTTTCAACAGTTTTTCGCTGTAATGCCATTTCTGCTTCCAATGCTCAGTTATTACTTCTACACAAACATCTTTTGGCAAAAGTTACATATTACAATTTTTTTTCACATACAGTACATACATTGCAACCCCCTTGTTCCCTTCCCTGTACACTTACATACAATGCAGCCTGTTGTCCATACTCACACTGCGATTTCCTCATCCTCACACTCCCATTTAATGAAGACCCCGTCCCCCTACTGACACTCATATATAATGCAGATAATTGCCCCTCCCACAAATACATAAAATACAGCCCTTGCATAGGACCTCTGTTCTCTGCTAGTGGTAAATGCACAGTTGTGGGTAGCACAGTGAAGGTTGGTGGGGGTAGTGCTGCAGAGGAGGCCATGAAATGCAGGGCATGTGCTGCACTACCAATGTCCATGCTGTGGTATATTGCACTTTGTGCACTATAATTTATTCTACTGAATATTTACCTTGAACAGTTTCTCAGTGTGAAAATCCATTAAAATGAACTAATAAGCAGTAATATCCACTCTGTGCAAGCAGCAGGGCTCACCTGTCAGGTGGCAGCCGCCCAATTGCTTCCGCACAGCCCACTATGGTGCTAACCCCCCACTCCTGTCCGCTCTGTCTCCCGGGCTCCGCTTGCCTATCTGCGGGCCTGGGACCAGTTCAGTAGATGTCGGCGGGTATAGGAGAAGGAGGAGAGCGGACACATCTGCTTCCCTCCCCTTCTTGTCCCGAATGGGGAAAGAACAAAAAGAGGGCGCACAGGCCTAGTGCATTACCATAAAAAATGTTTAATAAAAAATAAAGTAGGTGTTGTACTCACAAACGACAATATAGTCAAGGCACATCATAAAAGAACAGCTGGATCAACACCGCGCTGAGTAACAGTCCGCAATAGGGAGTTTAGACATCCAAAAGGCTGACGCGTTTTGAGGACTTGCCTCTTCCTCAGAGCCACTGTGGCTCTGAGGAAGAGGCAAGTCCTCGAATCGCGTCAGCCTTTTGGATGTCTAAACTCCCTATTGCGGACTGTTACTCAGCGCGGTGTTGATCCAGCTGTTCTTTTATGATGTGCCTTGACTATATTGTCGTTTGTGAGTACAACACCTACTTTATTTTTTATTAAACATTTTTTATGGTAATGCACTAGGCCTGTGCGCCCTCTTTTTGTTCTTTCCCCATTCAGTATATTTGGATTTCCCCGGTCCATTTGAGGGCAGCAAGGTGTGCATGTTCCAGGACATTCTTAATGTGCTTGTAGCCTGCATCGAGTCCATCCCCAAGCGCAGGAGCATTTGTGTTTGCTGGTTCCTTCTTGTCCTGACCCAGAAGTGATGTGACATCACTTCTGGGTCCCTATTGACAGATTTCCTGGCCATCGAGGCCGGGAAAGAATGTAACGCAGTGCGATATGCACTGCATTACATCCAGTAAAGTACAGGGGAGACAACCAGGGTATTTTAGGCCCTGGATGTCTGAATAAGAGAACCCGTCAACAAAATATCATCACCTAGGAAACAAGGGGAAAAAAAGTTAATTAAAAAAAAAAAATATATTAAAATTACACCCAAGCACATACCCCCCCCCCCCAATTTTTTTAGCCCCCACCCCCACATATGTATGCTTGTACAAACATAAAGGCTCAGGCTGGGGTGCCTTCACATGAAAATGATGATTGCAGTACACATGTTACATATCGCCGCGCATGCCAGAATGAGAGCCATAATTCTAGTACCAGACCTCCTGCATAATGCTAAACTGATGACCTATAAGGGACTTTAAAAGCGTCACCTAAAGAAAATATAGGGTACTAAAGTTTGTTGCCATTCACATAATTTTAAGGTTTCACATGTTGGATATCTATTTACTTGATGCAACGTTATCTTTTATATTTTATTTAAAATTGGATAATCTATTGCTTTTTTGTGTCCTAAATTAACTTAAGTGTATTTTTTACTGAAATTTTGCGTTTCCTAGACATTTGTAATAATGTCATGTGACATAAAAAATTGGAACTACCATTATTTTATACTTTAGGGTCTCTGATTTCAGAAAATGTATAATATTTGGGGGTTTTGTGCAATCTTCAAGCTTTAAATTATTTTTTAAACATGTGCAAAAAACGCAGAAACAGTGCTGGCAGTAAAAGTGATAAAGGATAAGCCCAACCCCCTTTTTCCTGATGAGCACCCAATCAGTGCTCATTACACTGCAAGGTCTCTCTCCACCCTGCTAGTCCAAGGATGCGGTGCTGGAGACAGGCAGGGAGGGGAGGAGGAGATAAACAGCGCAATGTTAAAAATATTAAAAGTTTAAGTCGCCGTAAAGCCCCTTCTGTTTTTAAAAGCCTCAGACATTCCTCAAAGCACCTCAGTTTTTAACACAGATTTGGTTAAAATGTTTGTTCTTTCCTATTAGGACAAGTAGATTGTCATGAGGGACAAGTAGATTGGGGCACCAATTTAGTACCTGGACAAATAGTTTTTTAAAAAATTTCCACACCCCTGAAAATATATTCAGTGGCTGTCCGGCCACTGAATTCTTCGTCATTGGCTGGACAGGGATGACATCACCCCCGTCCCATTTGTACAGTGAGCTGCGCATGCATGGCTCACTGTACAGTGGAAAACAGGCAAGTAAGTAACTTTAATGCAGGAACGACAAAGCTTACCTCTTCTGCATTAAAAGTCCTGCCCGCTCTTCATTTTTTTTTACCTAAAGATCTAAAATCTAATCTAAAATAAATGAAGTCTATAATATTTTATATACTGCAGTACATCTCAGTGATATAAACCTCACAATAAAAAAACATTTAAAGTAATTCTAATAATATTATTCACTAGTGTCAATGGGCTTTCATACAATTACAAATCCAATAGTGATACAAAATAAACAGATGTGAGCAGAAACAAAGGGATAGATTTACTAAAACTTGTGCACTAATAATCTGGTGCAGCTGTGCAAGGTAGCCAATCCACTTCTGACTTCAACTTGTTTAATTAAGCTTTGGTAATAAAACCCAATTGGTTTTTATGCGGAGTTGCACCAGATTTTGCATTCTCCAACCTTAGTAAATAACCCCCCAGTGTGTCCATTTCAATCGTTCATTGCTGTGTGAACAAATATCAAGCAACTTGCAACAAAAAAAATCTTTCCACCTTGTGGTAAAATTCCTCCTGTACACCACTGCAGAACAATCCACAGTGATCCCTTTGACCATTATAATACAGTCTGCACTCACCAGACTAAAATGACTTTCTTTGTCAAGAAAAAGCAAACTTCCTCAACCTATATCACAAGGAATCCTCCTCTGTCAGCATGGATGACTGCTCAGGACTCCAGACTGCAGTGTCTCCCCTCCTCAATAGAATGGAGACAGACTCAAGCTGTCTCTCAAAGAATCCTTCTTTGCCTGTGTGGATGGCTATTCCAGACACCAAAAGAGGATGATTTGCCTGCAGAAAAGAATTCTCACATAGTGTATTACATTGCTATAAAGTCATTTATTAAAACAACTATTATATTCACAAATAAATAAAAGCAGGCATCAAGACATAAATCTAGTCTGGCTCCCAGTAAACTAAAAGCACTGTGTACACAAGAATTGGCTCACTCTGTGTGCTGGGATTCCTAAACACCAACTTCCGACCACACTGTTGCTCTGCATCCTTGATGCATTTTGTCGCTATGGCTTTATCAAGAGGATTATCCTTGAGCAGCCATCCATGCTGACAGAGTAGGATTTCTTGTAAGACGCTTTGAGCTTGCGTGCATTTTCTTGAGAAAGAAAGACATTTAAGTTTAGTGATTGAAGACCTGATTACTGTGGTGAAAAGGATCACTGTGGATTGTTCTGGGGCAGTGTATGGGAGGATATTTCAAGTCAGTTTTGTGTTTATTAAAAGTCAGCAGCTACAAAAACTGTAGCTGCTGACTTTTAATGAACACGCACTTACCTGTCACGGGGTCCAGCAATGTGCTCACCCGTGCCGTTCTTTCTCTACTTCTTCTCTTCACAACTCCGGCATCTCAGCTGTGGTCACCATGCTGTGACAGCTTGTGGTTTCACAGCTGGGTGCCCACTGCACATGTGTGAGTCGTGCTGTGCATCCTGATTGGTCCGGCAGTCTTCCGGGACCTGTGAAGATTCCCAGGAGACTGCAGGAAGAAGGAGGGGGCCGAACTTCCGGCTCACTTCGCCGCAGCGAACTGAGCCGGAAGTGGGAGCGGGTACCTGTCAAAACCAGGTAACCGCTCCCCCCCAAAAGGTGCCAAATATGGCAGTGGAGGGGAGGAGGAGGCAAACAAGCGGAGCTTCCATTTTTGGGTGGAACTCCACTTTTAGTACAGGGTGTAGAGTTTTTGTTGCAAAATGTATATTTGTTCACAGAAGGAAGCAATGAAATATTGAAGTGGACACTTTGTTTCTGTTTACATTTGTTTATTGAGCATTTTGTATCACTATTGGATTTTTTTTTTTATGTTAATACATGACACCAATTGTAATTTTATCTTTATTTCTCTTTTCATTGACCATATATTATTAGGATCATTTAGTTTTTTTATTGTGAGGTATATATCGCTGTGCTGTAGTATATGAGGTATTATAAATAAAATGTATTTTATGCAAAACTAATGTTTTATTTGGCAGTTAAAAGGTTAAATTTTTTTCTTTGAAAAGCAGAAAAAAACAAACCCATCGAAAGTAAACAAAATACCATTGACCCTGGGCATCTAAAGATACAGTTATGAAAAAAGCTTATAAAGAAAATATCCAAAATACTATGTGAGGAGGCTCTTAGGCCCCATTCACACCTAAATGTTTTGTAGCTTAAAGCTCCAAAATGGTCATTATACAAAATCCCATTGTTTTCAATTGTGCCTGTTCATAATATTGCTTGAAACATGAAGGTTATAGCTTTACAATGTACAAAAGCTTCTTTTGAACCAGAAGCTTTAAGGGTTTTCAGCCCCCGTAGACTTAATAATGTGTGAAAAATTAGCAAAATACTCAAACTTCACACATTTCCCCCAAGTAATTACCTTTGCCTTAGCTACAATAATTCAAGAAAATGACCATGCCTCAGATACTTGCAAAAATGCTCAAAATGTCTATGCAAATGGTAAAAAAAAGCCTGTAAAATGACCAAAGGTGCTCAGCTCAGGTGTAAAGCCTTCCCTTTAGATTGTAAACTCCATGAGCAGGGCCCTTCTATTCCTTCTGTACTGAACTGTATTGTAAATGTACTGCCTCACTTTATATTGTAAAGTGCTGCGCAAACTATTGGCGCTATACAGTATAAATCCTGTGTAATAATAATAATATGATGTGTTATTCACTGAAATCTTTATACAGTAGTGAAAAATGTATTTAACACACAACACAACATAACAAATAGAAAAAGTATGTGATTTTTTTTTTTTTTTTTTACATTCTGAAGCAATAGTAATTGAAGTCAGCTATCTCCACAACTTTTAGTTGTTGATCTGACCTGTTCTATAAAAAGTAGTAAACAAATGTGGATATAAGCACTTGGAAGAGGAAGCATCTCATGATACTGGAAAGGGTTACAAACAGCAAATGAATGACATCTAGCGCTGTTGTGGCTCTCCCCAGGGGTGGGTGTTCCACAAAGGTCAGTGTTGTGTTATCTTCAAACAGGTGAACAAGAGCCCTAGGGTGACAGCTAAGAATCTGTTCATATCTCACGGAGTTTATTACATTCAGGGTTTCTGATATTACAAGGCAATTATAACATAAGAGTAGTATTCTCTCCTGCTATTTAGATAATATATAACATTTACTTGGCCAAGCCCTACAGTAAGCATAGGCATACTATGTCCAATGGTAAAAACATTTGGACAACTTCAGGAAACTCTGAATACTAGTATATCTATCCCTTTACTTTAAGAAAAGAAGGCATGGGCAGGTAGAACATGTTCAGGAAAAAGACTTGACTTCCCAGATACCAGATAGACTGGGATTGAAGACACCAAAGGGTAGATCTGAGGGTGGCTCCCCCCATAGCTGTCAGCATTCATTCTCTCGTGATAGCCAGACCTGGGCTACACCCAAACCTAATAAGGCTTTACCTTTTGGAGGAACCCTTGCAGTACAGCTGACCAGTCCAAGATGGAGACATGTTGGCTATTGTTCACCCACTCTAGAGGCTATTACCTTTTTCCACTCCGATGGAGCACTTTGGCCTGGGTTGGTTTATATGGGAGACCATTGTATAGACCCATTTTCTATGGTTGTAGAGGTACACTGCATTTATTGCACATATCAGAAGGGGATTTGGCCTCTCATTGACTATCTTCAGTTCCAGTCTATTTGATATTTGGGATAAACCTAATCTGTGGAATGTCCAGTTTAGTCTTCTATTACTTTAGGGGCCTACGTTGATAGACCAGTGGAGTATTAGTTCGGCACTAACTCTAGAATATATGCTCAGTATACTTTAGCTAGGCACAGAAAAATAGATTTTTTTGTTTTATTTTAATGTGATTTTAATAAACAATCGTATGTGATGAGAGCCCCCGTTTGGTCTGTGTAATTGTGCATAAAAGGCACATGAATAGCTGTGTGTGTGGCAGCCATGTTCTTCGGAGTTCACCTGTGACAGTTTAAAACACAAGGAGGCCTAATCACGGCAGTGGTCTCCTTTTACATCCCGCCCAGGAAGCCATCTGGAACAATACACAACTGTTAACTGATCCAGGATTTTCTTATCAATCCATTGATTGGACACACAGACCTCTCCATTACCCAGCCTACAATTTCAGTCCTGGAACCCTAATAAAACTGTCACCCTCACAAGCTTGAGCAATTTGGAGAACTAATAGACTTTGGGTCATAAATAACTTAGTTGGAAGCGTGTGGATTACACATTTCTGATACCTCAGCATGTATCATAATAGACATAGTCACCTTCATCAGTTATTGGGTAGCATTATCAACCCAAACACCCCTATGCTAGGAGGTACTAGAGTGGATTAGGCTTCCACACCCCTCCTATGAGAAATAGATATCCGAGACCTGTGAAATCTATATCAATTTTGAAGCTAATTTCATGCTGGACAATAATCTTCATTAGCTGACTGTAAATGGTAGGTATTCAGAAATATGAATAAATAATTTGCGCTAGTAAATATATATAAATATATGTAAAGAAATCATCAAATCATAAGTCCAGAAAAATATATATATACCAATACCACAGAAAAATATAAAAAACTTTTTAGGTGCAAGAAAAACTTTTGTGCAAAAGGAGTGTCTCAATATAAAAAAAGTGTCTCAATATAAAAAAATTTCACCAAAAAACCTTGATAATATAATGGCAGATCATCCATAAAAATATCTTCAGAAACGGAAGCTCTCCAACACACCGATCCTCATCGATCGAAATAACAGGACGAAAAACTTTGTAGTTAATCGAAAATCCACTTCTCCAATAGAAAAAAGGACCACCTTCAAACGTATCCATGGGGGGAAATGCCAAGCACTCGAGAGAAACAGAAAGACTTCATGGTGCAATATTATAAAAACCAATTCCTTTATTAGATACTCATTGCACTTACTCAAGAGGTGTCCCAGCCGACACCAGCATCAACAGCATCAACAGCAATCACATAAACGAGCCTGACTAGATGTCCTTCCGCTCCGCGAGGACGTCGATGACGAAACGCGTAGGGCGGAGCTTGATGTGATGTCATTACGTTTTTGACTGCCAGCTATTGCACATGTGCTGAGTAGTCAGGCTCGTTTATGTGATTGCTGTTGATGCTGTTGATGCTGGTGTCGGCTGGGACACCTCTTGAGTAAGTGCAATGAGTATCTAATAAAGGAATTGGTTTTTATAATATTGCACCATGAAGTCTTTCTGTTTCTCTCGAGTGCTTGGCATTTCCCCCCATGGATACGTTTGAAGGTGGTCCTTTTTTCTATTGGAGAAGTGGATTTTCGATTAACTACAAAGTTTTTCGTCCTGTTATTTCGATCGATGAGGATCGGTGTGTTGGAGAGCTTCCGTTTCTGAAGATATTTTTATGGATGATCTGCCATTATATTATCAAGGTTTTTTGGTGAAATTTTTTTTATATTGAGACACTTTTTTTATATTGAGACACTCCTTTTGCACAAAAGTTTTTTTTGCACCTAAAAAGTTTTTTATATTTTTCTGTGGTATTGGTATATATATATTTTTCTGGACTTATGATTTGATGATTTCTTTACATATATTTATATATATTTACTAGCGCAAATTATTTATTAATTGGTACACTTTATATATGGTGGTTTTTTGCAGCTGGTACACTATTAGTAAGTTATACAATTTTGACCATAGGCGCTATTATTAATTTTTCTTATATTCAGAAATATGAATTCTTATAAGAAACTGTATTTCGGACTTGGTCATAAACATTGTGACCTCCCAGCACCCACCTCTTAAACTGGATGATTGGTTAGACGGTCTATGTCAACACCCCTTTGATACCACAGAAAAAGGGAATGTCTGGACCGTTTGATAACGCTCATGTACCATCAATGAAGAAACATCTGTCAAGTTATGAGAGCCGATAACACCTTGCTTATTGATTGAACTCTGCTAAAACATAGAACTTTGCAAGTATTCTTCATTTTCAACTCCTTTTCAATTCTCTGTTGTTTTATTGTCTCTTTATTTCTTTGTAACACCCTTTTTTTCTGTAAATATTTTATTTGCCACATTTGACCTTTTCATTATTAAACCCTATTTTGAAAAGTGTTAAAACTGCCCCTAAGGCTTTTAATGCAAACTAAAAGAATCCCCATCTCTTGAAGAGTGCTACTGTATATGATAAATCTCTGAATACACCTGTCTGTGGTGACAGTGTGTGTACAGATGTTTATTTTTCATATTTGTTCTTGTTAAGATTGTGAGTTTCCTCCTTCTCAGTCAAGGTGTTGGCGGTAGCTTGAAAAGTTAATTGCTTAATTAACTTAAACCAGTGACAAGCACTCCCAGGCTGCTGGCACCTATATTGTGGCCCCGCGAGCTGGAAAAGTTTTGTCCAGGGTACAGCTAACATTGTTACATAAGTGACAGAATGGTGTGAGATTGGCCAGTCCTTTATCAAAAGTTGGTGAGAGGGGCAGGGGTCAGGCACCATGTTCGTCATAGTCTGTATCTTTTTGAGTACTAATACCGTTGTGAGGAGGATAGGGCATGGACAAAATCTGAGGAGAGGGGATTCTAGAAAAGTTTGGTGCAAGAGAAAAAGGAGCAGTCGCAGTCCTGACATAAAGTGGCACACCTGAATAAATGCTTTTGGACCGTTTTAAAAAAAATTAAAGTGGTAGTAAAAAAAAAAAAAAACAGGTTCCCCTGCAGGCTCATGTCATAATGTGCTAGTTTGCACTGCACACTAGTAAATTTAGATAGACTTAACTAAAAAGAAAAACTGATCCCTCCGGCGGCAAACTATCACCGCTGACAGGGATTCTATCTTTACTAGGTCTTCCTTCCAGATTTGCAAAGCCTAGTCATTTGAATGGCAGAGCCATGATGACATCAGGAGTCCATTGACAGCACAGTGCTCATGCGCTGGTGATGTCACCGGCTGCTACACATGTAAATATCTCCTAAATGGTGCTCATTTAAGAGATATTCACTGTACCTACAGTTAAGCTTTAATATAGGCTTAGCTGTAGGTACAAGATAAAAAGCGCTTTAAGAGGTCACACATCCTTTGGTGAGTTCTCATCCAAGTGGGGTGGTGGACAGCTGAGCATAAGTACTGATCAACTGCATTGTAGCTGCACTTTTACTCATTGGGAACACTTATGACTAACTTTTCTATAGATTTATGTACTTGCGGATATTCTTGCATAATAATGAAAGTAATACTTTTTAGGGTTTATTTAAAATGTGCATTTTTGCACATATTTTCTGTTTGTACAATCTGTTATTTGCACAGTTGTATAGTTCTGAATATGAATCAGACAGTGACACATTGTTGGGTTTTAATTTATTTATTTGAGCTTTGCACTTTAGCAGATTTTTTTCGACAGGTTGATGAAATTGGTATACATCTGTATGAATTGTTTTAACATTTTCTGCACTTTAGGAGCGCTGGTATTATCTTTTAATGACATTAGTAAGTATCACTAGAGGGCACTAGCATAACAGCAGCTCCTTGAGAAACGTATATAGTATTGCATCCCTCCCCTAGCACAGGAGATATTTTCTGTTTTGATTCATTCCTACTTATGGGTGCTGCCTATGGGAAAGTTTTTTTCTTTAATCAATAGGTTTTATCTATTTTTTTATATCTTAATATCTTTTGTAAACAAAAAAAGTAGTAAACATTCCAAGACAGTAAAAGTCTGTCATGTCAGCTTCAGTAGAAAAATAAAATAACCATAGTATAATATGAATACCTCTTACCCAAATAGGGCTCACACTGTAACAGGTGTTTCCATCATTACAAAAAACACAATAGAAAAATAAAGTCAAACTATTAATGAAAGTGTCCTAATTGGTAGAGGATTCATCCATAAAAGTTGAGCAAGAATGAAAATACAAAAGTATCATGTGTTGCAAAGCTCTTTAAGCTGTCTAGAAGCTTTCGGATTAGAGGTCCATATTTGCCATAATAGTTTAAATTTGTGAAGTTTGTAGTTTTTTTATGCACGCATGAGTTTAGAATTACCCTGTGTGTATAACTTTGTATAGATTGGGTGTAATATTGGATTTCCATAGACTCAAAATTGTTAGTCTAGCAGCAATGAATATTTGTATTACAATCGTTCTAAATTGTTTTGGGTATGTCTCTATATTTAGGCTTTAAAGTTCCATTGCTGGTGTGAGTGGGGTTAAGACATCCATAAGGGGCACTAAAAAAGTTGAAACAGGATTCCAGAAACTCTGAATATGTTCACAACTCCAAAATATATGATTTAGGGTTCCTATTTGATATTCGCATCACCATCTAAATCTTAGATAATCTATAGGGGGTTAGATACCTTTTTTGTTTCACATTTTCTGAGCATTTTCCCAATGTTCAATACATGCAGATGATTTATTGTTATAATGTATAACCTACTGCCATTGTTTCCAAAAGAAGCAATGGCCAGGTTCTGCTTCCTACTTCACCATGTAAGAGCTTTTTTTCATCAATAATAAAGTCAGTTAACCATGCATAATAAAAGGAAATTCCCTTTTCTTTGAATCTATTAAAGGCTGTAATAAATTCCCAATTTTGGGGGAGTTCTAAATTTGCTATTAATATGTGGGGGCAGTTGTGATAGCAAATAATAACATTGTTGCATGCAATTATCAACTTATATTTCAGGGATACAATATGCATATGCTTGCAGAGGAATATCCTCAGTTTTAACCTCTTCAATAGCTCTTTTTTTTATTAGCAAATATCTCCATGTTGGGAGTGAGCTGATGATAGAATATAATTGAGGAATAATTTGACTGAAGAAAATATGCTATTATTAATGTAAAGAGATCTTGTCCCTTTTGTGTCCTCCTTTTATATAGCAACCTTCAATTTTTCTTCTTATGATAAAAAAACAATATTTCAATTGATCTAAGAGTGAAGCATAATTTTTTATGTCTGGTAGCCCCATGCCTCCATTAGATCTCCTCGGTCCTACCTGTACCTTGGTCCAGCGGTGTCCTGCTTTCACCGGCCGTCTTCTCTTCCTTTTGCCGACATCTTCAGTGTGGGCACCCGGCTGTGACAACTTGCGGCTTTACAGCCGAGTGCCCACTGCACATGCGGGAGAAGCACTGTGCTTTGTGAATGGCCCCGTAGTCTTCTGAGACCTGTCACATGTCCCACAAGACTACGGGGAGGGAGGGAGGACAACTCCGCAAAAGTGGGAGCGGGTACCTGTCAAATTCGGGTACCCGCCCCCCCTCCCCTGCTCCCCAAAGGTCTGCAGTCTCTGGTCATCCCCTGCACTGTGTCCGCAGCCGTCTCTGGTCATCCCCTGCACTGTGTCCGCAGCCGTCTCTGGTCATCCCCTGCACTGTGTCCGCAGCCGTCTCTGGTCATCCCCTGCACTGTGTCCGCAGCCGTCTCTGGTCATCCCCTGCACTGTGTCCGCAGCCGTCTCTGGTCATCCCCTGCACTGTGTCCGCAGCCGTCTCTGGTCATCCCCTGCACTGTGTCCGCAGCCATCTCTGGTCATCTCCTGCACTGTGTCCGCAGCCGTCTCTGGTCATCCCCTGTACTGTGTCCGCAGCCATCTCTGGTCATCTCCTGCACTGTGTCCGCAGCCGTCTCTGGTCATCTCCTGCACTGTCTTCAGTCTCTGGTCATCTCCTGTACTATGCCTGCAGTCCATTGGCTCGGAATATTTTTTTTCTTGTTTTCCTCCTCCAAAATCTAGGTGCGTCTTATAATCAGATGCATCTTATGGAGTGAAAAATATGGTACTTAGTTCTATGTTGACAAATGAAGCCAATAGTGTAATTGCTCTTTTTCCCTAAGAATACAAATTTAGTTTGAATCATTTAAAGTTTTTTCCTGTTCAGTTATTAGTGTTTCTATTAATTCCTGTCTGTGAACATTGAGTTGTTTGAGCAAGGTCTCCTGGGGATTTTTCTTGTGTTCTCCCTCTAATTTGTGACATTTTTTTGTGACCTATTTTTTTCTCCCTAGAGTCTTATTGAAGCAATATTCCTCATAAAAAGGCATTGTGAACATACCTATCATTAAAACTGTCCTATCATAAGTCATAAGCATTCAATTAAAAATATTCACTTAGGCTTCTTTTTTTATTTCGACCCTATATTTATCATGAGAAAAGATAAATGTTATTACACCAGAGGTTGGTTCTAGTACATGTCCCTTCAAGCTTAATATCTAAGGTGATAGGGGTATTGTCGGACCATGTAATGTTATGTACACTGGTATCTGTAACCTTTTGTAGTAAAAATGTTTCCGTTAAGAAATAGTCAATTCTTAGATATGTTTTATGTATGTTGGAGAAAAAAGTATAGTCTCTCTCCGTAGTATGGATGCATCTCTATGCGTCAAAGAGTTCATTCTAAATAAGTATGGTGTTGATCCCTGGTATTCCAGTCTGTGATATTCTTGAAGTGTCCATAGAATGGTAAATAGTAACTTTTTGTAACTTCCTGGCCATTCATAATTTTTTTTTTTTTAAAGAAATCTCAATTGATGTTTGTTAGGGGCATATATGTTTACAAGTTTATAAGAAATATTGTTGATAGAAATTACTAGTATAATACAGTCAGGTCCATAAATATTGGGACATTGACACAATTCTAACATTTTTGGCTCTATACACCACCACAATGGATTTTAAATGAAACTAAGATGTGCTTTAACTGCAGACTGTCAGCTTTAATTTGAGGGTATTTACATCCAAATCAGGTGAACGGTGTAGGAATTACAACAGTTTGCATATGTGCCTCCCACTTGTTAAGGGACCAAAAGTAATGGGACAGAATAATAATCATAAATCAAACTTTCACTTTTTAATACTTGGTTGCAAATCCTTTGCAGTCAATTACAGCCTGAAGTCTGGAACACATAGACATCACCAGAAGCTGGGTTTCATCCCTGGTGATGCTCTGCCAGGCCTCTACTGCAACTGTCTTCAGTTCCTGATTGTTCTTGGGGCATTTTCCCTTCAGTTTTGTCTTCAGCAAGTGAAATGCATGCTCAATCGGATTCAGGTCAGGTGATTGACTTGGCCATTGCATAACATTCCACTTCTTTCCCTTAAAAAACTCTTTGGTTGCTTTTGCAGTATGCTTTGGGTCATTGTCCATCTGCATTGTGAAGCGGCGTCCAATAAGTTCTGAAGCATTTGGCTGAATATGAGCAGACAATATTGCCTGAAACACTTCAGAACTCATCCTGCTGCTTTTGTCAGCAGTCACATCATCAATAAATACAAGAGAACCAGTTCCATTGGCAGCCATACATGCCCACGCCATGACACTACCACCACCATGCTTCACTGATGAGGTGGTATGCTTAGGATCATGAGCAGTTCCTTTCCTTCTCCATACTCTTCTCTTCCCATCACTCTGGTACAAGTTGATCTTGGTCTCATCTGTCCATAGGATGTTGTTCCAGAACTGAAGGCTTTTTTTAGATGTCATTTGGCAAACTCTAATCTCGCCTTCCTGTTTGAGGCTCACCAATGGTTTATCTTGTGGTGAACCCTCTGTATTCACTCTGGTGAAGTCTTCTCTTGATTGTTGACTTTGACACACATACACCTACCTCCTGGAGAGTGTTCTTGATCTGGCCAACTGTTGTCAAGGGTGTTTTCTTTATCAGAGAGAGAATTCTTCGGTCATCCACTACAGTTGTTTTCCGTGGTCTTCCGGGTCTTTTGGTATTGATGAGCTCACCGGTGCGTTCCTTCTTTTTAAGAATGTTCCAAATAGTTGTTTTGGCCACGTCTAATGTTTTTGCTATCTCTTTGGGTTTGTTTTGTTTTTTCAGCCTAATGATGGCTTGCTTCACTGATAGTGACAGCTCTTTAGATCTCATCTTGAGAGTTGACAGCAACAGATTCCAAATGCAAATAGCACACTTGAAATGAACTCTGGACCTTTTATCTGCTCATTGTAATTGGGATAATGAGGGAATAACACATACCTGGCCATGGAACAGCTGAGAAGCCAATTGTCCCAATACTTTTGGTCCCTTAACAAGTAGGAGGCACATATGCAAACTGTTGTAATTCCTACACCATTCACCTGATTTGGATGTAAATACCCTCAAATTAAAGCTGACAGTCTGCAGTTAAAGCACATCTTGTTTGCTTCATTTAAAATCCATTGTGGTGGTGTATAGAGCCAAAAATGTTAGAACTGTGTCCATGCCCAATATTTATGGACCTGACTGTATATCTGCGAAAAGGGTCCTCATGAGATTCTAATAGCTGAAAGTTAATAGAATCTTTGACTGCTCTCATAACTCCTTTTCTTCTTTTTGATCCTGGATAGGAAAGTTTGGGTGTGAACACCTTGGAGTTTTATCCAATGAGAAATGTTTTTGGACACCCATAATATCACTTCCAGATTTAACCTCCCTAGCGGTCTGATTATGTTAGTATTTCTGTGCTCAAAGCGGTACATTTTTTTGCATGGAAATATGTTGTTTTTTTATTGTAGGCCTGTAATTCTTAGGAATAACTCACTGAAATCTGTCCGAACAAGAGTCTAGTAAACATCCCGGGTATGATAAAATTTGAAACACAAAATCATAAATTATATTATAATAAATAATCATAAAAAATAATAATATAATAAATTTAATTCAATAATATAATCAAACCAAAACACTGAAATTTTAAATATAGCGCCAAGTTCGCACATCACTGAGCAAAGTCGCAAAATTGTTTTCAGTGTCTGATGACGAATTTCCCCACGAATCATCACTCAATTCTGCAAGTAGTTCTAATTTACTATCGCTGTTCTCTAGCTGGTCTAAAGTCGCTTTTGACGTAAAGGGACGCTTTTTGAACGCCATGGACGTTTCTCAGTTTCCAGGCAGAAAGAACAGTAAAAATGCAGGCAGGGCACAGGACAAAGCACTAGGGACAAAATGTATGTGAAATGGTTTGATACAGTAATGTAATACTATGTGATTTTAGTGTATTTAGTGAATGTCACTTTTCAAATTTTTGAATTTCCCGCCGGTTCCGTCCCCCGTATGTCCCAACGCTCGCAGGGAATGGAATCCGGAAGACTGATGCCGGCATCGGCCAGGGACACTGCAGGGGGGACATCATGGGAGTGCAGGAGAAGGTAAGTGATCGAGGGATCCCGGAGCAACACTGCAGGGTATTCCCGAGTGTAGCTTGGAATTACCGCTTTTGGTACTGAAAGTTAACCCAGAGCTACACTCAGGAATACCGCCAGGGGGGTTAATGGCCTCATTCCAAACAATTTTTCTTTTGTAAGGCCTATTGAGCCCTTTAACCTTCAGAGAAAATATTTTAATTGATATAAGGCTGTATAAGCAAAACTTGCCATGGGTTTAGGTGCAATGTATTGCATATATATTATACCAATAGAATTAGGACTGCTTGGAAAACAGACCAGTATAGGTCATATGTAGTAGACATGAAAAAAATTGAACAACAGAACTTAACTAGAAGTAAAAAAAAAAAAAAAGAGCCTTGAATTAACCCTCGTGTACAGTAGATTCTGTACTAAATTTCTAGGAGTAGGGCAAAGGAACCAGGCAGGGGCGGACTGACCATTTGGAAACTCGGGCACTGCCCGAGGGCCGGGGGTCAGTAGGGGGCCCCATGAGATGCCCCTGGTACTTTTTTCATAGGCTTTTTTGAGTTTGGGCAAGGACACAGGGGCCCCATGATCCCCTATTGCCCGGGGGCCCCATGAGTTGTCAGTCTGACCCTGGAACCAGGTAAATAGGAGATTCCTGAGTGCTTAAAAAAAATCCTGAGTTTGAGATCCAAAATGAAACCATCTTCCTGTTATTACATCCTAAAAGTGCAAACACATTTTTCACCAGTAGATGGCGCTCTTATCACCCATTACTTGTTTGTTATTGAAGAGAGTTTCTTCCAGGAACATGCTTTACCAGAAAGTCTCTGTCATTGTTAGGCAGAATGCCCCATGTTTTTAACAGTTTCAAACCTTCTTCTAGGGAGGAGACTTTTAGTGTGAAAGCCTCATTTATAGACGATTTTGAGATTACAAAGAGTTTTCGTAATTTGTATTTAGATCTTTGCAGGCCAGCGTTGTTGCTTGGAAGAGGTCAGAGAATAAAATGATTTCAGCGTATAGATCAGGGAGTGGAGAGTGTTTGCGAAAATACTCTATTACTTGATCCTCCACATGGAGAAAGTGTATTCTTGCCAGGGTATCTCTGGGTAGATTTTCTGGTATGTGCACAGGTTTTGGTAACCTGTGCGCTCTGTCAATAATAATTTCTTGAGGAGTAACTGAGGGGAGCAATTCAATAATCATGCAGGCAATAACTTGCTTAAGCTCAGATGGCTTAACTCTTTCCGGTATACCTCTAAGTTTCATGTTGTTTCTACGTGATCTGTCCTCCATATCTGTGACTTTGATTTTAAGTAGCTTAAGCTCCTCTTCCATATAAATATGATAATCTACAAAATCATTATGTACTTTAGTAAAGTGACCCATCTTGTGCTCAATGTAATCAACTCTGTCTCATAATTGCTCTATTTCTTGTTTAGTATGTCTCATGAAATCCTTCATGTCTTGCTGCAAAGTTCCTCTAAGAGATACAAACATCTCCTTTAGTGTAGTATCCATAACAGGCTGCCCTGAAGTTGGGAAAGCATCCAGTTTCCCTCCATACTTAATGCTTTCAGACATATCATCACAGTCAACCTTAAAGTGGTAGGAAATGTGTTTTGTTTTGTTTTTCTTTTACATTTTACCTACAGGTAAGCTTATCATTAGTGGTACACTGAAATGAAAATTCTGGTGCCAAAACTGAAAATTCAAAATACGCTTGGCCGAAAACCAAAACATGTTGTTTTTAAAAATGAATATATATTTTTTTGGAAAAAATACACTGATTAAAAACCCCCCCGATATATACCTCAATTTTTTTGTAAAATATGAAAGAGAATGTTACGGCGAGTAAATAGATACCCAACATGTCGCGCTTTAAAATCGCGCACGCTCGTGGAATGGTGTGAAACTGCAGTACTTAAAAATCTCCATGAGTAATGCTTGAAAAATGTCTACAGGTTAGCAGAGTAAAGTTACAGAGGAGGTCTAGTGCTAGAATTATTGGTCTTGCTCTGACATTTGTGGTGATACCTCATGTGGGTGGTTTGAACACCGTTTCCATATGTGGGCATGGCCTATGTATGCGTTCACCACTCCATGCACTGTCCCTTTACAAAAAAATGTAATCCCTTTTATTCTTTACCCAAGAAATGCATGCATCCCTTGTGATAGAAATTAGTGACAGGTCCTCTTTATGGAGAGATATGGGGTCAATGTAAAGCATTGTAAATGTAAAGCATTGGATCAAAAAAAAAATACATTGATCTAATGCTTTAAAACAAAAAAAAAATGGCTGGACCGAGAAGTGACATCACTCCAGTCCTCCAAGGGCATAGAGATGAGTGGTGGCCATCTTTCCTTCACTCATCTCTATGTCCAGTGCAGGGATTGATGGTTTCTCAGGTAAAGCTGAGAACTACTGAGTGGTGGACGTTTAAAAAAAAAATTATTTTCTGCTGCTAAAATCTCCCCGTGTTCATCAGTCTTCTTTTTTGCTTAACTGGGCTCTGAAAATCAGCTTTAGAGCTGTGACCTCCATTTCTGTGAGTGCTCTCATGTTTTTCCTCTCCTTTCCTCAGACACAGCGGATCACCGATCAATGGAAAGAGCCAAAGATGTTGGCTCGGTCATGTGATCAGCTGTGTCCAATCACAGCTGATCACATGTAAACAGGGAAATGCCGGTTATGGGCATTTCTCTCCTATCGAGCTGTCACGCTGACAGCTCGAAAGGAGAGCCAGTAATCGGCATTCCTCGGAGGGGACATGTACACTGATCATCAAAGCACTGATGATCAGTGTGCCCTGATGATCTGTGTAGCCCCAGCAGTGCCACCTGTCAGTGCCCATCATTGCCAGCTATCAGTGCTCATCCATGCCACCTGCCAGTGCCACATCAGTGCCACATTTCAGTGCCTACCAGTGCGCATCAATGCCATATATCAGTGCCCATCTGAGCTGCCTTTCAGTGCAGTCAGTGCCACCTATCAGTGTGCATCAGTGCCCATCAGTTTTGCCTATCAACGCCGCCTAACAGTGCCAGTCAGTGCCGCCTATCGGTGCCAGTCAATGCCGCCTATCAGTGCCGCCTATCAGTGCCATATATGAGTGCTGCTTTTCAATGCCCATCAGTGATGCCTGTCAATGCATATCAGTGCCTCCTTATCAGTGCCACCTATTAGTGTCCATCAGTGCAGCCTATCAGTGCCCATCACTGCAGCCTCATTAGCGCACATCAGTGAAGGAGAAAAATCACTTATTTACAAAATTTTATAACAAAAACTAAGACATTTTTTTTTCAAAATTTTCAGTGGTTTTTGGTTTGTTTAAGAAAAAATAAAAAACCCAGGAGGTGATTAAATACTACCAAAAATTCCTGGGCAGGAAGGGGGTAGAAGTGCCCTGTAGGCTAGTGGTTAATGATAACATACGTAAGTATGTAAATTGAAAAAAGTTGTATGGTTAATGAGAATGGTTGATAAGTGTTGTGTTCATAAGTAGAGCTGAGACATAGTGACTAAGCTGAAGTTTGTTTTTTTTTTAGTAAGATTAATTTAAGTACAAATGTTTTACAATTAGTAAGCTAATATGTAAAAGTAAATTGTTAATATAAAGAATATTTAAACCAATATTAAAACGGCCGCACACCAACGTCCCCATACTTGCTTTGCTGTAAGTCAGCCATTGAACACAGACCTGTGCCAGTCCTCAGATGTGCATGCAGTGGCCCCTTGCAAAGCATGAAGTGTCATCTCTATGTGGCAGAAGGACCCATATGTATTGACTCCAGCAAAACCTTTTTACAGTGCAAAATCTGTCTGTCATTGAATGACCCAGAGCTGAGCCCGATATAAGAAGGGTACTTTATCTTTTGCACTGAGTAGCACCATATGGTAGTGACATCATCTTAGAGTTCAGCAACCAGGGTCAGGGGTCAAGAGATGGCAGCATGGCGGAGTTGCGATCTACTCATCATAGAACTACAATCATAATTAGCAGGCTGCTGGCCCATGCTAGAGATTGGTACATGAGTGTCAGCTCAGAATCTGCTTTGGCACATGACATTAGATCCAAGATGGTGAATCCTTGCAGCAGTCTCAGAGGTTTTGAGTGTCTACATAAAGAAGGCTTTTGCAGTTAAGTAACATACATAGAATATATTAAATGTAATAATAATAATCTTATGGAAAGTTTGTTTTTGATATAAATGGACTGGGTCTTTTTAAAATAGTCTTTTTAAAATAATGTTATAAAAATCTCTTCCATTTCTGGCACAAACAAGCACTAAAAAAGTGGGATGGAATCAAAAACATATATAAATATGCATAAAATTCAAAAAAGCAGTATCACTTGTATGGTAATTATAAAGAATCAAATACGATTTATAGCTCTAAAAAACTCAAGTTTAGAATGTAACAGTAGTGTACTTGTAGACAAGTGGAGGCTGCAGTATATCCTCCAACCCGAAGTTGGCATTGTGCCATTTCTGTAGGATGTCAGGAAACCTAAAAATTAAATATCTTCAGCAATGGGCTCCAGGCAGCCATATTGGGGAGGGTAGCAATTCTATCCATTACATAAATCCTGTGGAATTTTGGCGACCATCTTGACTCATTTGGCATGCCTGCAGTGTTGGAGTAAGACAGGGACAGAGCCCCCACTGGTTAGGGGGAGTAGGAGAGAGGTATCTGTCAAGGAGTTAAAAAGTAGGTTTCCCATTACAAGAGGTTTCCCACTGCCAGCCAAGAATCTGAAAGGACATTGATAATCGTAGTGTGACCCAGTAATTTTCTAGCCCACTCCAAGAGAAGTGCTCCTCTGGCATTCTATGGTCTGTAAGTGCCTGATATATTAGTATTGGAACGTGTCTTGTGGATAAAAAGTGCCCTTTAATGCATAAAGAAGTGTATCGCCTGCAACATATGTAGTGCTATTACTGTAAACTGCCTTATTTCTGTGTTCATTCAATATAATAAACATTTTAGTATCCACAAATGTTTACTCAATTGTCAGGTACACTGATTAGGCCCACCCACATGCTACTTCTATTAAACAGCAATATTAATATGCATAATAAAAACACACATTCTGTAATAAAAGTATGTTTCATTAATGCCAGCTTTTGCATGGCAGAAATGTATTTGTATTATATACAGAACATTAATACTGTGTGTATGTATATATATATATATATATGTGTATATATATATGTGTGCGTATATATATATATATATATATATATATATATATATATATATATATATATGTGTGTTTTAAATAAAACGTATACAGTATGCTCAAAAATAAAAATATAATGCACCATAATTTGTTTAGTTTTTTTTGTACCTTTTTTGTTTCATTTTCATCTGGTAATCCTACAAACACTTTCTGTGCATATGTGGTTAGGCTTAGTCACTGTATCTACAGTATGAAGGAACACTTGTTTTTTTGTTTTTTTCATTCTTTCATCCACACCAGATGCAGATGGATGCATTATTGACTTTCATTCCCAATGCATAGCCAATCCAAAATCCAGGTTATTCTATTAGCATAGTTCACACTACTACAGTGCAGTGCTTTGAAAAAAAAAGTACAGCAAACTACATTTTTCTTCACCGCAGACATGCACAAACATGGAAAGTGATCGCAAAGGACAAACGTCAATGAAAAAAATGTGCATCAATTGCATGTAAATGTGCATCAAAAGCATGAAAATGTACATGTAAAAATGTGCAGTAAATGTACAGTTTCTGGAAAATTTTAAACAGAAGCTAATTGTTTTTTCTTAGCTGACATATTTTTTTTCTGATTAGCATAATTTTGAAGAATTTTTTTTTTTTTAGTATATAGTGCCCTCTAGAATTAGTCAGATAGGCTTTGTTGTTTT
Organism: Staurois parvus; assembly: GCF_062004578.1. NCBI lineage: Eukaryota > Metazoa > Chordata > Amphibia > Anura > Ranidae > Staurois > Staurois parvus. The sequence goes on from NW_028319418.1 coordinate 715,166, forward strand.
TTTTCTTAGACAGAGGCTGGGTAGCATCCTGGAATGATTCAGCGTGGGAGTGAGGTAGTGAGTTCACTTCAGGAGAGGCTGGAAGGCTCTACAGGTCAGGGCTTATGGAGACCTCCCACTCTTCCAGAAACTCAGAGAACTTTCTGGAAGAAGGGCAGAGGACGGGAGGAGGCCCAGATTTGCATGTTTAAGGGAACTTGGCCAATCCCCAGGCAGGAGGCCGGGCTTGGTGACCAAGGACAACCCTAAATGTGGCAGAGCCTGAGCAGTAGGGGAGTCGAGTTGAAGATGGACTAAGAGAAGGTGCTGGAGTGTGCAGCCTGGGAGGGGGCCCCAGGGAGGGGAGCCTACCTATAGGCTGGATGCTGGACAGAAGGATCTCCACTCTGCCAAGTCTCCTAGGGAGGACAATCCTGTGAGCAGGGAAGGAGCCAGCCCAGCGTAAGGCCTCAAAGCAGATACAACCCACCAAGCTAACATGACAGGACAATGTGAGTACATCTACAACTCCTGGGCCAGATAAAGTGAGAGGGCAGGTTAGGTGCAAAACCCAACTAGTTCTCATCCTAGACTACTTAAGTGGCATATATTGGAATCCCTTGTCCAGGGATACCCTCAGCACAGCCAGGTGAAGAGGAAGGATTCATCTGGGGTCTAAGGAGGTACATCAAGGGGACCTCAGCACTCAGTGTGTTATTTTTGTTTATCCACATTTTTGTACAGTGTTGTTAAGAAGTTTGCAGTTCCATGGGCATCCTATATACCTTTTAGACCCCAACCAAGTTAACAACTCAATAAAAACAACAAAACCAGCTCAAGGACTGTTTGTTGACTGTGTGTGAAGCTGTGGAAAATGCGTGTTGCCTGGCTGTGCAGAGCTTAGAGGGACCCAATCAAACTCATCAGTTCCTGCGGGGGGTAGCACTACAAGTATTTTCTTTTGTTTTCAGTGTTGCCTGCTCATACCAGTGTTTACTCTCATCCCCACAGGTTACTTTTGTTCCCCACCCTAGCTGGGCACTATTGTTCATTCCAACCCTTCTAGTTACTGCTGTTTCTTTCCAGTCATAGTTGGGCACCTTTATTCTTCCCTACCCCATGCTGGGTACTGTTGTTCCCTCAGCTTCCCCCACTAGTTACTATTATCCCCCTCCACCCTCTGTTGAGCACTAAAGTTCATGATCACCCACTGTTGCCCAGTACTGTTCTCCCTCACCTTATCTTGCCACCATTGATCTTACCACCCCTCTCGGCACTATTGTCCCCCCACCACCTGCTGGGTAACAGACACCAACTTCAGGCATTTTTTTTTCTCAGGGACTCCTGACTCCAGTGCATCCCCTTCCCTCCACCACTGACCATGAGCATTTTTTTTCCTGACTGACACTGGGGCATTTTTTCGACCACTGACATGTAATGTGTCCTATAATCAGGTCTGGATCTAGCCTGCCTGATCTGAGGATGCAGTAAAAAAGGCGGGGCTGGAGCATAGTGTCAATACTGTGTATCACTGATAGTCTGTAACACAGTGTGACAGAGATGCAGGGAACCAGTATTCCGTGTTCACTTGGAACTCTTCTGTACCATGAGTCATGACCTGGAAATATTGCTTGACATTACTTCCAATTAGTGTAGAGGCAATGCAGCAGTGAACAGGGAAAGAGTTCTCTGCATCACCATGTAGCTCCCAAAAAAAGTGCTTGTATTAGGCCTTCATTAGATTAGGATAATTAAACAGAATCTGTGCCCCTTACATCAAGGCCCTGATTTACTAAGACTTGAGTCTACCAGCAGACTCTGAACATTCAGGCAGACTCAATTAAATCAATCAAGACCTGTCAGTCTTCTGAGCGGCGTCTAGCAATCTCATTGATGAACATCTACTTTGCCATTAGTAAATGTGGAATCAGATCTGGCACATTTTTAGGTGCAATACCGGATATGTTCGCTAGATGGCGCACAAGCGCGGGCTTTGTAGTGTTGCCGTTTTTCTGTTAGCAAAAGAGAATACTTAGAATGTAACATAATTAGTACACCTATATTTTTTTTTTTTGTTGTTGTTTCTCCAAAACTATCAGACAACTAATGCATTTACTAATGAATGTCATACATTCTATTTTCAAATGTTAAACATTTTCACACTTATATATTCAAATATGTCTAGTTCTAATTTCCCAATATAATGATAAATCTTCATTCTCTTTAATCACGTAACTATTCAATGTTAAAGTCAAGTGCAGCGCTATAAATGCATGTGATCAATAATGAACGCATGTAAAAACCAAAAAGTGCAAATAATTGCAATAATGATGTAAAATGGTAAATGGTGCTAAAAAAAAGTTCATATAATCATTCCTGAATAATGGAATGTCCTTCGTGTGAGAGTACCAATTCAGGGAGCGCCTATGAATGGCACGTGTGGTTTCTCCGTGATGGATAGTAGTGCATGAACTCGTGAAAGATAAACCACCCTTGGGACTGGTCTACACTCACCAGAACAAAAGTATTAATGCGCATGGGTTATACACATCACACATCTGGGGGTGCAGCGGTATGCTGGCAGCTATGGGTTAGTCATCCAGCTCCATCCATCCATCCAACCATCCATCCATCCATCAGGGTGGGTGCCCAAATGGTCCTGGGGGGGAATTAGCTCAGCCACAGGAGCCAGAAAGGTGCTTAATAGTGTAGTACACTGTCACAAGGGTGGATGACCTTTCACGAGTTCATGCACTACTGTTCGTGGTTATATTTATCTTGTGTAATACCATTTTAGTAGTCTATATAATTTTACTAGTGCTCGCTTTATCATTTTTAAACAATGTAACTATTCTACATTGTAGCTCAAACTGTGTCTCCCACAATAGTTTAGTGGTTAGAGCTCAGAACTTACAACACTTGGGTCATGGGTTCTAATCCCAGTCATGGCTGCATCCCAGTTTGCATGCTTTCCATCTCTGGATGTGTTTCTGCCAACACTCCAAAGACATGCTGTTAGGTTCATTGGACTGAGTTTTTGCCCTTAGATTATAAGCTCCTTGACATTTATGAACGTTGAAAAAATGGAGATCAATTTTCTGGGTTGTGTCAGTGCCAGGAATATTGATCAATCAATTATGATTTTGCCTAATGACTAGAAAGTGGATGAATGTTACCTGCGTCCTGTTCTTTTGCCAATTAGGAAATGTGCAAGTTTCATGCTGTGTATATTTCATTGCAACTTTTATCTCTGCTTTTAAATCTGTCTCCTTATACAACTTGACCCCCTCCCCCACCCCATCATCACATGTCCCATATGCAAATCTATGGATCACCGCCCCACTCTTTTTAACTATTTACTGATCAAGTGAATGTGTCTCATTTTCTATCAGCTTTAGCTCAGATCTCACATTATTATACGATTGCTGATTGTATATCACCACTAGTCTGACTGAATTCACAATCCCTGGTCAGACCCGTTCCTTTACCTCTAATAATCTTTAGGGCCAGTTCACACTACATGTGTTTCAGTTGCTTTTTTGGCATCACAAACGCACAGAAAGAAGGTTATATGGTTGTCAATGTCATAGTTCACATCAGCGCTTGCATTTTTAGTGCATTGCAGGTGCTGTAAACAAAGTTGACCATTGCATTGTTTCTGCACAGAACTGTACTGGAACACATTGAAACGTCCTTGAATGTACTAAAACGCACATGTCCCTAATTAAATTGAATAAAAAGAAAGTAGAAAAAACTAACTGGAAGGGATACAAAAATGCAATGCAACATGTCCAAAACGCATCGAAAATGTACTGGAACACACTAAACATGCATGCCAAAAGGGCATGCAAAAATGCATCAGGAACACATCTAGACTGTTTCTATAGTGTGAACTGGCCCTTAGAACTTGTTCACACCATTGGTGGTGCAGAAACACATGCAAGAACACAGATTTTCCAGCACAGCAAAGAAATGCAATGCCCTTTGCAGATGTGTGCAGTTAGGTGCAACACACTTTTAAAATAATATGCCTGCAGTATTTTTGCATGTTACCACACACTAGGTAGCCCATTGAAATTAACGAACTGAGGAAAAAAAAAAGTAAAAAATGCCCCATTCACACAGGTCCTCTGGCCTGTACAGCATGAATGAGTGGGTTGTTTATTTGGCTAGAGCCACCTGTTACACTATGGGGACACATCAGCTATCTGATTTCCTTACGATTTGCAAGACATCTGACACAGATATCTATGCAAACGAGCGTGGCTCGAAACATGTTAGGGGATCCACCCAACAGACGCCATTAGATTACCAGGGAACCACAGATCACCAGGGAAAATTCTTCGTTTGACCTGGGCTGTGTTTTTCCCACTATGTGAGTTATATGCTTTATATTTTACTGTTCACCAATTAAAACATACTTCACCATCATTGCCCATTTTTGCTCTGGCTCATTATTTATGAGCGTTACCAAGGTGGTGTGATCCAGATGAACAGTGCGTGGAGAGGACTTCGTTGGACCTGCTGGTAAAACCGGAGATGACCGTGGGGGGTTTCCACCATTCCTGGAAGTCTCATATGGTGACCGGATGCTGTTCTAGTTGCTGACCAGGCCCTGATGTCCATCATATACATACAACGCTTTTTTGTATGTTTTTGTGGTAAGCGCAATCATTTACTGGATTTTTCCACAAGCCGGATTGGATTTTAACATTTATTTATGTTTTATCTATATGGAACTATTCATATTTTGACTGTTTATTCACTGTCTCATCCATCCTTTTATTAATGGTTGATATACCATTTAGCGCTGCATACCATTTGTATATTTTGTTTTTTTGGTGTTGAGGATTGCCTTGTGTGCTAGCTGCTGTCTTGTGATTTGCGCTCACTCACCCTGTTTTAGTTAATCTATGCAAATCGTCACAAAAGTAGTACATGTACTACTTTAAAAATCAGTGTCGGAAACGCACCCATGTGACTGCTCTAATAGCAGACAATAGTGTGTGACTTGGCATACGATTTTCAAGTTGCATGCCATGCAAATCGCATGCCAAGTCGCATCCAGGGTGCACGATTTCAGGTGTGATTTGGGAATTGAAATTGTACCTAATATCCGATCTAATGAATGTGGATGTGAGTGTCTTAACGTAAGCGATTTGCTGCAGCACAATTTCAAAAGTAGTTCTCGTCTAACTTTTTCAGCATTTTGTAGTGATTTCACATATAGACTACAATTGAAATCGCAATGCAAAACACAATTGAAAACGCAATAACTCATTGGTAAATCTACAGAAAACACAGTGAAATTGCCAACAAAAAGCACAATTTAAATCACATCTAGTGTGAACCAAGCAGGCAATTCAACAAAGGAAATAAATCTTGGAAGGCATGCGGCATCTGCATGCTCAGATAAGGGTCTGTTATGGATTTGGGCGGGGACTCCATGCCATTATTTTATTTTTATTTTTTTAATCCATTTCTTTCGCTCACTCTTCTCATGGTTTGACAAACTTTCCCAAAAGGAGGTGGAGTGCAAACCAGCATTATCCAATCAATCATTAGTCTAGGCCCTTATTTCATCCCATCCTTTGACATTCACATAAGGTGCTACTTTAAAGGTCTTTGAACAGACAAGGCCTCATTCTAATTCACATTCTAGGGATCATTTAAACAGAAAGCAAAGATGCTGCCACCAGCACACATATGTTAGAGTAGTCACACAGAGATCATGCAAATTCATTGCTGTGGTTGGAATTCAAACCATCAACCCTAGTGTTGTGAGGCAGTAGTGCTAACCACTAATCCACAGAGCTGTTGAACACTAATCCTGCCTGTATTTCTGTGGTGTGAATCAATCCTAGATCCCTGGGCAAGGTAAGTGTAACTAGCCAGATATCTCAAATGTGACACAAATGTTGTACTATGTTGCCAATTCAGATGTATGTTGGTTCTATGTATCCCAATACAAAGGATTGCAATACTAATACAGGCGTACCTCAGTTTACCAACGCCTCGGTTAACGTAATTTTCGGTTTACGAAAATCCATTGAAAATAATACCTCGGTTTACACAATTGTTAATAATTTTTTTCGCAATACAAAGTGTATGTCGGCGCTGATTTTCAAATGCAAATGCCAGCCTTTTTTTTTCTTCACTATAGTTCACAAGCTTAGAAGTCACTTTCCCCAAAGTTACAGAAAACTTTGTATCTTTTAATAAACTCAAAGTAAACATTGTTTCCTTTAGGGATATAAATTCCAAGAAAACTTTCTCTTTTAGCTGGGGGAAGTGACAGGTGAATTTCTGAGCTATAGTGAAGAAAAAAAAAGAGAAAATTACATTTAAAAACTAGCACCATAATAAATATAAAATGGCATGGGGTCCCCCCTCCCATCCACACCAAGCCGTTCGGGTCTGGTATGTATCTTAAGGGGTAACCCCACACCAAAATGCAAAAAAAAAATGGCATGGGGTCCCCCCTCCCATCCACACCAAGCCCTTCGGGTCTGGTATGGATAATAAGGGTAACTCCACGCCGAAATTAAATAAAAAACAGCTTGGGGATCCCCCCAAAATCCATACCAGACCCTTATCCGAGCATGCATCCCGGCAGGTCAGGAAAGGGGGCGGACGAGCGAACCATACCAGGCCACATGTCCTCTTCCGTTAGTGGGATAATTGGTCGGCCATTTTTCTGGGATTTTGGCACATTTTGTTTATCAGTAAAGTTGGAAATTTTTTTTTACAAATTTACTGATAAAAAAAAGTGCCAAAATCCCGAAAAACGGCCTACCAATTAACCCACTAACGGCCCGAAAATCGTTCGAATTTTTTTTCCGGCAGAAAAATCAGCCGATTTTAGACCCATCTATGGCCTGCTTTAGATGGGTCTAAAATCATCCGTAAAAAAATTGGCTGATTTTCGGGCCGTTAGTGGGTTAATTGGTCATCCATTTTTTGTGATTTTGCCACTTTTTTGAATCGGTAAATTTGGATAAAAATCGGCCGATTTTGCAGATCGGCCGATTTTAGTGGCAATGACCGGCAAATTGGCTGATCTTTTTTCAGATAAAAAATTTGCGCATGAGCCATGACCTGCAAGAAAAAGAAGAAAAAGAAGAAGAAGAAAATGAAAAAGAAGAATAAAAAAAAATAAGAAAAATAAGAAAAAGAAAAATGCAGGCCATAGATGGGGCGAAAACTGGGCATTTAAAAAAATAAATAAATAAAAAAAAACGAAAAATCAGTTGTTCAATGGGCCGACGTTACCACCAATGGTAAAAAAAATTGTCCGATTTTCGCCCCGTCTACGGCCGGCAAATATAATAGCGAAGTAATTACTTCTGTCCCTGCAGAGAGCTGCGCTATTATATTTGACATTAAAAAGTATAAAGGTTGCAACATTGTATCTATATGTATCTGAATAAAAACATCTATATCCGGAATGGATACAAATAGATACAATGTTGCAGTCTCTATACTTTTTAATGTCAAATATAATAGCGGAGCTCTCTGCAGGGACAGAAGGAATGTTTCAGCTGTCATCGGGGTTTCCCACTGACAGCTGAATTTTAAATTATTTCCGTGAGTTAAATAAATAATAACAAAAACAGTGTGGAGTCCCCCCTCTCATCCATACCAAGCTCTTCAGGTCTGGTATGGATATTAAGGGGTAACTCCACGCCGAAAATAAAAAAAAAACAGCGTGGAGTACCCCCCAATATCCATACCAGACCCTTATCTGAGCATGCAGCCTGGCAGGTCAGGAAAGGGGGGGGGTGAGCGAGCGCCCCCCCTCCTGAACCATACAAGGCCACATGCCCTCAACATGGGGGGGTGCTTTGGGGCAGGGGGGGCTCCCCCCAAAGCACCTTGTCCCCATGTTGATGGGGACAAGGGCCTCTTCCCCACAACCCTGGCTGGTGGTTGTGGGGGTCTGCGGGCGGAGGGCTTATCAGAATCTGGAAGCCCCCTTTAACAAGGGGGCCCCAAAATCCCAGCCCCCCCCTACATGAATGAGTCTGCGGTACATGGTCCCGCTACTCATTCACAAAAAAACGAAGTGTTGTGTAAAACAAACACAGTACAGGGTCTTTGACAAGTCCTTTATTAAAACAATGTCCCCCGAAGTAGATCCAACGTCAATCATGGCGGCGGCGATCCGAAAAAAGATGTCCCCGGCTGGGATGATGTCCCCGGCTGGCCCCGCCCCTTGTGACCCCGCCCCATGTGACATCAATGATGTCACATGGGGTGGGGTTTCTCGGATGATGTCCCCGACTGGCCCCGCCCCTTACCTGTTTAAGAGCTATCAGCGAGCGACTCACCGCATAAGGCTAGAAAGCCTCGTCGAGTGCGGAACGGGTTTTCGACGAGGCTTACTAGCCTTATGCAGTGAGCCACTCGCTGACAGCTCTTAAATAGGTAAGGGGCGGGGCCAGCCAGGGACATCATCCGAGAAACCTCGCCCCATGTGACATCAATGATGTCACATGGGCCGGGGTCACTAGGATGATGTCTCCAGCTGGCCTCGCCCCTTACCTATTTAAGAGCTGTCAGCGAGACTTTTTTTCATAAGGCTGAAAGCCTCCGATGGGACCAGAACTTTTTTTTTCTTTTTTCGGATCACCGCTGCCGCCGTGATTGACGTTGGATCTACTTCGGGGGACATTGTTTTAATAAAGGACTTGTCAAAGACCCTGTACTGTGTTTTTTTTTACACAACACTGTTTTTTTGTGAATGAGTAGCGGGACCATGTACCGCAGACTCATTCACGTAGGGGGGGGCGGGATCTGGGGGCCCCCTTGTCAAAGGGGGCTTCCATATTCCGATTAGCCCCCCGCCTGCAGACCCCCACAACCACCAGCCAGGGTTGTGGGGAAGAGGCCCTTGTCCCCATCAACATGGGGACAAGGTGCTTGGGGGGGGAGCCCCCCTGTTCCAAAGCACCCCCCCATGTTGAGGGCATGTGGCCTGGTATGGTTCAGGAGGGGGGGGCGCTCGCTCGTCCCCCCCCCCTTTCCTGACCTGCCGGGCTGCATGCTCGGATAAGGGTCTGGTATGGATATTGGGGGGTACTCCATGCTGTTTTTTAAAAAAAATTTTGGCGTGGAGTTCTCCCTTAACCTCCCCGGCGGTCTGATTATTTCAGATTTTTGGTGCTGAAATATGTAGTTTTTTTATTGTAGGCTGTAATTTTTAGGAATAACTCACTGAAATCTGTCCGAACAAGAGTCTATTAAACATCCTGGGTATGATAAAATTTGAAACAGGAAACCATAAATTATAATTTAATAAATAATCATAAAAAATAATATAATAATAATACATTTAATTCAATAATATAATCAAACCAAAAACACTGAAATTTGAAATATAGCGCCAAGTTCACACATCACTGAGCAAAGTCGCAAAATCATTTTCAGTGTCTGATGACGAATTTCCCCACAAATCATTATCACTCAATTCTGCAAGTGGTTCTGATTTACTATCACTGTTCTTTAGCTGATCTAAACCCGCTTTTGACCTAAAGGGACACTTTTTGGACGCCATGGACTTTTCTCAGTTTCCAGGCAGAGAGAACAGACAAAATGCAGGCAGGGCACAGGACAAAGCACTAGGGACAAAATGTATGTGAAATGGGTTGAAACAGCAATGTTTTGCTATGTAAAATTTGTTTTGAAAAAAATGACATTTTTTAAAATTTTTAACTTTTCCGCTGCCGGCGCCGCCCGTATGTTCCGACGTCACAGGGACCGGAACACAGAAGCCGGATGCCGGCATCGGCCGGAGGAGATGGCCGGGGACGCTGCAGGGGACACATCGCGGGAGCGAAGGACAAGGTAAGCTCTGCAGGAACTCCCTATGCAGCGCCATATAGTAAGCCCGAGTGTAGCTCGGGGTTACCGCTTTTGGTACAGACATTTTACCCTGAGCTACACTCGGGGTAATACTGCTAGGGAGGTTAATATCCATACCAGACCTGAAGGGCTTGGTATGAATGAAAGGGGGGACCCACACTGTTTTTTTTTTTTTGTTGTTTTTTTTTTATTTTTACATTCAGCTGTCAAAATAAATATTATATAGACCTTCTAAATAAGTAAAATCATTACAGAAATAATTATAAAGGATAAGAAACAAAAATAGAATCACTGGAACTAAGGAAATCAAATTAGAATACATAAAGATATGCCTAGTGCTGTTTGTTAAACACAGTAGACGCGACCGAGTGCCGTCTGTCAGTGGATTCCACACAGAGATTTACTATTGAGCAGTGGCTAAAAAGCAAGCGCCCACAGAGGACAGTTAAAATGTGTTCTGCACATGCGTATTTGTATCAGCCAAATAAACTGCCCGTGCATCTAGTTTTTCACTGACCCTGATTTACTATTGTGCCTGGGCGCATTTCCATGGGCCAACGTCTAATTTTTATGAGCGACCTTCTACTTTTACCCCGCTAAGAGATTTACTATTGAGCAGCGTCAACAAGTAGACGCCCAATCGAATTTACTAACGAGACACACACCAGGAATCAGACTCACAAAGCAGACTTGGTAAGAGGTATGTCTAACACCATGAAAAATCACTGCAGAGACATGTTCACTTTGAAATTTGCTTTGCCAAATATCAGGACTTCACTTTAAACAATATCTACTATTTAAAAAAAAAATTAAAATTAAAATATATAGCTAGCAAAAATAAGTGTTAGGGGGTGCTAGTACATTTCAGATACTTATATAGCGCTGTCAATTTACGCAGTGCTTTACATATAGATGTGGTAAATTCACATCAGTCCCTAACCCTCAAGGGGCGTACAAAGAGCCCTAACTTACATTCATACATATACTAGGGCCAATTTTGACAGGACCCAATTAACCTACCAGCATGTCTTTAGAGTGTGGGAGGAAACAGGAGTACCCAGAGGAAACACAGGCACAGGGAGAACATGCAAACTCCAGGCAGGAGGTGCTGTGGCTGGGATTTGAACCAACGATCCTAGTACTGCCAGATAGAAGTGCTAACCATTTAGCCACTGTGCAACATTCAACTTGAACATGAAATAATCCCCCCAAAAAATACATAGTACAAATGTTTATTGATCAAATACACATTCCACATTTATTCGGACAGCAACAAAAAGCTACATTCAATATCTTGGTGTGAAAAAAAAACAAAAAAAAAACAGGATTGATGTTGCTAAAATAGAACGGTCCTGCTCATAAGAGCTTACAATCTAAAAGATTATACTTATAATGAACTGTGCTTTCACAGGTTACAGCAGGAAACAAACGGTTAATATCACAGGCTTATTCACAAAACAAGCTGCAGATCAAAATATTAATATAAAAATACATATGTGCCAAAATAAAAACGCCTCCCACCTCCCCAAATCCCCCACACATACATTTCTCACCATGTTAGTCTGAAAACTGCATTTCATTCTAAATAAAGCAAACTTGGAAGAGCAGAGCAATGGACATGTGTTAGGATTACAATGCAAAGATAATAAACAATATCATTGTACAACACACAAATACACCTTAGAAGGAAAAACATGCAAAAGATTTACAGCCCACATCAAAACACAGCGTGAGTGTGGTCTGGGGCAATTCACCACAATATCTCTTCCTCCCCAAACCACCAGAGACAAGGACTTGCAGAAATAATGTGCCTGTACAAGGCAAAAATCACCCACTACTGCATCTCTTTATATAAGGTAGGCCACACCCACCACTGTCATTCCTTTGGTCAGAGAAAGTGTTTGCACCTGATGAATCCTCTTCCCACCTGTGTTAACCCTTGGTATACAGGCCCCACAAATCAGAGTCAGAAAGAAAGCCACAGTGAAGTGTACCTGTGCAGTATACAACAGAACATAGAACAGGGATGTGAAAGGGACCCTATTGGCAATATTTCTTGGCCCTATGGGCACAATTCACTCCAGATTATCGCATGAGTTAAGGCAGTCACATGACCACATCTCGCATGCAATACTGAAAATGTCAATTCACTTTTGCTAGTATGCGGCATTTTCCATAAATCGTAAAACACTCAGGAAATCAAACATAAAAAGGCTTTACACCCCGGTCACATCAAAGCTGATTTAGAAATTGTGCGATGTACAGTGAAGATGCTGATTTCTTTGTGATTTTCAAGACAATAGGGTGCGACTTGGCATACGATTTGCAAGTCGCACTCAATGTGACCGCTATTAGATCGTTCATATTGGTGTGGTTCAAACTTGGTTGGAGCCGCAACAATTTCTAAAGTAATGAATACACTACTTTTCATGCATTTTGCAGAGAGATCTGTGTAAGATGTCTTGCAAATCGCACTTTAAATCAGCATGTCCCCCCGACTTTGAAATCATGTGACTTCACTGTAAGTCACATGATGTGACTGTAGTGTAAATAACACCACTTAGAAATCTGCTTTAATATGACCGGGGAAGCCCCCAGTAACATTGTTTGCGATTTGGCATGCAATCGGCATGACAGGCAACTTGCAACTCGTAGACCAAGTTGCACCCTATTGTCCACTGTAGGCTCTGTTCACATCCAATCAGATTGTGAAATCGTGCAACTTCACTGTAAGTTGGGCAATTGCCACATCGGATTAGATGTGACAGCGGTGTTAGCCCCCAGAAACATTGTGTGCAATTTGCCATGCAAATGGAAAGTTGCTGGCCATGCCAATCGCATGACAAGTCGCATCCAGGGTGTGCAATTTCAGGTGCGATTTGTGAATTGACATCGTACTTGATATCGGATATAATGAATGTGAATGTGAGTGTATTAACATACGCGATTTGATTGTTGAACTTACGATTTCAAAGGTAGTTCTTCTTGAACTTTTGGGCCATTTAGTAGCAATTTCACATCTAGACTCCAATAGAAATTACAATGCTAAACACAATTGAAATCACAACTAGTTTGAAAATCTCTAGAAAACACGGTGAAATTGGCAACTTAAAGCGCAATTTTCAATTGCATATAGTGTGAACGAAGCAGGTAAATCAACAAAGGAAATAAATCTTTGAAGGCATGTGGTACCTGCCTGCTCAGTTAAGGGTCTGCTATGCATTTGGGGGAAATTCCACGCCAGTATTTGTAACAATTTTGATGTGTGGATTCCCCACCCAAGCCTTTTCTCTCTCTCTCACTCTTCTGTATATCTCTCTTTATCACTCTTCAGTATGTATCTCTTGCCCACTCTTCTCTCAGCTCTTTGCTTGACAAATACTTCACAAAAGGGGGTGGAGTGTAAACCAGCATTATCAAATCTATTAGTAGTCCAGGCCCTTATCTCATCCCATTGTATGACATTCACATTAGGTGCAGCTTTGAAGGTGTTTCAACAGACAAGGCCTCATTCTAGCGATTATTTAGACAGAAAGCAAAGATGTTGCCAGAACATCTATTTGGAAGACAGCCACACAGGGAGATCATGCTTTCTTGCCGTGGTTGGGATTCAAACTGACAACCCTAGAGCTGTGAGGCAGCAGTGCTAAATACTAATCCTCAGAGCTGTAATACTAATCTGCCCTGTATTTCTGTGCTGTGAATCAATCCTAAGTCCCTGGGCAAGGTCAGTGTAACTAGCCAGATATCTCCAATGTGACACAAATGTTGTGCTATGTTGCCAATTCCAATGTATGTTGGTTCTATGTATCCCAATACAAAGGATTGCAATACTAATACATGCATACCTTGGTTTACCAACACCTCGGGGAACGTCATATTTGGTGTACAAATGCCAAACCATTAAAATTAATTGGTCGGTTTACAAATGTTCGAATAATTTGGTTCACAATACGAAGTGTATGTCGGTGCTGATTTTTCAATGCTAATGGCGTGCCTTTTTTGTCCTTCACTATAGTTCACAAGCTTAGCTGTCACTTTCCCCGAAGTTACAGAACAATTTCTTCATTTTAATTAACTAAAAGTCAACCTTGTTACCTTTAAGGAAATAAACTCAAACAAAACTTTCTCTTTGAGCCGGGGAAAGTGACAGCTGAATTTTTGAGCTATAGTGAAGACCAAAAAAGCCAGAATTACATTTAAAAACCAGCACCATAATAAAAAAAAACAGCTTGGGGTCCTCCCTCCCATCCATACCAAGCCATTCGGGTCTGGTATGGATATTAAGGGCCGAAATTAAAACAGCGTGGGGTTCCCCCCTAATTTCATACCAGACCCTTATCTGAGCATGCAGCCCGGCAGGTCAGGAAAGGGGGGGGGGACGAGCGAGCGCCCCCCCCTCCTGAACCATACAAGGCCACATGCCCTCAACATGGGGGGGTGCTTTGGGGCAGGGGGGGCTCCCCCACAAAGCACCTTGTCCCCATGTTGATGGCGACAAGGGCCTCTTCCCCACAACCCTGGCCGGTAGTTGTGGGGGTCTGCGGGCGGAGGGCTTATCAGAATCTGGAAGCCCCCTTTAACAAGGGGCCTCCAGATCCCATCCACCCCCCCCCACATCACCCTGGCTCACTGCATAAGGCTGGTGAGCCTCCGTCAGGAGCGGAACGTTTTTTTTGTTTTTCTTTTTTTGGCTCGCTGACGCCTGACACCGTTTTATTAAAGGACTTGTCAAAGACCGTGTCCTGTGGTTTTTTACACTACACTTTGTTTTTTTGTGAATTAGTAGTGGGACCATGTACCGCATACTCATTCACGTAGGGGGGGACCGGGATCTTGGGGCCCACTTGTTTCAAGGGGGCTTCCAGATTCTGATAAGCCCCCTGCCCAACATGGGGACAAGGTGCTTTGGGGGGAGCCCCCCTGCCCCAAAGCACCCCCCATGTTGAGGGCATGTGGCCTGGTATGGTTCGGGGGGGGGGCGCTCGCTCGTCCCCCCCCCCCCGTTTCCTGACCTGCCGGGCTGCATGCTCGGATAAGGGTCTGGTATGGATTTTTGGGGGAACCCCACATTGGTTTTTTTTTTATTTCGGCGTGGAGTTACCCCTTAATATACATACCAGACCCGAAGGGTCAAAATAAATATTATCTAGACCTTCAAAATAAGTAAAATCATTACAGAAATAATTATAAAGGATAAGAAACAAAAATAGAATCAATAGAACTAAGGAAATCAAATTAGATTACATAAAGATATGCCTAGTGCTGTTTGTCAATCACAGTAGACGCGACCGAGTGCCGTCTGTCAGTGGATTCCACACAGAGATTTACTATTGAACAGGGTCTAAAAAGAAAGCGCCCACAGAAGATGTCTAAAATGTGTTCTGCACATGCTCAGTTATATCTGGCCATAGACACTTGAAAAGCGTCTAGTTCTTCACTGTGACAACTTGCTTTAAAAAAACAATTTTTTACACATTTTAAAAATTTTTTGAAATGTCAGATATTGTTTAAAGTGAAGTCCTGATATTTGGCAAAGCAAATTTCAATATGAACATGTGTCTGCAGTGATTTTTCATGGTGTTAGACGTGCTTCTTAGCAAGTCTGCTTTTTGAGTCTGATTCCTGGGCTGTGTCTCGTTAGTAAATTCGATTTGGAGTCTACTTGTTGACGCTTCTCTTTAGTAAATATCTTTGCAGTCTAAAAGTAGACGGTCGCTAGTAAAAGTAGACGTTAGCCCACAGAAATGTGTCTAGGCACAATAGTAAATCAGGGTCTATGTGTCATTTCTGTCTGCTGCCTCCATCCTCTGCTATCTGCATGAGTCATGTCTGATAAGTTTTCCTGACCAAGAGAACAAAGGTGACAAGGGAGGGATCTCCAGCTGATTGACAGCCTCAACTCTGTTCCTGTGTGCTGTATAAAGGGGGATGTGTTTCTTCCCTCCAATCAGCTCTCAGGGCTCTCCTCACTATGTGTAACTTAAGCTCCTTGCCCCCCAACTTTTAGAGCTGAGAGATCCTGTGTAAATTCAACTTGTACAACTTGCGTAGAATGATTTGTTTCTTCTTTGTGTATCACAGGAGGCCAGTCACTTCACTGGGTATATGTAATTCTTTACAACCATTTAACTGAGGCTTAGAAAAAGGAGAAAAGCAGGCATGTCTGATTTATCTGAGGTCTGATGGTGGGCACGAGTCAGGTTCTCCAACTGGACTGATGTTTCAGCTCCTCACCCCACTCAAAAGCCTTCCTGTGTATCCTCGTCAACAACACTTCCGGTTGCATTCCACATTGGCCCTGCTACTTCCAGTCAAGATTCTCCATGGTATTTGAGTGCAGTGAGGAGCAGAAACATCAGTCAGAAGACCAGAATTGTGCCCACCATCAGACCACAGATAAAACTGATATGCCTTCCATTCTCCTTGTGTTTTAATACTGCACTTAGTTGGCGCTCCCTTGTGTTCCCTTGTGCAAAAATGACAAATTAGCCCTGGTAGGGGTTCAGCATGGTTTTGCATGTAAAGAGTACCTGACCAGGCATAGAATTGATTGGTGGGTGGGTGTTGGCCCACAAAAGGCAGTCACTCTGTTTGGTCAGGTCTTCCCTCTGTAGCAGTGTTGAGCTGCTGAAGACTTTAGTGCGTGTCTGTGATACTGGCTTGTCAGCCATGAAGACAGGTTGTGTAATCAGGCTGTTGCCTGGGGGCACATTCACATGTGCATATCAATGGTATGTCTGTACAAAGGGGTGGTCTTCATCCACAGATCTGTGTAGGCAGCCTGGGGGGGGGGAGAAGGGAAGGAAATGGGGGGGAGAAGGGAAGGGTGGGAGAAGGGAAGGAGATGGTGGGGGAGGGAGAGAAGGGAAGGAGATGGGGGGGAGAAGGGAAGGAGATGGGGGGGAAGGGAAGGGTGGGAGAAGGGAAGGAGATGGGGGGGGAGGTAGAGAAGGGAAGGAGATGGGGGGGAGGGAGAGAAGGGAAGGAGATGGGGGGGAGGGAGAGAAGGGAAGGAGATGGGGGGGAGAAGGGAAGGGGGGAGAAGGGAAGGAGATGGGGGGGAGAGAAGGGAAGGAGATGGTTGGGGGGGAGAGAAGGGAAGGAGATGGGGAGAGTTCAGCATTGGGCAGAGCTCAGCTCGCTCACCCCACGCTGGTCTGGTGGCTCAGGCAGAGGCTTCAATCTTGCAGCCACCATGTAGTTGCCAGCTGTAGAGCTTCAAGTTTCCCACCCACACATCTTCTCAAGTACAGCCCTGGTTGGGAATTGCAGTGTGGGCGGGGCAGACATGAGGGGAGGGGCATGCACGAGGAGAGGGGCAGAGCAGACGGGGGGAGGGGTGGGGCAGACACGGAGAGGGGCAGACCAGACACGGAGAGAGGGGCGGGGCAAACACGAGGAGAGGGGCGGGGCAGACACGAGGAGAGGGGTGGGACATACACAGGAAGAGGGGCAGAGCAGACACAGAGGGGCGGGGCAGACACGAGGAGAGGGACAGGAGGAGAAGGAGGTGCACATCGATCCTGTCCATGCAGGGAAGTGGAGGGGCGTGTGCTGGTTGGGCTGTCACAGACACTAGACTTAATAGATGCAGCCAGCCGCTACACACAGCTTCAACCAATGGACATCGGCCACAGGTTGCCTGGGTGGGCACAACTGATATCTGGGGTGGCATAGCCCACCGAAACACCCCTCTAGATGCGGCCATGCTACAAAGACATGCTGGTAGGTTAATTGGATCCGGTCTACATTGGCCTTAGTATGTATATGTATAAATATGAGTTATGGACCCTAGATTGTAAGCTCCTTGAAGGCAGGGATTGATGTGAATGTAGAATATATTGTATTAATATAAAGCACTGCGTACATTCAAAACGCTATGTAAGTACCCGTAATAAATAAATACATAAATATCTAAAGCTCCTTCCACCCCATCAAATCAGAGTTTTGCTTCACATCAGAGGCCCCCTATAATTTAAGAGGCTTCCCCCATCGAATCAGAGTTCCTCCCTGCTGTTGCCTGGATTTTCTCCTAGTGTTCCAGTTTCCTCCCACAATCTAAAAAGCATGCTGGGAGGTAAATTGGCTCTAGTCTGTATAGGCTGCATGTGAGGCAGGGACCTTAGATTGTAAGCTCCTTGGGAAAAGGGAGTGGTGTGAATGTACAATATACATAATGTGCTCTGTAAATTGTCAGTGCTATATAAATACCTGTAATACATCAAATATAAAAAATTAAAATGAGGATACTCTTCTTTTCCACGGGGGCTCCTGTAACACAGAGCAGAAGCCAGCTGTGCACCTGCCTGCCGGATCATGAAGGTTAGACGCATGACAGTTGGCATGAAAGGAAATGCTGGCTATGCAAGGAATGCCCAAGGTTTTCTGGTTAAATACGTTTGAGAAACTTAAAAAACCTGTAAATCCAGGACAATCTCTCCCCTTTGGCAACAGGTCACACCACCATTGATGAGGTATGAGTCTGAATGTGTGATAACACTAGGTCTCTCACACCCATGACTGCCAGCCAAATATTTCCTGTCACTGTGATCTAAAAATGGAAAGAAATATGTATACAAAATATGATTTAACTTTTGTGAAAACACATAACTCAGTTGTCGTTTGGTGCCCTATGTAAAAAAACCATTAAAAAAATGATATTATATATATATATATATATATATATATATATATATATATATATATATACAGTCAGGTCCATAAATATTGGGACATCAACACAATTCTAACATTTTTGGCTCTATACACCACCACAATAGATTTGAAATGAAATGAACAAGATGTGCTTTAACTGCAGATTGTCAGCTTTAATTTGAGGGTATTTACATCCAAATCAGGTGAACAGTGTAGGAATTACAACAGTTTGCATATGTGCCTCCCACTTGTTAAGGGACCAAAAGTAATGGGACAATTGGCTTCTCAGCTGTTCCATGGCCAGGTGTGTGTTATTCCCTCATTATCCCAATTACAATGAGCAGATAAAAGGTCCAGAGTTCATTTCAAGTGTGCTATTTGCATTTGGAATCTGTTGCTGTCAACTCTCAAGATGAGATCCAAAGAGCTGTCACTATCAGTGAAGCAAGCCATCATTAGGCTGAAAAAACAAAACAAACCCATCAGAGAGATAGCAAAAACATTAGGCGTGGCCAAAACAACTGTTTGGAACATTCTTAAAAAGAAGGAACGCACCGGTGAGCTCAGCAACACCAAAAGACCCGGAAGACCACGGAAAACAACTGTGGTGGATGAGCGAAGAATTCTTTCCCTGGTGAAGAAAACACCCTTGACAACAGTTGGCCAGATCAAGAACACTCTCCAGGAGGTAGGTGTATGTGTGTCAAAGTCAACAATCAAGAGAAGACTTCACCAGAGTGAATACAGAGGGTTCAGCACAAGATGTAAACCATTGGTGAGCCTCAAAAACAGGAAGGCCAGATTAGAGTTTGCCAAACGACATCTAAAAAAGCCTTCACAGTTCTGGAACAACATCCTATGGACAGATGAGACCAAGATCAACTTGTACCAGAGTGATGGGAAGAGAAGAGTATGGAGAAGGAAAGAAAGGAAGGACTGCTCATGATCCTAAGCATACCACCTCATCAGTGAAGCATGGTGGTGGTAGTGTCATGGCGTGGGCATGTATGGCTATCAGTGGAACTGGTTCTCTTGTATTTATTGATGATGTGACTGCTGACAAAAGCAGCAGGATGAATTCTGAAGTGTTTCGGGCAATATTATCTGCTCATATTCAGCCAAATGCTTCACAACTCATTGGACGCCGCTTCACAGTGCAGATGGACAATGACCCAAAGCATACTGCAAAAGCAACCAAAGAGTTTTTTAAGGGAAAGAAGTGGAATGTTATGTAATGGCCAAGTCAATAACCTGACCTGAATCCGATTGAGCATGCATTTCACTTGCTGAAGACAAAACTGAAGGGAAAATGCCCCAAGAACAAGCAGGAACTGAAGACAGTTGCAGTAGAAGCCTGTTAGAGCATCACCAGGGATGAAACCCAGCGTCTGGTGATGTCTATGCATTCCAGACTTCAGGCTGTAATTGACTGCAAAGGATTTGCAACCAAGTATTAAAAAGTGAAAGTTTGATTTATGATTATTATTCTGTCCCATTACTTTTGGTCCCTTAACAAGTGGGAGGCACATATGCAAACTGTTGTAATTCCTACACCGTTCACCTGATTGTGATGTAGATACCCTCAAATTAAAGCTAACAGTCTGCAGTTAAAGCACATCTTGTGTGTTTCATTTCAAATCCATTGTGGTGGTGTATAGAGCCAAAAATGTTAGAATTGTGTTGATGTCCCAATATTTATGGACCTGACTGTATATATATATATATATATATATATAGTAGTTCCCACACCTTCAGCACTGAATGCATGTAATGGCAATGATTCTAGCTGCTAGGGGATCTATAGTCGCTAGACGGGATCTATTTTTGCATGGGGTTTCTTTTGTTGCTGGGGAAGACTATTGTTGCTGGTGGGGATTCTGGCTCCAGGAAGATCTGTTGTTGCTACTGGGGGTCTATTGTTGCTGGGTTAGATCTATTGTTGCTGGGGGTGGGCATCTATTCTTCCTGGCTGCATGGGATCTATTCTGCAGCTTATTTTATTATCATTAGCAAATTACATATAAATTACTTAGCAGCTTAAAAAAGATACTTGGTTGTCTCAAAAACGGGGAGGGTGGAACCAATTCAGAGGTGGTCAATGGGTGGAGACAAGGTGTGACCTAGAAGAATGAAGTTCCTGCACCTATTCTCTGAGAAAAAAAATTAATTATATAATATATATTTATTATATATATATCCGTGTTCCATATTATTATGCAAATTATATTTTTTCATTTACCTAAATAATTGATGTAAATAACAGTCAACATAATTCTCATGTTATCATCTATTAAAAGTACAATTCAAATTGTATTGAACAAACCTCCTAATGATAACAGTATTTTTTTAAACATAAAAAACTTACAATGCACTGTTCCAAATTATTACGCACAGTAAGTTTCAAAACACTTTATAGGTTGTAAAGAACTGAAAATGTAACAACATTTTAACTTTTTAAACATTTTAACAGGTCACATTACATTTTAACATAGGACCCCTTATTTGATAGCAGCTTCACAAGTCTTGCATCCATTGAACTTGTGAGTTTTTGGACAGTTTCTGCTTGAATTTGTTTGCAAGATGTCAGAATAGCCTCCCAGAGCTGCTGTTTGGATGTAAACTTCCTCCCACCCTCACAGATCTTTTGCTTGAGGATGCTCCAAAGGTTCTCAATAGGATTGAGGTCAGGGGAGGATGGAGGCCACACCATGACTTTTTCTCCTTTTATCCCCATAACAGCCATTGATGCAGAGGTATTCTTTGCAGCATGAGCTGGATGATTTTATTACGGAAAGCATAGTTCTTCCTTCTGTACCAGGGAAGAAAGTGAACAGTCATAAATTCCACATACTTTGCAGAGGTCATCTTTACACCTTCGGGGGCTCTAAAGGGGCCAACCAGCTCTGTCCCCATGATTCCGGCCCAAAACATGACTCCACCACCGCCTTGCTGACGTTGCAGCCTTGTTGGAACAGGGTGGCCGTCCATCAACCATCCACTACTCTATCCATCTGGACCATCCAGGGTTGCACGGCACTCATCAGTGAACAGGACTGTTTGAAAATTAGTCTTCATGAATTTTTCTGCCCAATGCAGCCGTTTTTGCTTGTGAGCATTGGTTATTGGTGGCCGACTAGAAGGTTTATGCACAGTTTCAAGACTCTGGAGGACTCTACACCTTGATGTCCGTGGGACTCCAGAGGCACCAGCAGCTTCAAATATCTGTTTGCTGCTATGTAGTGGTATTTTAGCAGCTGCTCTCTTGATCCGATGCATGGATCTGGCAGAAATCTTCCTCAATGTGTCTTTATCTGCACGAACCCATCTGTGCTCTGAATCAGCCACAAATCTCTTAATAGTGCGATGATCACGCTTAAGTTGTCGTGAAATATCTAATGTTTTCATACCTCGTCCAAGGCATTGAACTATTTCACTCTTTTCGGCAGCAGAGAGATCCTTTTTCTTCCCCTTTATTGCTTGAAAATGGCGCTCTGCTTAATAATGTGGAACACCCTCCTTTAGTAGTTTTTCCTTAAATTGGGCTCACCGGCCAATCTAATTATCACAGGTGTCCGAGATTGTTTTCAGTGATCAACAGAGCCCTGACACACAATGCCATCCATGAGTTAAACTGAAAAACAAAATATTTAATCTTTGTGACACTTAAATAGAATTTGCATAATAATTTGGAAGTGTGTGTATGCTCACCGGCCACTTTATTAGGTACACCTTTCTAGTACCGGGTTGGACCCCCTTTTGCCTTCAGAACTGCCTTTAATTCTTTGTGGCACAGGTTCATCAATGTGTTGGAAACATTCCTCAGATTTTGGTCCATATTGACATGAATTCTGTTGCCTTTCTATCATTTCGAATTAGTCTGCTCATTCTCCTCTGACAAGGCATTTTCGTTCACACAACTGTCACTTACTGGATATTTTCTGTTTTTTGGACCAATCTCTGTAAACCCTAGAAATGGTTGTATGTGAAAATCTCAGTAGATCAGCAGTTTTTGAAATACTGAAATAATCAGGGTTGTAGCGAGCACTCAAGACAAAATAAAATATAACGATAAATTGATGATAAAAATTATTAATTATAACCAGCTGCGAATGCACCAACTTAGGAACCCTAAACCTAGTGAAAACCAATAAATTAATAGCGCAGCGCTTGAAATTAAAAAATTAGTATTTCTTATATAGAAATAATACGTAATACAGTAATGAAACTATGAATCTAGGTGAATATAGCGCATCATCAGGCGCCAAATAAAACATGATAATAAAATAGTTTTATAATGAAGAAAATTGTTCAGAAATAGTGCAGGCTTGACGCGGTCAGATCAGCAAATTAGTGCTTCGCTTATATACATTCATATGTGACTTCCGTTAGGAATCCATGTGATTCAATCCGTGTAACAATGTATAAATAATGTGCATTAAGCAGATATGACTCTGTAGGGAGCCCCTCTCTAGGTAAATCTGTCAGCCAGCCTGGAACAAGGATCCCTCCTCTGGACACAAGCTTCCTCTGCAGCCAAGCTTCCTCTGGGGGTCTCTGTGATCTTAGCTCTGATCAGAGCTAATGATAAAAATTGCCTCATAGTGTAGTACCTAAAATCTTTAATTTATTGGTAAAAGATGATCATCCAGGATAGTTATCCATAAAAATTGCATCAACATGCAGAAAATGCCAAAATAAACAAATATTGCAGTAAAGCACATATGGCTGATCAGCCACTCTCCAAAATGGCTGCCGGACCTACGTGCAGCTCCAGTGGCGTGACGTCACGACGTTATGGCTCCTCCTTGACACGTTTCGTGCCAAGCACGTTATCAAAATGGATGTGCCTTTATATATTTATTGAAATATATTTTGAAATATATTGAATATGGCCAAAATTGTAGTATTTCAAATATACGTCAATATATTTGGGAAGAATATTTTTAACATATATTTCAAATATATTTTTCTTCCATATGGGTAGGTATGCTGTGTCCATGGGAGAACTTCTTTCTTTGGCTTCAGTCATGCCAAACTGCTGAAATGCCGCTTCAATTTAAGATTTCTGATATAACAGGAAGCTGCCTTCTTCTTTACACTATACAATAATTCCTGGGTAATATGTTACATCCCCAAGATCTTTAGTCTGAAAATGCTGGTTACTGAAGTCAACTTTGCAACTTCTTCATCCTTTTTGTGAGCAACAATCAATCCGTCTACATAGTAAAATACACATACCGTATTTGCCGGCGTATAAGACGACTTTTTACCCCTTGAAAATCTTCTCAAAAGTCGGGGGTCGTCTTATACGCCGGTATACGGCATACTGACACTTTTTAGGGGGGCGGCGCGGTGCTGCCGCCCCCCCCTTCCTACGGAAGGGACACTAAGTACAGGGGTGGGCAGGGGCTGTTTCTTACCTGACTCCGGTCCCACGACGATCCGGTCCAGGAAGCGCGGCTGCTCCTTCAGTTCGGCCACTGGATGTTTGCGCGGCTGCTCGGCTCCGCCTCCTCACCGGTGATTGGCCGCCAGAACTGTAGCTCAGGAAAGGCACACAGGCGGCCAATCACCGGCGAGGGGGTGGAGCCGAGCGGCCCCGCAAAAATTGAGTGCAGGAGCAGCAGGCAAGTGTTCAGTGTAGAGGTGCTGCTGCAACCACATATGCTGGCTGCAACAGCACCATACTAGAACAGGGTCAGCAAGTTGGTGTCAGTGGGAGGAATAGTGCCCCATCATTGATGTCACTGATACCAATGATGGAGCACTATTCCTCCCACTGACACCAATGATGGGGCACTATTCCTCCCACTGACACAAACGATGGGGCACTATTCCCCCCCCACTGACACCAATGATGGGGCACTATTCCCCCCCCACTGACACCAATGATGGGGCACTATTCCACCCCCCACTGACACCAATGATGGGGCACTATTCCACCCCCCACTGACACCA
Source organism: Staurois parvus (assembly GCF_062004578.1). Taxonomy (NCBI): domain Eukaryota; kingdom Metazoa; phylum Chordata; class Amphibia; order Anura; family Ranidae; genus Staurois; species Staurois parvus. The sequence goes on from NW_028319418.1 coordinate 739,625, forward strand.
ATGATGGGGCACTATTCCACCCCCCACTGACACCAATGATGGGACACCATTCCTCCCACTGACACCAATGTTGGGACACTATTCCTCCCACTGACACCAATGATGGGGCACTATTCCCCCCACTGATACTAATGATGGGGCACTATTCCTGCCACTGATACCAATGATGGGGCACTATTCCTCCCACTGATACCAATGATGGGGCACTATTCCTCCCACTGATACCAATGATGGGGCACTATTCCTGCCACTGATACCAATGATGGGGCACTATTCCTCCCACTGATACCAATGATGGGGCACTATTCCCCCCACTGATACTAATGATGGGGCACTATTCCTCCCACTGACACCAATGATGGGGCACTATTCCTGCCACTGATACCAATGATGGGGCACTATTCCTGCCACTAATGCCAATGATGGGGCACTATTCCTGCCACTAATACCAATGATGGGGCACTATTCTTCCCACTGACACCGATGATGGGGCACTATTCCTCCCACTGGTGTGCATTGGAAGAGGGGTAGTCTTATACGGCGAGTATAGCCCAAACACTACATTTTAGCAGGAAAAGTAGGGGGTCGTCTTATACGCCCAGTCGTCTTATACGCCGGCAAATACGGTATATTTATAATCTACACATTTTGAGTATAAACATGGGTCAGCTTTGCTACATATGACTCCTTTGTCTAGCAAGACTTTGTTTATTTTTAAATTCCATGCTTGAGCTGATTGCTTGAGTTTGTAAAGTGATTTCTGCAACTTGCACACAAGATACTCTTCTCCTTTTTATACGTACCCTTCTGGTAGTGTCATAAACTTTTCCTTTTTGATATCACCATTAAGAAAGCCTGTTGTGATATTATGGTACTTCACAACCATTTTCCGAGAAGACACCACTGTTAACAGTGTTCTGAAAGTATTTTGTTTTGCAACTGGAGCAAAAGTAGCATCATAATTCTCACCAAATTTTCGTGTGTACCTTTTTGACACTATCTGTGTTTTGTAGCTACAGACTTTGCCTTCAGAGTTGCATTTGGCCTTAGAAACCCATTTGCAGCTGATTGCATAGTTACCATGAGGTAGCTGTGAAAGTGTACTTATCTACAGTTCACTAAGGGTTTGCATCAGCAGCTCTGATCCACTTTTGTTTTTCATGAGTTGGAAGTCTTTGCATCTCATCTCCTGAATTTGGCTCAGGTTTTAATGCTACACGAGCAACATAGGACAGACGGCTGGCTGGGATGCCTTTATTGCTGCTGCTGAATTTCCTGATTGAAGCCTCTTATGGCATAATTTGTTCTTTTACAGTATTTGGATTGTTTGCATTCATTTCTATTTTTGTGTCACTTTGTTGCTTATCTTCATGTGACACTGATTTAGCATTTCCATCAGTTTGAAGCGTTTGAGTTAGTTCATGAAATTTTGAACACACTGAAGTTTCATAGACAGTTACGCTTCTACTGATGGTTATCATTAGAGATGAGCGAAGTATTCAAAAATTCGATTCGACTGATTCGGCGAATTCGTGGACAATATTCGATTCGAGTCGAATATATTCGCTGTGAATTTAACTTAAAAAAGGGTGTTTCTAGGCTTCAGAGAGACTTAATATTAGTGCAGAACACTGTACCTTTAATTTAAATGCCCTTGGAGTCTGCTGGGGAAGAGAAATAATACTGTCAGTCAGTATGACATGCAGATGAGTGCCGTCGATCTTAGAATCACCGCACACTTCACTCATTTGGCCAGTCACGGGGCCAAAACCAGTGTTTGGAGCCACAGTGTGGCGGTGGAGGCAGCAGCAATGGGAGGCCATACAGCAACCTATGACAAAATGGAAATCAGCAGGAGTGTGAGGAGACCTCAAAGTGGCACATGGCAGAGTGGGAGCAATGGGAGGCGGTACAGGGACCCATGTCACACTGTGGACCCAGCAGCAGCGTGACCAGGCGGTACGGAGGCCCATGGCAGATTACAGGCCTGGCAGCAGCAATGGGAGGCCCGTAATCTGTCAGCACCCTATGACAAAATGGAACCCACCAGCAGTGTGAGGAGACCTGAAAGTGGCACATGGCAGAGTGTGGCGATGGAGACAGCAGCAATGGAAGGCCGTACAGGGACCCATGAGAGACTCTGGACCTGGCAGCAGCATGAGGAGGCGGTATATAGGGGCCAATGGCAGATTAGGGGCCTGGCAGCAGCTATGGGAGGCCCGTAATCTGCCAGCACCCTATGTCAAAAAATTGAACACACCAGCAGTGTGAGGAGACCTGAAAGTGGCACATGGCATGAGAGACTGTGGACCTGGCAGCAGCATGAGGAGGCGGTATAGGGGCCCATGGCAGATTAGGGGCCTGGCAGCAGCTATAGGAGGCCCGTAATCTGCCAGCACCCTATGACAAAAAATTCAACACACCAGCAGTGTGTGAGGAGACCTGAAAGTGGCACATGGCAGAGTGTGGCGATGGAGACAGCAGCAATGGGAGGCCGTACAGGGACCCATGAGAGACTCTGGACCTGGCAGCAGCATGAGGAGGAGGTATAGGGGCCCATGGCAGATTAGGGGCCTGGCAGCAGCTATGGGAGGCCCGTAATCTGCCAGCACCCTATGTCAAAAAATTCAACACACCAGCAGTGTGAGGAGACCTGAAAGTGGCACATGGCAGAGTGTGGCGATGGAGACAGCAGCAATGGGAGGCCGTACAGGGACCCATGACAGACTCTGGACTTGGCAGCAGCATGAGGAGGCGGTATAGGGGCCCATGGCAGATTAGGGGCCTGGCAGCAGCTATGGGAGGCCCGTAATCTGCCAGCACCCTATGTCAAAAAATTCAACACACCAGCAGTGTGAGGAGACCTGAAAGTGGCACATGGCAGAGTGTGGCGATGGAGACAGCAGCAATGGGAGGCCGTACAGGGACCCATGACAGACTCTGGACTTGGCAGCAGCATGAGGAGGCGGTATAGGGGCCCATGGCAGATTAGGGGCCTGGCAGCAGCTATGGGAGGCCCGTAATCTGCCAGCACCCTATGACAAAAAATGGAACACACCAGCAGTGTGAGGAGACCTGAAAGTGGCACATGTTTGGGGCATGATTCATGGCGGATTTAGTCAGTTGTGTCAGGAACTGGTGGTTTGAAATCCAGACTAATCCACGCCTGATTCATTTTCACAAACGTGAGTCTCTCCACACTTTGGGTGGACAGTCGTGTCCTCCGCGGAGTTGCAATACCTCCTGCCGCACTAAACACGCGCTCCGATGCCACGCTACTGGCCGGGCATGACAGCCTTTCAAGGGCAAATTCAGCTAGTTGGGGCCAAAGGTCAAGTTTCGTTCCCCATAGTCAAGGGGATTGTCTACCTCGGTTGGCAGGGTGCTGTCCAAGTAGGCCTAAGCCTGTTGTTTGAGGTCCTGCTCCAGGTCCACCTGATGCTGCTGCTGCTGCTGCTGCGGCTGGTTATTAGTTTCCTCACTGCGCTGGTGAAGAAAGCTACTCATCATCGACTGCAGACTGAGGCAGCTGCTGCTGGTGGAGCTGCCACTGCTCCTACCACCCCACCCCTCCCCTGCTGCCATGGCAGCGTAACGCGAGCGCACAGGGCCCACAGTGTCTGAGGATGGACGTTGGTGCAGACAGGTAGAGACCAGCTGACTACATAGGTGGTTTTTATAGTACGTTATTTTGGCCTCCCTCTCAGCAGGTGTGAAAAAGGCCACCATTTTGGAACGGTAGCGAGGGTCCAACAAGGTGGACAGCCAAAAGTCATCCCTCTGTCTGATGGTTATTATTCGGCTGTCGCTACGCAAGCAAGCGAGCATGCTATGGGCCATTTGTGCCAAGGAATGCGAGGGACTCCCTGCCTCCATCTCCACAGCATACTGCCACGGTGCGTCTGGGTCCTCTGTCTCCTCTTCCTCCTCCTCTACCAGATGCTCCTGCTCCTCCACTCCTGTCCGCTGAGTGGAAAAACCACCCATTTCACTCAATAATTCCTGAGCACCAATGTCCTCCTCTACCTCCTCCTCTTCTTCCTGTCCTGCCCCCACATGGGTCATGTGGCGTTGAGATCTGTGCGCCACGTCTACCGCACCCTGACCAGTCATTATTAACAGCATTTGTTCCAGGACGTGCAACAGAGGAATGACGTCGTTCATCCCATAGTCCTGCCGACTCACGAATAGCGTAGCCTCCTCAAAGGGCCTGAGCAAGCGCAGGTGTCACGCATGAGCTGCCAATGGCTGACATCTAAGTTACACAGGGAGTACCTTTATCCGCTTTTAACATCAGGAAATCTGTGATGGCCTTTTGCTGTTCGTAAAGGCGGTCTAACATATGTAGGGTTGAATTCCACCTTGTTGCAACGTCACAGCATGAGGAGTCGGTACGGGGGCCCATGGCAGATTACGGGCCTGGCAGCAGCAATGGGAGGCCCGTAATCTGCCAGCACCCTATGTCAAAAAATTCAACACACCAGCAGTGTGTGAGGAGACCTGAAAGTGGCACATGGCAGAGTGTGGCGATGGAGACAGCAGCAATGGGAGGCCGTACAGGGACCCATGAGAGACTCTGGACCTGGCAGCAGCATGAGGAGGCGGTATAGGGGCCCATGGCAGATTAGGGGCCTGGCAGCAGCTATAGGAGGCCCGTAATCTGCCAGCACCCTATGTCAAAAAATTCAACACACCAGCAGTGTGAGGAGACCTGAAAGTGGCACATGGCATGAGACACTGTGGACCTGGCAGCAGCATGAGGAGGCGGTACAGGGGCCCATGGCAGATTAGGGGCCTGGCAGCAGCTATGGGAGGCCCGTAATCTGCCAGCACCCTATGTCAAAAAATTCAACACACCAGCAGTGTGAAGAGACCTGAATGTGGCACATGGCAGAGTGTGGCGATGGAGACAGCAGAAATGGGAGGCCGTACAGGGACCCATGACAGACTCTGGACTTGGCAGCAGCATGAGGAGGCGGTATATAGGGGCCCATGGCAGATTAGGGGCCTGGCAGCAGCTATGGGAGGCCCGTAATCTGCCAGCACCCTATGTCAAAAAATTCAACACACCAGCAGTGTGAGGAGACCTGAAAGTGGCACATGGCATGAGAGACTGTGGACCTGGCAGCAGCATGAGGAGGTGGTATAGGGGCCCATGGCAGATTAGGGGCCTGGCAGCAGCTATGGGAGGCCCGTAATCTGCCAGCACCCTATGTCAAAAACCTCAACACACCAGCAGTGTGTGAGGAGACCTGAAAGTGGCACATGGCAGAGTGTGGCGATGGAGACAGCAGCAATAGGAGGCCGTACAGGGACCCATGACAGACTCTGGACCTGGCAGCAGCATGAGGAGGTGGTACAGGGGCCCATGGCAGATTAAGGCCTGGCAGCAGCAATGGGATGCCCGTAATCTGCCAGCACCCTATGACAAAATGGAACCCTGGGCTGGGGCAGGCAGAACCGCCGTATCTTTATCACGGTTTTCCCAGGCCACCGAATGGCGACGCTGCATATGCTGACGCAACGCTGTAGTCCCAACATGGGCCCCCTGGCCACGCTTGACTTTCTGGCCACATAGTCGACATACGGCTACGTTTACTTCGTCGGGCGGCTTGACAAAAAATTGCCACACCGCAGAGTAGGAAACTTTGCCCCCGCTACTCCTCACTGGCTGACTGCTACTTTCTCTGTGCACACCGGCACCACTACTGGCCGTGGTGGTAGGCTGCAGTGGAGCTGGTGCTCTACTCCGTGGCCGTTTGCCTCCACTGACACTGCTGCGACCCTGCTGCCTCCTGGCAGCAGCAATGGGAGGCCGTACAGGGACCCATGACACACTCTGGACCTGGCAGCAGCATGAAGAGGCGGTACAGGGGCCCATGGCAGATTACGGGCCTGGCAGCAGCAATGGGAGGCCCGTAATCTGCCAGCACCCTATGACAAAAAATGGAACACACCAGCAGTGTGAGGAGACCTGAAAGTGGCACATAGCAGAGTGTGGCGATGGAGACAGCAGCAATGGGAGGCCGTACAGGGACCCATGAGAGACTCTGGACCTGGCAGCAGCATGAGGAGGCGGTACGGGGGCCCATGGCAGATTACGGGCCTGGCAGCAGCAATGGGAGGCCCGTAATCTGCCAGCACCCTATGTCAAAAAATTCAACACACCAGCAGTGTGTGAGGAGACCTGAAAGTGGCACATGGCAGAGTGTGGAGATGGAGACAGCAGCAATGGGAGGCCGTACAGGGACCCATGACAGACTCTGGACTTGGCAGCAGCATGAGGAGGCGGTATATAGGGGCCCATGGCAGATTTAGGGGCCTGGCAGCAGCTATGGGAGGCCCGTAATCTGCCAGCACCCTATGTCAAAAAATTCAACACACCAGCAGTGTGTGAGGAGACCTGAAAGTGGCACATGGCAGAGTGTGGCGATGGAGACAGCAGCAATGGGAGGCCGTACAGGGACCCATGAGAGACTCTGGACCTGGCAGCAGCATGAGGAGGCGGTATATAGGGGCCTATGGCAGATTAGGTGCCTGGCAGCAGCTATAGGAGGCCCGTAATCTGCCAGCACCCTATGTCAAAAAATTCAACACACCAGCAGTGTGAGGAGACCTGAAAGTGGCACATGGCAGAGTGTGGCGATGGAGACAGCAGCAATGGGAGGCCGTACAGGGACCCATGAGAGACTCTGGACCTGGCAGCAGCATGAGGAGGCGGTATATAGGGGCCCATGGCAGATTAGGGGCCTGGCAGCAGCTATGGGAGGCCCGTAATCTGCCAGCACCCTATGTCAAAAAATTCAACACACCAGCAGTGTGTGAGGAGACCTGAAAGTGGCACATGGCAGAGTGTGGCGATGGAGACAGCAGCAATGGGAGGCCGTACAGGGACCCATGACAGACTCTGGACCTGGCAGCAGCATGAGGAGGCGGTATATAGGGGCCCGTGGCAGATTAGGGCCTGGCAGCAGCTAGGGAGGCCCGTAATCTGCCAGCACCCTATGTCAAAAATTGAACACACCAGCAGTGTGAGGAGACCTGAAAGTGGCACATGGCATGAGAGACTGTGGACCTGGCAGCAGCATGAGGAGGCGGTATAGGGGCCCATGGCAGATTAGGGGCCTGGCAGCAGCTATGGGAGGCCCGTAATCTGCCAGCACCCTATGTCAAAAAATTCAACACACCAGCAGTGTGTGAGGAGACCTGAAAGTGGCACATGGCAGAGTGTGGCGATGAGACAACCCACCGACTGTTTTGCTCGCTGCCAAGCTGCCACCCTCTTCTCCTGATGATGCGGAAGCAATAGCCTGATGACGACGAGGCTGCCAAGTGCGATCAGCCTCATCATCATCAATTAGGGTCTCCGCCTCACTACTAGCCCCCTCGGCTGCGTGTGGGTCAGGAGACAGACCTGTCTCTACACTGGCTACCGAGCCACTCTCCTCGCCACTACTCTTCTTCGCCTGGCTGCTGAAGAGGGCGGATGTCTCCCCCCGTTCCTGACCGCCCTCTGTTAGCTCTTCCTCACTGTACTGGATGACACCGGGAGCACTAGCCTCTGGCTGCGAATAGTGCTGCCTCGACCCCTTCCTCTGCTGCCACGTCTGCTCGCTCCTAAAACATTGCCTCCTCTGCCACTCCTCTGCATGTTGTCTGACATACTCTTTAATTAAACGATTCTGTGTCCCTGAGTAACAATTCTGTGTCCCTGAGTAACGTTTCTGTGGCCCTAAGTAACAGTTCTGTGGCCCTAAGTAACAGTTCTGTGGCCCTCAGTAACAATTCTGTGTCTGTCCCTGAGTAACAATTCTGTGTCCCTCAGTAACAATTCTGTGTCCCTGAGTAACAATTCTGTATCCCTGAGTAACGTTTCTGTGGCCCTAAGTAACAGTTCTGTGGCCCTAAGTAACAGTTCTGTGGCCCTCAGTAACAATTCTGTGTCTGTCCCTGAGTAACAATTCTGTGTCCCTCAGTAACACTTCTGTGTCCCTCAGTAACAACTCTGTGTCCCTGAGTAACGTTTCTGTGGCCCTAAGTAACAGTTCTGTGGCCCTAAGTAACAGTTCTGTGGCCCTCAGTAACAATTCTGTGTCTGTCCCTGAGTAACAATTCTGTGTCCCTCAGTAACAATTCTGTGTCCCTCAGTAACAATTCTGTGGCCCTCAGTAACAATTCTGTGTCCCTCAGTAACAATTCTGTGTCCCTGAGTAACAATTCTGTGTCTGTCCCTGAGTAAGAATTCTGTGTCTGTCCCTGAGTAACGTTTCTGTGGCCCTAAGTAACGGTTCTGTGGCCCTCAGTAACAATTCTGTGTCCCTGAGTAACAATTCTGTGTCTGTCCCTGAGTAACAATTCTGTGGCCCTAAGTAACGGTTCTGTGGCCCTCAGTAACAATTCTGTGTCCCTGAGTAACAATTCTGTGTCCCTGAGTAACAATTCTGTGTCCCTCAGTAACAATTCTGTGTCTGTCCCTGAGTAACAATTCTGTGTCTGTCCCTGAGTAACGTTTCTGTGGCCCTAAGTAACGGTTCTGTGGCCCTCAGTAACAATTCTGTGTCCCTCAGTAACAATTCTGTGTCTGTCCCTGAGTAACAATTCTGTGTCTGTCCCTGAGTAACAATTCTGTGTCCCTGAGTAACGTTTCTGTGGCCCTAAGTAACATTTCTGTGGCCCTCAGTAACAATTCTGTCTGTCCCTGAGTAACAATTCAGTGTCTGTCCCTGAGTAACAATTCTGTGTCCCTGAGTAACAATTCTGTGTCCCTCAGTAACAATTCTGTGTCCCTGAGTAACAATTCTGTGTCCCTCAGTAACAATTCTGTATCCCTCAGTAACAATTCTGTGTCCCTGAGTAACAATTCTGTGTCTGTCCCTGAGTAAGAATTCTGTGTCTGTCCCTGAGTAACGTTTCTGTGGCCCTAAGTAACGGTTCTGTGGCCCTCAGTAACAATTCTGTGTCCCTGAGTAACAATTCTGTGTCTGTCCCTGAGTAACAATTCTGTGTCCCTGAGTAACAATTCTGTGTCTGTCCCTGAGTAACAATTCTGTGGCCCTAAGTAACGGTTCTGTGGCCCTCAGTAACAATTCTGTGTCCCTGAGTAACAATTCTGTGTCCCTCAGTAACAATTCTGTGTCCCTCAGTAACAATTCTGTGTCTGTCCCTGAGTAACAATTCTGTGTCTGTCCCTGAGTAACGTTTCTGTGGCCCTAAGTAACGGTTCTGTGGCCCTCAGTAACAATTCTGTGTCCCTCAGTAACAATTCTGTGTCTGTCCCTGAGTAACAATTCTGTGTCTGTCCCTGAGTAACAATTCTGTGTCCCTGAGTAACGTTTCTGTGGCCCTAAGTAACATTTCTGTGGCCCTCAGTAACAATTCTGTCTGTCCCTGAGTAACAATTCAGTGTCTGTCCCTGAGTAACAATTCTGTGTCTGTCCCTGAGTAACAATTCTGTGTCCCTGAGTAACAATTCTGTGTCCCTCAGTAACAATTCTGTGTCCCTGAGTAACAATTCTGTGTCCCTCAGTAACAATTCTGTATCCCTCAGTAACAATTCTGTGTCCCTGAGTAACAATTCTGTGTCTGTCCCTGAGTAAGAATTCTGTGTCTGTCCCTGAGTAACGTTTCTGTGGCCCTAAGTAACGGTTCTGTGGCCCTCAGTAACAATTCTGTGTCCCTGAGTAACAATTCTGTGTCTGTCCCTGAGTAACAATTCTGTGGCCCTAAGTAACGGTTCTGTGTCCATCAGTAACAGTTCTGTGTCCCTGAGTAACAATTCTGTGGCCCTAAGAAACGGTTCTGTGGCCCTCAGTAACAATTCTGTGTCCCTGAGTAACAATTATGTGTCTGTCCCTGAGTAACAATTCTGTGGCCCTAAGTAACGGTTCTGTGGCCCTCAGTAACAATTCTGTGTCCCTGAGTAACAATTCTGTGTCTGTCCCTGAGTAACAATTCTGTGGCCCTAAGTAACGGTTCTGTGGCCCTCAGTAACAATTCTGTGTCCCTGAGTAACGTTTCTGTGGCACTAAGTAACGGTTCTGTGGCCCTCAGTAACAATTCTGTGTCCCTCAGTAACAATTCTGTGTCTGTCCCTGAGTAACAATTCTGTGGCCCTAAGTAACGGTTCTGTGGCCCTCAGTAACAATTCTGTGTCCCTGAGTAACATTTCTGTGGCCCTAAGTAACGGTTCTGTGGCCCTCAGTAACAATTCTGTGTCCCTGAGTAACGTTTCTGTGGCCCTAAGTAACGGTTCTGTGGCCCTAAGTAACAGTTCTGTGTCCCTCAGTAACAATTCTGTGTCCCTCAGTAACAATTCTGTGTCTGTCCCTGAGTAACAATTCTGTGGCCCTAACTAACGTTTCTGTGGCCCTAAGTAACAGTTCTGTGGCCCTCAGTAACAATTCTGTGTCCCTGAATAACGTTTATGTAGACCTAAGTAACAATTCTGTGGCCCTCAGTAACAATTCTGTGTCCCTGATTAACGTTTCTGTGGCCCTAAGTAACGGTTCTGTGGCCCTCAGTAACAATTCTGTGTCCCTGAGTAACAATTCTGTGTCTGTCCCTGAGTAACAATTCTGTGGCCCTAAGTAACGGTTCTGTGGCCCTCTAACAATTCTGTGTCCCTGAGTAACGTTTCTGTGGCCCTAAGTAACAATTCTGTGGCCCTCAGTAACAATGCTGTGTCTGTTCCTGAGTAACAATTCTGTGTCCCTAACTAACGTTTCTGTGGCCCTAAGTAACAGTTCTGTGGCCCTCAGTAACAATTCTGTGTCCCTGAGTAACGTTTCTGTGGCCCTAAGTAACAATTCTGTGTCCCTGAGTAACAATTCTGTGGCCCTAAGTAACGGTTCTGTGGCCCTCAGTAACAATTCTGTGTCCCTGAGTAACAATTCTGTGGCCCTAAGTAACGGTTCTGTGGCCCTCAGTAACAATTCTGTGTCCCTGAGTAACGTTTCTGTGTCTGTCCCTGAGTAACAATTCTGTGGCCCTAAGTAACGGTTCTGTGGCCCTCAGTAACAATTCTGTGTCCCTGAGTAACAATTCTGTAGCCCTAAGTAACGGTTCTGTGGCCCTCAGTAACAATTCTGTGGCCCTCAGTAACAATTCTGTGTCTGTCCGAGTAACAATTCTGTGGCCCTAACTAACGTTTCTGTGGCCCTAAGTAACGTTTCTGTGGCCCTCAGTAACAATTCTGTGTCCCTGAGTAACGTTTCTGTGGCCCTAAGTAACAATTCTGTGGCCCTCAGTAATAATTCTGTGTCTGTCCCTGAGTAACAATTCTGTGGCCCTAACTAACGTTTCTGTGGCCCTAAGTAACAGTTCTGTGGCCCTCAGTAACAATTCTGTGTCTGTCCCTGAGTAACAATTCTGTGGCCCTAACTAACGTTTCTGTGGCCCTAAGTAACAATTCTCTGGCACTCAGTAACAATTCTGTCTGTCCCTGAGTAACAATTCTGTGGCCCTAACTAACGTTTCTGTGGCCCTAAGTAACAGTTCTGTAGCCCTCAGTAACAATTCTGTGTCTGTCCCTGAGTAACAATTCTGTGGCCCTAACTAACGTTTCTGTGGCCCTAAGTAACAATTCTCTGGCACTCAGTAACAATTCTGTCTGTCCCTGAGTAACAATTCTGTGGCCCTAACTAACGTTTCTGTGGCCCTAAGTAACAATTCTCTGGCACTCAGTAACAATTCTGTCTGTCCCTGAGTAACAATTCTGTGGCCCTAATAACGTTTCTGTGGCCCTAAGTAACAGTTCTGTGGCCCTCAGTAACAATTCTGTGTCTGTCCCTGAGTAACAATTTTGTGGCCCTAACTAACGTTTCTGTGGCCCTAAGTAACAATTCTCTGGCACTCAGTAACAATTCTGTCTGTCCCTGAGTAACAATTCTGTGGCCCTAACTAGCGTTTCTTTGGCCCTATGTAACGATTCTGTGGCCCTCATTAACAATTCTGTGTCCCTGAGTAATGCTTCTCTGTCCCTAAGTAACGTTTCTCTGTCCCCAAGTAACGTTTCTGTGGCCCTAACTCTGTCCCTAATACAGAGCGGTCTGCCTCTCTTGAATGACTGGAGGCAAATGAAGAATTCTAAAATGGCCGCTATTTATAGCTCGACCATTACACAGTGCTGGCTGCCTGGCTGCTGATTGGCTAATGCGATCACATGTCATTAAGGAATGCATTATGGGTCAGCGCGCCTTGTCTGCGCGCCCTCCCAGACATCCCCGCTCCGTCGCCGCACATGTCCGCCGCCATTTTAGGAAAAATTTCGATTCGCGCGTCCGAAGTATGCTATTTTCCAATATTCGACTCGAATTCCACTTCGCCTACTTCGATTCGCTCATCTCTAGTTATCATGTTTGTGTCTTGGTGTAGAATTATGTGTTCCTGTTGAGATTCACCATACCCCACAAGTACACCTTCCTTTGCGCAGGCATCCCATTCTGTACATTTTTCTTTTGGGATGTGCACATAGGCGTTGCTTCTAGAGATGAGCGAATTATTCAAAAATTCGATTTGGCTGATTCGCCGAATTTGAGGAAGAAATTCGATTCGATGCGAATTTATTCGCTACGAATTTAACTTATAAAAAGGGTTTCTAGGCTTCAGAGAGCCTTTATATTAGTGCAGAACACTGTACCTTTAATTTAAATGCCCTTGGAGATGAGGAAGGAGAAGGAGAAGGATGAGAAGAAGGAGAAGGAGAAGGATGAGAAGAAGGAGAAGGAGAAGGATGAGAAGAAGGAGAAGGATGAGAAGAAGGAGAAGGATGAGAAGAAGGAGAAGGAGAAGGTGAAGGATGAGAAGAAGGAGAAGGATGAGAAGAAGGAGAAGGATGAGAAGAAGGAGAAGGAGAAGGATGAGAAGAAGGAGAAGGAGAAGGATGAGAAGAAGGAGAAGGAGAAGGATGAGAAGAAGGAGAAGGAGAAGGATGAGAAGAAGGAGAAGGATGAGAAGAAGGAGAAGGATGAGAAGAAGGATGAGAAGAAGGAGAAGGATGAGAAGAAGGATGAGAAGAAGGAGAAGGATGAGAAGAAGAAGGATGAGAAGAAGAAGAAGGATGAGAAGAAGGAGAAGGATGAGAAAAAGAAGAAGGATGAGAAGAAGAAGAAGGATGAGAAGAAGAAGAAGGATGAGAAGAAGGAGAAGGATGAGAAGAAGAAGAGGATGAGAAGAAGAAGAAGGATGAGAAGAAGGAGAAGGATGAGAAGAAGAAGAAGGATGAGAAGAAGAAGAAGGATGAGAAGAAGGAGAAGGATGAGAAGAAGGAGAAGGATGAGAAGAAGAAGAAGGATGAGAAGAAGAAGAAGAAGGATGAGAAGAAGAAGGATGAGAAGAAGGAGAATTCCAAGCCGGCAAAAAGTGTATCTGCAGAGCTCCGCTATTTCTTAGCGGAGCTCTGCAGATACACTTAGCGGAGCTCTGCAGATACACTTTTTGCCGGCTTGGAATTCTTCTTATTTTCATCCTACTTCTTCTTCTTCTTCTTCATCCTCATCCTCATCCTCTTCTTCTTCTTCTTCTGAGGATGAAGAAGAAGAAGAAGAGGTAGGATGAAAATAAGAAGAATTCCAAGCCGGCAAAAAGTGTATCTGCAGAGCTCCGCTAAGTGTATCTGCAGAGCTCCGCTATTTCTGACAGTTCTCTGCAGATACACTTAGCGGAGCTCTGCAGATACACTTTTTGCCGGCTTGGAATTCTTCTTATTTTCATCCTACTTCTTCTTCTTCTTCTTCTTCATCCTCATCCTCATCCTCTTCTTCTTCTGAGGATGAGGATGAAGAAGAAGAAGAAGAAGAAGTAGGATGAAAATAAGAAGAATTCCAAGCCGGCAAAAAGTGTATCTGCAGAGCTCCGCTAAGTGTATCTGCAGAGCTCCGCTATTTCTGACAGTTCTCTGCAGATACACTTAGCGGAGCTCTGCAGATACACTTTTTGCCGGCTTGGAATTCTTCTTATTTTCATCCTACTTCTTCTTCTTCTTCTTCTTCATCCTCATCCTCATCCTCTTCTTCTTCTGAGGATGAGGATGAAGAAGAAGAAGAAGAAGAAGTAGGATGAAAATAAGAATTCCAAGCCAGCAAAAAGTGTATCTGCAGAGCTCCGCTAAGTGTATCTGCAGAGCTCCACTATTTCTGACAGTTCTCTGCAGATACACTTAGCGGAGCTCTGCAGATACACTTTTTGCCGGCTTGGAATTCTTCTTATTTTCATCCTACTTCTTCTTCTTCTTCTTCTTCTTCATCCTCATCCTCTTCTTCTTCTTCTGAGGATGAGGATGAAGAAGAAGAAGTAGGATGAAAATAAGAAGAATTCCAAGCCGGCAAAAAGTGTATCTGCAGAGCTCCGCTAAGTGTATCTGCAGAGCTCCGCTATTTCTGACAGTTCTCTGCAGATACACTTAGCGGAGCTCTGCAGATACACTTTTTGCCGGCTTGGAATTCTTCTTATTTTCATCCTACTTCTTCTTCTTCTTCTTCATCCTCATCCTCATCCTCTTCTTCTTCTTCTTCTGAGGATGAAGAAGAAGAAGAAGAGGTAGGATGAAAATAAGAAGAATTCCAAGCCGGCAAAAAGTGTATCTGCAGAGCTCCGCTAAGTGTATCTGCAGAGCTCCGCTATTTCTGACAGTTCTCTGCAGATACACTTAGCGGAGCTCTGCAGATACACTTTTTGCCGGCTTGGAATTCTTCTTATTTTCATCCTACTTCTTCTTCTTCTTCTTCTTCATCCTCATCCTCATCCTCTTCTTCTTCTGAGGATGAGGATGAAGAAGAAGAAGAAGAAGAAGTAGGATGAAAATAAGAAGAATTCCAAGCCGGCAAAAAGTGTATCTGCAGAGCTCCGCTAAGTGTATCTGCAGAGCTCCGCTATTTCTGACAGTTCTCTGCAGATACACTTAGCGGAGCTCTGCAGATACACTTTTTGCCGGCTTGGAATTCTTCTTATTTTCATCCTACTTCTTCTTCTTCTTCTTCTTCATCCTCATCCTCATCCTCTTCTTCTTCTGAGGATGAGGATGAAGAAGAAGAAGAAGAAGAAGTAGGATGAAAATAAGAATTCCAAGCCAGCAAAAAGTGTATCTGCAGAGCTCCGCTAAGTGTATCTGCAGAGCTCCACTATTTCTGACAGTTCTCTGCAGATACACTTAGCGGAGCTCTGCAGATACACTTTTTGCCGGCTTGGAATTCTTCTTATTTTCATCCTACTTCTTCTTCTTCTTCTTCTTCTTCATCCTCATCCTCTTCTTCTTCTTCTGAGGATGAGGATGAAGAAGAAGAAGTAGGATGAAAATAAGAAGAATTCCAAGCCGGCAAAAAGTGTATCTGCAGAGCTCCGCTAAGTGTATCTGCAGAGCTCCGCTATTTCTGACAGTTCTCTGCAGATACACTTAGCGGAGCTCTGCAGATACACTTTTTGCCGGCTTGGAATTCTTCTTATTTTCATCCTACTTCTTCTTCATCTTCTTCATCCTCATCCTCAGAAGAAGAAGAAGAGGATGAGGATGAGGATGAAGAAGAAGAAGAAGAAGAAGTAGGATGAAAATAAGAAGAATTCCAAGCCGGCAAAAAGTGTATCTGCAGAGCTCCGCTAAGTGTATCTGCAGAGCTCCGCTATTTCTGACAGTTCTCTGACATTCACTCCATACAGCGGTTGAAACATTGTATCTATTTGTTTCCATTTATGGAAACAAATAGATACAATGTTTCAACTGCTGTATGGAGTGAATGTCAGAGAACTGTCAGAAATAGCGGAGCTCTGCAGATACACTTAGCGGAGCTCTGCAGATACACTTTTTGCCGGCTTGGAATTCTTCTTATTTTCATCCTACTTCTTCTTCTTCTTCTTTTCATTCTTCTTCTTCTTTTCATTCTTCTTCTTCTTCTTTTCATTCTTCTTTTCATTCTTCTCATTCTTCTTTTCATTCTTCTCATTCTCTTTTCATTCTTCTTCTCATTCTTCTTTTCATTCTTCTTCTCATTCTTCTTTTCATTCTTCTTCTTCTTTTCATTCTT